>NC_143588.1:38945976-39277432 GCF_048544385.1 Mastigoproctus giganteus
TAACTCTTCGAAAATGTAACTGTGTTGGTTGCATTAATTACGATACAATGTTCAAGTAAACTGTCCGTTACGCACGCTGTCTAATACTGTACTGAGTGATGACTAGACTTCGGATAAATGCATATAACGCAAATATTACAAGCAATATACTTGATAATTTTTTAAAATGTTGATCTCGGAACTACGTAACAAGTCACTGTACTGCAATTAAATTAGCGTGCGAGAAAATTTCACTGAGCGTGGGGAAATTTCTCAAGTCGGTGTGGGAAACATTTTAATGCCGTTTTGTTGCTATTCATTTTCAAGATCGACTCCATCAAATGAAACGATTTCGTTAAATATGCCAAAAATGCAATCTGTAAAAGAACGTTATACTGATCTGTGACAGCGTTATAGTCAGATACGGGTTATAATATAAGAACAGCGTTTTAGCGAATCAGCATAAAGCGAACCGCGTTATAATGGGGGCCTGCTGTACTTGAAATTGCTTTGTTTCAGAGTTACAGCCTATTTCATGTATTTCATTCACCTCGCCTTTAAAGAAGTGCTCTCAAATTATGCCTGGAACTTGAATACGCACCTGAATGCACATTGTCATGGACTGCATGACACGTTCAAAAATTCAGGGTATTATTTGGATTTGCTACTATTCGGGTTCTATGTGGTGGTGAAGCATTTCAATGTCATTAGTGGGTAAATGATGGATTGCAGAACACCCTGCAGCTAAAATTCAATTTCTGTGGTGCAAGCTGGCAATGCAACAGGAGCTCCATGATATATCCATTTATCAGGGAAATGCACATCCAAATAGTTTCTGGCTACTTGATTAAAGTGAAGTGTGAGACACATTATGGCATCCTGCCTCATTTCAGTGAGGTGGAATGCTGTAATATACAAACAATATACATCAGAAAGCATGAAGAACTTCGACTAGTAAATTGTGTAAATAATTGCTTAAAAAATAAAAATCAGAATAGGTTTTTCCAGTTAATCTTCCACATAAAACAAAAGGAACAATCGCCAATAATTTCTGCCCATAGGGCATTTTCTCATTGCATTCAACATCAACAAACTGTACACACACACACATATATATATATATATATATATACACACACCTTATCCAACTTGTTCAGCAATATCACAGAACATTCTGCCCTCTTATATACCAATAATATCTCTCTCTCTCTCTCTCTCTCTCTCTCTTTTTGCGGGGGGGGGGGGGGAGACACCAAATTGTAGTCAATTTTTGTTATCTACCTACCTATGCTGTTGTAAGGTGGTTTGCTTACCCCAGAGATAAACAGGAACTTCTACTGGACAATTTCTGGAAAACAAAAAGGAATGCAAATCAGAAACAAAGCATTTTGAACATATATTTTTATATTTTTTTTTCCATTGTTTTCAGGTCCTGCATCAATCATGAAAATATGACCATATTTTTATAATTTAAATTTGTTTTGGTTTTTTTTAAATCTTGAAGTACTAGACAAATTTAATCTCCAAAAAAAAAAAAAAAAAGCAAAATAATGCACTTCTCATAAATAATAAAAAACACATGACAATCCTTGTGTTTCGTTAATTAATCTCAACCACATGTAAAAATGCAACAACAAATACACTTGGCAAAATGTGAATAGCATTCCTATTCATGTTGGGGGGGGGGACAATAATATCCCTCATAAAATGTTAGCTCATTTTTTTTCTACTATGTAGCATGTACACAAAATAAAATGGAAATCAAAACACCTAAAAGAATAACCCAATTCTAACCAAATTTGGTCATGAGGTTGAAAAGAATTACAGGAATAAATAAGAAAATTTTCAACTGATTACAAGTTAATTTATATCAGTGACATAGCATATCTGTCAGAAGGCAGAATGAAATTCATAGAACAGAAAACAAATGAATGTCAGCAGTTATGTTCTTAAAGCAATAATCACTTATCAGTATTTACACTGATGAAAATTAATATGAGGTGTGATTGCCCTCCCCCCCTCAGACACATTCTGAATACAAGTTTATTCAACATTATACAGGGTGTCTCAAAAATATTGGTACAAACGTTTAGAGGAGGTAGGTAACATCTAAAGGAATGTGAATCGCATAGGAACCTATAACCGGAAACGTCATGGGAAAGTAGTAGCAGAGGCACAAGAAGCAGAAATGACACAAGACAGTAATTAGTGGCAAACATTTATTTGACATAATATTAACAATGGAGTACAAGATGGATGCATTTCATGATATTACAACAGATGCTCGAAGGTTCCACCACGAGACGTGATGCATGCGTGACACCGACGCAGCATGGATTGGCAGACATGGTTGAACACCCCCTGGAATTTCTTTGACAGTAGCAGCAGCGGCGCAGACGAGTCTCGCCCTGAGATCCATTTCTGTCTCCACAGGCGATTCATACACAATAGATTTGAGGGGCCCCTACAGAAAGAAATCAAGTCTCGATAAATCAAGTGAGCGTGGGGGCCAGACAATGGGTCCACCACGGCCAATCCATCGACGCCCAAAATGCCTGTTCAAATGGTCACGAACACACCTTCCATAATGCGCAGGTGCCCCCATCATGTTGAAACCAAATGTTGCATCTCACATTTACGGGAACATCGTCAAGTAACCCTGGTAGAACTTGTTCAAGAAAGATCCGATATTTAAAGGAGTTCATGCGAGATGGTAACAGGTATGGGCCGACTAAGCAGTCACCGACCATACTTGCCCACACATTTATTGCGAAGTGATGTTGTGCCGCATGGGAGCACACACTGTGTGGGTTGTCGGGAGCCCACACATGAGCATTGTGCTAACTGAATAAGCCTTCCCGAGTGAAATAAGCCTCATCCATGAACAAAACATAGGCTGAAAAATTCAAGTCTTGAACACTTTCTTGGAGAAACCACTGCGCAAAAGCCACACGAGCAGGATGATCTTGGGTGAGCAGTAACTGAACCCTTTGGTTCAGTTATGAAAGGGGGGTGTAAGGAATCATCGTGCCAGACATGCTGTACACTGCAACGAGACACTCCTAAGGCAGAGGTAATGGCACGTGTGCTGGTAGTAGGATTATTCTGAACAGCATTCAACAGACTTTTTTCCATGGTGGGAGTTCAGGTTGACATGGTCTGCCCGCACTACTCCTGTTACCTCTAAATGACCCATAATCGCACAAATTTTGATGCAAATTTTGTGCAAACAAACGGTGATCCGGTACATGTCTGTCTGGGAAGCATTCTCCATAAATTCGTTGAGTGGCTTGTCCATTGCCCTCTGCTAATCCATACACTAGGTGCATGTCTGCCAGCTCACAGTTCGTATATAGTGCATAGTGTGCATAGTGTTAGGGTCAGGCGCCACCTGTGATTTCTCACATCTGCGCCATATGTACGCTGTGAAGAAATACAGAACTACTGTAAATGCCAGAAAAGTGTTGTCTGTTGTATATGACATATTGCGTTAGGTTCTGTTGGGTGTCCTGGCATTTGGCCGCAGGGCCCCTGGTGGGACCTCACGTTGCCCGAACACACCGCTAGGAGGTAGCCAGGCTGCCCATTATTCTCTGGCTAGTCTCCGCCAGGGTCGCCTGAGCGTCCTGGACGAAGACCAAGTTAAAAAAAAAAAAAAAAAAAAAAAAAGAGAAGAAGAGAAGAGAAGAGAAGGTCTGGGGAACAAGAGAAAGAGGGATCTGAATGAGAGGAACAAGCTAAAGTGGACAGATAGAGAAGGCAGTCCACCCGAGTAAGGAGAAATAGGGGATGGGTAGAGGGATCAAAAGTCACAGGGGCAGGCGCCACTGTGCGAGTGCCAAAGGCCAAGCACTCTCTGGGAGTCAGCTTTTCAAGGAGTGCCAACCATGATGATGCCAGCATAGTATTTTAATCTTCAGTCTTACTCTTTTATCAGTTTGGGAAAATGCTATCCGACCCCAGTTTGTGTTTGCACTTGAAGGTCGTTGTTCTGAGCAGCTCTAAGTTCAGCAAACTTTGCCCGTCTGATGGTAAAGACAGCTTGTGCATAACTCGTTAAGGCTTTGTATGTCGTTTCATTCTGAAGCAGGTATGTTTCATGATTACGAGGGTTCTCCTGGATTTCAGTTAAAAATTTGAGCCTACAATCATCGTAAGCAGGGCACTCATACATGAGATGCCCCCATGACTCCTCTTCGCCACAGTGGCAGAATGGATTGCTTTCAATTCCCATTGCTGTCAATTTTTGTTGAAAGGGCCCATGTCCTGTGATCAGGAATGTAACTTGCAGACCAGGTGAAAACCAGGAAGGAGACTTCGGGAAAGTCATGTCAATGGATGGGAGGAATCTTCTGGTAATTTCTCCTTTGGGCGTGGTTTCCCATGAATGCTGCCAAATTCCTTGAAGGTGTGTGAAGATACGTTTTCTTTCTTGTTTCAGGTCATTGGTAAGTTGCAGTTGAAGATTTAACAACTGTGTCGGAATTCCCTTCTTTAATCGATGGTAAAGTCCCCTTTTAATCACCTCAAGATAGAGTGGCAAGCATCCAGTAATAGCCTGTAGGGCAGGGGTGCTGACAGTGCGACATGCCCTGCAGATAGATAACATCTTGAATCTTTGTATTGAGTCAAGTTTACGCTTGTTCTTTTCCAGGATAGCCTTTGTACACCAAACTGAGGCTCCATAACACACAATTGGGAGAAACGCCGCTTTATAGATGAGTGACAAAGCTTTATGCTTCAAACCCCAGTCCGCTCTGCTGACTCTTCTTATCATAGCCGTATACTTTCGGATTTTTGTGGATAAGTACTTCAGATGAGAGTGAAAGGTAAGACCGGTGTCAATGTAGATTCCCAGGTATTTGACTTCTGTGTAGAGACGTATAGGGATGTTATTTAACTTCATTGTTGGAGGCCTGCGTATTTGTAGCTTTCCTTTGAGGAGAATCGATTTTGTTTTCTCACCAGAAATTGAGAGGTTGTGGAGTGCTGCCCAGTTTTGGAGCTTTTCCAGAGCTGTATTTGCTTTTGCTTCCAGTGCCGCTCGTGTGTCACCTTGCACCACCAGAACAAGATCATCAGCGAAGGCTAAGGGTCTGGCTCCACCCAGGTCAAACCCCAGGAACTCGTCCAGAACAATGGACCAGAGAAATGGCCCAAGGACAGAGCCCTGGGGGCAACCCCGGTGAACGCATCTTGTCATAGTCTGGTATTTGTTTACAACTTGTAATTTTCTATTGCTGAGATAGGATTTTAGACTATTGTATAGGTTTTTGGACGTGTTTGCCTGCCGAAGCCTCCGAAGGACACTGGGCCACCACAGTCGATCGAAGGCACCAGCAAAGTCCACCATGATGGCTAGAGTATACTTTGAAGTTGTATGTGTGGCCTGGGCAATCAAGTTGTGTATAGCGTCTTCAGTGCTGGAGCCTGTCTTGAATCCAAACTGACATGGTGAGGTGAGTTGCTTATCGGTATAGCAGATGGAAAGGCGATACAGCAGAAGTCGTTCTAGAAGCTTGGCCAAAACGGAGAGCAGAGCAATTGGTCGGTAGGAAGCAGGAAGTTGGGGCAGTTTATCTGGATTTTTCAGGATCAGCTTGAGAGTAGCAGTCTTCCAGGGTACAGGGAAAGTTCCTTCAGCAAGGCACCTGTTGAGGAGGCTCAAGAGTGTGGTGGGATAGACTTCAGCGAATATCTTGACTACGTCGACTTCGAGTAAGTCAGCACCTGGCGTTTTGCCATCTTTCATTTTAGCCAGAGCCATATTCATCTCTAACATAGTGAAGGGCGGTTCCGTAGCCTCTGGCTGATAAGCTTGATTACTGTCGATGAACTGCTGCTGCTCCAGTGACATCGCTGTAAATTCAGTAGGGTAAATGGAATCAAGAATATTGTTTATTGAGTCAGACCAGGTAAAGGTTGAAGAGCCATCCGGTTTGAGAGTTGTACTAAGAACCTCACCTCTAGGCAGCCTATTGGTGATGATGCGGAACACGATGCCCCATGGGTCTTCATTGCCAATAGTAGAGACCAGGGTGTGCCATGATTCCTTCTTACACTTACGAATTTCCTTGGTGTACATGTTTCTAACTACCCGATATGCCTCCCGGGCAGCTTCAACCTCATGTGGGGGAAGATGAGCACGTGCACGTTGGTAAGTTTTCCTGGCTTGTTGTGCCCTCTTTCTTAAGTCCCGAAGGTCTGTATTCCACCAGGGGACAGCATAGCGGTATGGCCTCCTACGCGGAATGGACAGATCACAGGCACTTTTGATGATGGTAGTAATATTGCGTACACAGTGATCTGGCGAGAGTGAAGCCGGTAGAGGAACATCATCCGGTAGCCTTCTGGACAGTTCCACAAGGAAGCGTTGCCAATCCGCTTTTTTGGTATTATAACGCACAATGTCCTTTGGAATCGATGCGACGCGTTCCACCGAGCGAACAAGGGAGAATGTGATCGCTCTGTGGTCTGAAGTGGTCCAGGACTCCTGGACCATCCAGCCGGAAAGTTTGTTGGCTAAGTCAGGCGTAGCCATTGTGATATCAATTTCGCTCTCCCAGAGTGGGCCACTGTAAGTGGGTAGATGTCCTGGGCGGTTTAAGATTTGTAAGCCTGATGTGAGGATAAGGTCCTCCAGTCTTGAGCCATTTCCTAGGGCATTCCTATCTGGTGCCTGACTGTGCCAGAGTGGCGAGCGACAGTTTGAGTCCATGCCTATCAGTAGATGCCCACCCGGGAGGAGCTGGAGTGCCATTTCAATCAGAGAGATCGCAGCAGTGATGTCTTCACCTGGATGGCTGTAGAGAGAGAGGATGAACAGTGATCCAAGAGATGTCATGATTTGGGCACAGGCACTGATGGAAGTGCACAGTGGGGTGATCTTGGTTGCTGTGATATCAGGGTTTCTGATGACAATCGCAGCCCATGGTTGGTCATTTGTACAGTGGATAATTTTATATGATGAGGGGTAGCCCATAACCACCCCAGAGCGAACATAGGGCTCCTGAAGCAGGATTAGATCTATTTGTTTTTCCTCAGCCTTTATCTTCAGCTGGTCTGCAACAACTCTTGCTCTCTGTGCGTTTAATTGTACAATTCTTATCTCTAGTTGGTAATTGGGAGAAGGAATCCTATCCATAATTTATTCGCATTTGGTAGAGACTCTTTACTTTTAGATAGACAGGGCAGTTGGTATCTCGGATGGAATGTTGGTGTGGAGCCTTTGCAGCCTTGCAATTTGCGCAGCTTGGCGGCTGATCTCTGACAGGACAATCCTTATAGTCGTGTCCCTTTTGGGCACAGTGGCCACATGTGGATTCACGCTGATTGCAAGTATGTGAGGTATGGCCAAAGCGGAGACACCTGTAACATCTGCGGACAGGAATATATTCTTTGAATCTATGGCTGTCCCATCCAATGAATATTCTGTTTTGAGCTCCCAGAATTTGCCATGCTCTGGTTGATAGTTCGATTACCCAGTTTACGTTTGTAGGTGACTTGGTCTTCGTTTTGTATTTCGGAATAATATCATCCACGCTAGCCTCATCTTGCAGGTATATACTTAGATTTTTATTAAAGATCTCGGCTTTGAGCTCCTCTGGTGTTAAGCTCTTGTCCACATCAAAGATCACAATTGAAGGCCCTTTTTTCTTTGGGGCTTCTGCCCTAAGCCCGAAATTTGTCATGTCATCATTATTCAGGATGGTTTGTGCCTCCTCCCTGGTGTCTGTTTCTATTAAGACTCCTGGATGCCTGGTCTTTCTAATACTCTTTATTTTTACAGTTTTCATCTGCTCCTTGAAGTTTTTTGTCAGTGCTTCCTTGACCGCTTCACTGGTATCTAAATGTGCGTCTTCCACTGGTTTAACCAAAATAACATGTGATTCAGGCTTTCTTACCGCATTTCGGTTTTGTACTTTTCCTGGTTGGTTAGGCACATATTGAGCTCCATTCCTCAACGCCGTTGAAAAGGAGCGGGAGCGTTGTTGCATTTGTTTTTCCCCCTCCTGTGTGAGAACTTCGATTTTTGCTTTCAGCCTCTCGTGGTCGACGTGCAATTTTTGGACCACTGTCTCCATTTTACTGAATATCTCTATCACGTCAGTTCTAATGGCAGCAGTAATTCTACTTGATTGCTTAGCCATGTATTTTTCTAGGGTTCCTCTAATGGCAATAATCTGTTCCACTGGAGTCCCAGTCAACGGGGGAACCTGGGTAATAGGGGGTTCCTGACTCTTTTTTCCTTCATGCTCAGTTTCCTGACTCTTTTGTTCTTCATGGTCAGATTCGCTGAATGATTCATTGGCAGCCTCTTCAGAGACTTCCTTCGTTGTTGGGACGTCTGTAGCAGACCTTCTTCTACCCTTCTCTTTCTTCTTGGCCTTGGTCTTTGTAGGTTTATTCATACCTTGCCCAGTTGCCGGGGCCTCATTCCTTGAGCGGATTGGGTAATCCGTCTGTCCCTTAACTATCAGTTCAACTTCAGTGTCGCTCATGTTGTTTTAGTGGGTATCTGGATTAACGAGAGGAATACGGATAAACGATTTTCTACTCGTAGTAAGTTGAAGCAGAGCTCGTTGTAATTGCCAAAAAACCACAAGTAAGTGGTCAAATAGGGGCTGAACTAAGTTGGCGATTTTTTGGAGGCTGACTTCAATGTTTTAGAAAAATATATTTACATACATTGAAAATAAATGATCAAGTAGGGTAAATTTGTAAACTCTGGAGATAAATTACCTTATTGTATAGCTTGCCCTTCTTAAGTTCAAACAAGTAAACAACAAACACGGTGCACTATTAGCTACTTTCTATTTCCTGAGAAACAAAAGGCAGAGGGTTGGAGCCTTGTTGCTCGAGGCAGGGATTAGCCTAATTGCGAGTACGTGCAGCAGGGTGGCATTCGCTCTAAGTGCTATGATACACGTGCATCCGGTCACTACTGCTAAAGCATATAATTATGTCTATCTAAAATTATCAAAAGTAAGTTTACCTCAAAAATTCGGGGCCGATAGTTGGAACTTTTGTATAGATGACATCTTTAGCTTTCAGGATATCCGAAATAATCTACACTTGGTTGCATAATTGCACTTGAAATTAAAGGAAATGTAAGAGCACAAAATCACTAGACTGACACACTCACTGACCCGACTCCTTTTGGCACAGTTCGTATATCGATGCATGCTCTTCGTGCAGCGACTACTGCTTGAATGAATAAACCAGAAATTTTCCCTCTCCTCTAGCGAATTGACGAACAGCGCCGTGTGCCGACTTACGATGACGTTTCCGGTTATGGGTTCCTATGCATTTCACATTTCTTTAGATGTTACCTACCTCCCCTAAATGTTTGTACCAATATTTTTGAGACACCCTGTATATAGACTCTGGCATGCATCTGATCAAAGACGTATTGGATGACATCTTGTAGCATAACATTCTCTATTCCAGGTCTGTTCCACCTGAGCTCTCATTTGAGGGATCAATGCAAGTATCAAATTATTTGAGGCGAGTTTCCTTCCAATCAAGTCTAGGGTTAATCCAGTGATTATAGAAGACATAACTTGAATTCAGACCCAATCAGGTAATGTTAGCTGTGTGTGGATGGACATTATAAAAATTAAAAGACTACAAAAAAAAATTCACCATATATTAATGGAGTTGGGGGGGTGGGGATCCCTGGTGCACTTGACAGTAGACACTATATCCACATTCATCAAAAAGTTCAACTTATTCACAATATCACAGAATAACATTTTGCCTTCTTATAAGCTAACTATAGAGAAGGAGGATGTCCCCATCTCCCCCCCCCCTTCCTTTCACTCTCTCTGTCTGTCAAATGGACAAACACAGCAATTTGTTTTCTTTTTGGCATCATTATAATAATATGATAAATTTTAATCAAAATAAAATTTATAATATTCTTTGTAAATAAAGTAATTTTAACTAAAATTTACTCACAAACAAACTTTAATACTGAACACTGTATCAATTTCCTTGAATATTTATTCATTTATTCTTATAATCCCTCTTAATATTATCAATTATGGCCAAAATTGGATCTTCCTTTCATGGTGTTCTGTCAGCTCCTTTAGCATATCTGTTATCAGAAGGCAGAATGCAATTCATAGAACAGAAAACAAATGAATGTCAGCAGGTATGTTCTTAAAGCAATAATCACTTATCAATAACAATTTCATAGCTTCTGACTTCAACATGAAAAGCTGGCAGCTATGAAACTGTTTGCTGCTATAAAAAAATAAAATGGAGATTGGAGAACTATGTAGGAGGAAAATGGATTTTGACCGATAGAGGCAAAAACTGGGACTTTTTTTGAATTCCACTTCACATTCTTTGTGAATAAACAGTAATTTCAACTCTAAAATTTTCTCACACACAAACTTTATATCTCTTCTAATACTGAATCACATTCCTTGAATATTTAATTGAAATTTCTATAAATATTTCCATAAAAATTTCTGTAAATATTTCTATAAAAATTTTCTATAGTAATCACTATAAATGAAATTTCACTGACAACATGCATGTTTTCTTTTAAAATACATGCCACAGCATTGTTTACTTGTAATATTAAACTTTTAAACATTAGCTTACCTAAGATTTTTCAGCCTTTGAATTTCTACTTAGATTGTTAGACATCAAATTATTATGACTGCTTCAAGAGAGATAAGGTTGTAGACATTGCACTCTTCAGAAAGATCAAGTCAAAGTTTTGTTAATAACAATGACACTAATGTATACACTTGGATGTGAACAGTATTTCCAAAGCTTCAGCAGAAAGAGATGTAAGCTCTGTTTTTAAACCAGACAATGTTCTTTCATAGTCAGCATTACTATGAGGATTATGTTAAATTGATAAGAATGATTTGTGATTATTTGTTACATTTCAAACTTTTCAGTTTCAAAACAATGACCATTGTACATCAGTTCTGTCATATTTTATATTAGCTTCTGGAAAGTTCTGGTAATGATGTTGATAGAACTTCTTTAATGAATGTCCCAGACACAAACAGTATCAGAACCTAGAATATTTAAAACCATGCGTGGGTTGATGGCTAAAGACAGAAAATACTTGTTGACATTAGACTTGAATTTATGTAGATTTTAATATTTTTTGGGAAACACATGTGAAGAAAGTGTTCCCAAAAGAAATAAACAAGGAAGAGAAAAAGTTGAGTTTGGAGTTGGACAATGACTGGATTCTGTTCAGAAGAGAGTGGGTTTGTTTGTTTGTTATTTGGTTTTCAGGAGCATTAGTAACTAAGGCCATAATTGCTCCGGGAAATGCGGTGGTCATTCCCTGACCTTTCACAGCATCCTCCGTATTTGGTGGTGACAGGCTCGAACCCCAGTCTAATCAAGAAGCGTGTGCTATGCACTGCTGCTCCTTCCCACCTGGCTACACAGGCGCCAGAAGAGAGTGGGGAATTCATTGCCAATTCAGAAAAGACATGCAGTAGACACTGAAGTCTAAGAGAAAGAGAGGAGAAACTTTGTAAAAGATGAGTCATTAATTAACCTGATGGTCCTCTTTTAAATAGAGTCCAGAAGCTTGAAGGGAGATTTTGGGGGCAGCACCACTGCAGATGTGGGAACAATATTCCATGGCAGAGATTTGTACAGGGTGAGTAGTTGTTTAGAAGAATGCTGAAACACTGAAAAAGAATACCAGGTCTTTTTGTTTTTTTTTAGATATGGAGGAGGCTGTTGTTGTTATTTGATTTTTAGGAGCATTAGCAACTAAGGCCATATTGCTCTAGGGATATGCGGTGGTCATTCCCTGACTTTCCGCATCCTCCCTATTTGGTGGCTCACGGGCTTGAACCCCAGTCTAATCAAGAAGCATGTGCTACACACTGCTGCTCTTGCCCACCTGGCTACGGAGGTGCCTATGGAGGAGGCACAAATATCTGTGATATGCTTATGCCCAAAGAGAGAGATCACAAGTCAGGGTAATCCCAAATAAACACTGTGATCTTGACAAGAAATCTGAGTATCACTGAAGCTGATGCATATTTTATTAGATAACTGTTAATTATCTTCACTCTCTCTCCCTCACTTTCTTTTTAATCGCTTTATATATACATATTAAGTTTTCAAGGTCGTTTAAAACTAGGTAACAAACCTCCACGATAATCATAATCTTATCTGTGTTATATAATTGTAAACAGTTTATAACGAATGGCAGCACAAAACAAAAGTGATTTTAAAATCATAGGAGAAGGAAAGCTCAGGCATTGCCTCCAAGGAATGTTCTCCTTATTAGGCTTGCAAAGCTGACCAAAAAGTGTGGAAATGAACAGAAAGAGCCAGAGAGCCATCATCCTAAAATTATTAATTTACCACAGTGCAGCTAACAGTTATAATAATCATGAAAACCTATTGTGGAAGTGTTCCACACTTCATCCCCAAACCAACTTCTTACCCACTATTGTATCTATGCTCACTTCAGTTTCCTTTTCCCTTAAAATAAATTCACACCAAACCTCTAGAGAAATATCTACAGCTATTATTATTTTCAGTAATGTGCTATAACATTACAAGGAAAACACTTGTATTCCTGAATTTATCAAACATTCAAGAATTTTTTAGAAATTCTCTCCTAGCCGCAATGTTATAAACAGTTCCACAGAGTAGGATGCAAAAATTTATTTAATCCACAATGTAGCTAAAATCAAGGCTCATTTAAGCATTCTCTGGGCTTAAAGCTGAGCGCAATTATTTTTACCTCTAGATGGCCTAAATATATAAAATAAATAGTAATAAAAGTAAATTTTGGGGAACCTCTACTGCAGCTGGAGCTGCATCCCCCAGCCATCTTAAATGGGCCCTTGCTAAATATACTATATATCTACAATAAAAAACAGTAGAAATCAATGCTACTGCAATTAACAAAACAAAAAACAACAAAAATGAAAAAATACATGCATTGTAAAATACACAGTCATTAAATTTCTTTGAATGCAATGTTTGCAGAGATTTCATTTCAAAACTATAGAAGTTCATAATATACTGCTACAAATATTTTGCAGTCACAATAATTACTTTGTATTATTAGTAAGTTTATCAGAAGGTTCATGTGATTATACAATGCTATTACAGAACAAGATTAACCCACTGGTAAATGGACTTTTTGTACTCCAACAATTATTAAACCTACATTAAAGAAGAATTGGCACAGATACAGTGCCAGAACTACCACAGTGGTGGGCCTGACACCAAAGAGGCAAGAGTATGGATGGCTGGTACCTTTTGCTTGCAAAGGCCATCTATTCTTGTTCTACCTCTACACCTGCCAAACATTTTCAAATTTTGGGTTTACAAAAACCGATATCCTCTAGAATTCTGATCTAAGACCAACGATATTGAATTAGATGATATGTGAAAAAATGTAGAAGATAGTAAAACACCAAAATAGAAGCAATGGTGATTTTTTCTATTAAGTTTATTATTTATACTAATTCTTCTGGAATTTTTTTAAAATTATTTTTATGATTTTTTTGCAATTTAAAAAAAAATAATTTCACTCTAATACTGGATATCCAAGAAAGAATAAAAGCAAAATAATATAAAAGCATTTGGGTACATTTTCATTTATATGAAATTTTCAAAATTTATAAATTTTGAAAAAAACTATAACTTCTTAGAGCACACATAGTGCTGATAAATTCAATCGTGAAAAGGCTACCTCTACCTATAATGAACTTTAACTAATTATTAGATACCTCAGACTACCAGTCTCTTTTGATTCCTTCCCCATTAGTGTCTGTTCCTGAGATCTAGTAAATGATCTGTTGGTATCCCTCAGTTTCTGCAAAGCAGTAGCTATCTCTCCCTGTCTTTTAATCAGTCGCCTAGCCTGCAATGTCAACTGCAAAAAAATTTGTGAAATCTCGTGAATCAATACACAAAACTTTCTCTCAGGACATAAAACACACAACTTTTTTTTGTATGCAAAACTTTCTATATTAACAATATGGAATTAAAGTTGTTACATTTCACATTTTAGCATATTTTATGGCTTATTACATTTGCTACACAATCATGAAAATCTATTATTTAATATGTAATGTATAAATGTAACACTATCACTAAAACGTTCTATTAAAATGTATTCTCTGTATTTGCAGTTTAAGAAAAAACAATAAAAGTCAATGGTCTAATAAAGTAGAATGCAATTGACATTAGCAATTAGTAGTCATATGATGCAAAAAAGCAAGTCAGCCAAAAAAAAAAAAAAAAAATTTCAAGAGTTGATTTGCTTGAAACGTTTGACCAATTCTTCCTTGAATTTATTTAAGCCATCAACTTCCATAACAAAAGATGGAAGTTTGTTTCAGCAATCAACCATGAGCTAGCTAAAGGCAAACTTCCCAACATCTATCCTACAACAGTCTTTCTCAATCTGAATTTATGCCCCCTTACAATTCTGAGCAAAAGAAAGTATCCCATCAGCATTGAGCTTGCTCAAACCATTCAAGGCCTTATACACCTCAATCAGATCACCTCGCAGGTGTGTGGTCTGCAGATGCTGCAATTTTCAGAACTTAAGCCTTTCTTGTTCTGCTCAGAACAAGATCCTTTGTTGCTTGCTTTGTTCTGCTCACCAAGCTGGTTGCTATTCTCTGTACTCATTCCAGCAGTTCTACATCCTTCTTAAAATGAGGCTTCCGGACCTGTATGCAGTACTCAAGGTGTGGCCTGACCACTGCCTTATACCAGGGGTGGCCAAAGAAGTCGATCGCAGCTTTAATTTCGGTCGATCACGACGAATTTTAAATATACATAAAAACAAGATTAGTCAAAATCTAGAGATTATTATTATGCATTCCACTATATACGCTTATTACAAATCCGCTGAACCATGTGACTACTCTTGTCACTGCGCAGCCCTAGGTTTGTCTAGTGGAAATGCACGCAGTTAGGTTGTGGAGAATACAGTGTATGCATTGAATTTTTATTTAGCTTACTTAATATTAATAACTGGACAGTACTTATACATTAATTTAATAACCTTTGATTTAAAATTAATACTACAAAAAAGAGCAATACGTATCATTTTCATCAAGAGTTGGAACTAGAACACATTTTTATGATGATAAAAGAAAAATGTTCGATTTGCAATGCTTCCGTGGCTATACCCAAAAAAGGAAATTTAGAAAGACACTTCAACACGCTGATTAGTAGTATTTCTGCACGTAAATATCAATTTTTGACAATGGCTAAGGATCTCAAAGGGAAAAAAAATGCGATCATTTTGCAATTATGCAAAAGATCATTTGCAAAAATGTCCTGTTTTTGAATTTAATAGTGAGAAATATGTTTCTAAAATTGAGAAAGTTGTGACGATTTTGAAACCAAATTCAGTGATTTTAAAACAATTGAAGACATGGTTCACTATATTCCTTATCCATTTAATGTCGACTTAGATACAAACAAATTGCAGAAAAAAAATCACTGAGATTTTTCAAACGGAGAAAATATTACTTGAAAATGAAATTATTACATTGCGAAACAATATCTTCCTAAAAACCACATCATCAGAAGACAACATTTGGAAATATGTTTGCCGAGAGAAGTACTGAAATGTAAAAAAATGCAGTGAACTTTTAAATTGCTCTTTTGGTTCCACATGTCTATGTGAATTGGCCTTTTTCTATTTGAAACAAACAAAGAATCGCTCTACTCTTACAGACTTGCATATGGAAGATTCTTTATGGTTGGCCTCCCCCAATTTTGAAAGCTTGGCAGATGACATGAAGACACAAACTTCACATAAATATAAATTTTAAATAAGTATGAATTTAAAATAAGAATTCTGAATTGTATTTAATTTTAAAATTTATAAACAACAATTTTCAATATGTGTTGATTAACTTTTTTATCCATGTGTAATAAAATTCTTGAAATGGTAGATCGCGGCACATTTTGAAGAAAAAAAAGTAGATCGCATCACAAATTAAGTTGGCCGCCCCTGCCTTATACAAAGGGAAAATCACCACATTGTACCTACCAGCAAAATTCCTGTATATCATTGACAAAACCCCATGAGCTGTCCTGGCAGCCTGTCTGCACGGTTCAGAGTACCGCACAGCTGGAACATTACTCTGGAATTACTGCTATCCATATGCAGTAATTTGCATTTGTCAATGTTAACCTTCAGTTTTCACCTCTCAGTCCATTTGCTCAACTTTTCTAGATAATGCTGTTGCAATAGTGTATTGTCATTACATTCATTAACAAACCCTGCCAACCTTCATATCATTCAACAAACTTGGACATTAATCCTGATATACCTTCATCAATATCATTCATAAATACATAAATGACAATGGGCCAAGACCTGAACACTGGGTGACTCCACTAATAATATTAGTCCATGAACAGCAGTGTCCATTGATTACCATTCTCTGTTTTCTCCCACTCAACTGTCCTTTTATCCGTAGCAGCAAATTGCCCTTAATGCCATATTACTCCAATTTGTACAGTACTCTTCCATGGTTCACTTGATATCAATCGTTTGACTGTAGATGATCAATCTCAGGTATCTGCCAAACTACATGAGTATTTTCAATCTACATTCACACATCAGGAGCTATTCAAGGAGGAGAAGAGTAGATGTTTATCAAACTCTCAGGAAGTTAAATGATTTTGTAATAACTGACAGCAAAGTGGAGGAGAAATTGTTGAAGTTAAATAGGGTTGATGGTATCTATCCAGTTATAGTAAAGACAGCAGCAAAGGAAGTATGAAAACCCTTAGCCATAATTATGAGAACATCCTTGGACTCAGTTGAAGTGGACTGGAGATGTGCAAATGTATCAACAATTCACGAAGGGGGATCAAAGGGTGATACGAGTAATCACAGACCTGTAAGTTTGACTTCTGTTCCACAAAAAATAATGGAGTCACTGGTTAAAGAATCATTACAGGATCGTCTAGACAAGACTGCAGTAATAATTCAGACACAGCATGGGTTTGTTCAGGGGAAGCCTTGTCTGACCAATTTGATTGGATACTATGACGTGGTCACAAAAGAACTGAATGTGAAAAATAATATTGATATCATATACTTGGATTTCAGGAAAGCTTTTGATACTGTTGCACATGGAAGATTACTATTCAAATTGAAGTAGTATGGCATTAAGGGTAAGTTGCAACAATGGATAAAAGGATGGTTGAGTGAGAGTGGTAATCAATGGACACCACTTTTCGTGGACTAATGTTATCAGTGGCATCCCCCAGGTTTTGGAGTTTGGCCCATTGTTGTTTTGTATATTTATCAATGATATTGATGAAGGTGGTAGATGACTTTCATCAACCAGTGAAATACCACCACTTTGCTTATTGGAGGCTTGAAGTGGTGAAACCCATGTTTAGTCTCTAGAGCAAAGTTTCCGGCATCCCCCTCCCCCTATACTTCTCCTTCAATCCATGCATGGTACTAAGTACTATAGGTTTTGATACCTTTTGTGTTTGGGGTTTTCATAAAAAAAAAAAAAAAAAAAATATATCAAAGTTTGCAGATGATACAAAGGTTGGCAGAGTTGTTAATGACAGTATGCTGCTGGAACAGGATCTGGAAAAGTTGGGCAGATGGGCTGAGAAGTGGCAACTGAAGTTTAACATTGACAAATGCAAAGAACTGCATGGGGATAGTAGCAAATGTACCAATTGGGTAGTACAATCAGATATGAAGTTTTCTGAGTAGTGCAGACATGCTGCCATTTTAGGTTATGGGGGCTTGTTAATGATATACAGGAATTTTGCTAGCAGGGATAAGGAGGTGATTATCCCTTTATATAAGGCAATGGTCAGGCCACACTTTGAGTGTTGTACACAGGTCTGGAAGCCTATTTTTGGAAGGATGTAGAGTTGTTCAAAACGAGTACAGAGAAGGGCAACAAGACTGATGAACAAAGGTGTGCTCTTATGAAGAAAGGCTTAAGTTCTGCAAACTAGAGCATCTAGAGACTAGGCACCTGCGAGGTGATCTGATTGAGGTGTAAATTCCATCAGCATTGAGCAGGCTCAATGCTGATGGAATTCTTGCTCAGATTACAAACCTGAGGGGGCATAAACTGAAATTGAGGAAAGACAGTTGTCAAATAGATGTGCAGAAATTTGCCATTAGCCAGCGGGTAGTTGATTGTTGGAACAAACTTCCATCTGTCATTGTGGAAGTTGATAGCTTAAATAAATTCAAGGAAGAAGTGGACAAACGTTTGGAGTAAATGGATTGGTGAAAATGAAAGGGTTTTTTTTTTTTTTTTTTTGTTTTTTTTGGCTGATGCTGTATAAGCTTGCTTTCTTGCATTATATGTATCTAGAGATGCTAAATGCTAATGCACATCAGTATCAAAAGTTTTCCAGAAATCCCAATATATGATATAAAAATTATTTTTTGTATCCAGTTCTGTTGTGATTATAGCAACCAATGAAATTGGTCAGACAAGACTTCCCCTTAACAAACCTATGCTTTGTCTGAATTATAACTGCAGTCCTATCTAGATGATCCTGCAGTGCTCCTTTAACCAGTCAACATTATTTTCCCGAAATCAGAATTTAAACTAATAGGACTATAATTACTCATGTCACCCTTTGATATCCCATTTGTGAATTGGGGATACATTTGCACATCTCCAGTCTGTGGTGACCTCCACTGAGTCCAAGCATGCTCTCATAATTATGGCTAAGGGTTTGCTTGCTTCCTTTGCAGCCTCTTTTAATATAACTGGATAGATTCCATCCACCTTTTTGAGGTGCCTTTTTTAAGTTTCACTTCAACAATTTCTCCTCCACTTCGCTCTCGGTCATTACAAAATCATTTAGCTCCCTGCTAGAGTTTGATAAGCTTCTGGCCTCCACTTCCCTACAGAATTCCTCATGTGTGAAAGTAGATGCAAACCCCTCATTCAGTTTGTAAGGTACCTGGCAAAACTGAACGGGATCAATCTACTGAGAATGATCATGAATAGTCGAACCATTGATATGAAGTGGACCAATCTGATTCATCACCTTCCTTCTAGAGTTTACATAAGTAAAGAAGTCTCTGCATCCTTTGCTATTTCTTGTAATCTGCCTTTGCTTGCCTAAACTCCTTTGTGACTTGATTTTGGTTATAGACTAGCTTATATCTACCATTCGCTTCTGTGTCATCTGATAATTTATATGCAATCCATGCATTTTTCTTCTCTGCCACGAGTCTCATTAGTTCATCTGACGTCCATATAGGTCTAAACCTTGAATAGTATTTCATAGTTGACACAAAAAGCCAAGAGTACTTCCTTGAATACTTCTCATTTAGAATTTGGTGTTGTAACATCATTAGTTGGTCCCACTGTATAAAATTCAATAACTGTCTGAGACCACTGTAGTCACCTTTAAGAAAATACTCTTTCCTTTACCCTTAATGGTAGTTACATCTTTACGGAAATTCCACATCAATACACTGCGATCACTGCCACCGAGTGGTTTCTTTATCTGCAGATTCTTAATGCATGAATTGTATTTAATGAATGTTAAAATTAGTCTGTGTAAATGATAATAGGAGAAATACAGTATGCTAGTCAATGAGTTTGAGAACTTCAGGAAAGGAACTCAAAACCTTGACAATAACTGGTTGGTGGAATCACAAAGGTCAAGAGATATCTAGTGCTATGTTCAAGTTATTCTTTGTATGACTATATAAGTAAGTTTACACAACCTCACATGTTTGAAAGCTGTGAATATGGTGATTCTTGGCACTCTCATAAGCAACTACATGGAATGTGTTAGGGTTATAAAAAACATAAAAATAGACATCTCTGTATATAAAAAGACACATCTGTATACTAATTCTAGGAGTGTAGTAAGAAATCTGATTGATAAAAAACTATTAATTACATTAATCACTATTAATATGAAGTATTAGTTATATTAATCTGAACAGATGCCAACAAACAGAAATATTGTGTTATTCCAGTATTCTAGATGCAAATTTTGAATATTTTAAACTGGACGCAATTTCTGAATATGAAAAATAAAACGAGTACAAGGAAAAGTACAGAAGGGGTCAGAGGTTATACTTTCAACTCAGAAACACAAATTCAAAACGAGCAAATAGAATAGATTAGGAGTCTCAAGATACAGATACTGAGTCTGTCAGTGTTGCATGCATGATGGGCAATAGCGTAGCTACCCTTTTTCGGGCCCGGGGGGCAAAGAACATGTTCGGGCCCCTACTTAATTAATAAAAATTGCAAAAAAGAGGAGACAGCCAAAGACACCAAGGCAATTGCTTGCCTGCCTAATGGTAGCTACACCACTGATGATGGGAGTACAAAATTGAGATTGCAATTGTCCTTGCACTGTATGAATGTGATAATTTTTGCAGAATACCAGAGTGGATTAGCAGATGTGAGTATAATACCACAGCAAATGTCCACAATCCAGAAATAGATTGTGAATTGTGGGTGAGTGCTAGCAGAGGAACAGTGAATTTCTCAATCAAAAAAAGGTAAACTGATGCCATATCAACCCACTGCAGGATGGAAAGCTCCTCGGCAATTCATGTTGAGGGAATTGAACCATAATCTGCCAAGCTGGTCCAGTGCGGGTTGGCAGATAAACTGCATTTAGCAGTCAGGGACTCAAATCCTGAGCTACTCAAAGAGCATCTGCTACTGCACTCCAGCTCGAGACTACTCGGCTACGGCGGCTGTCCTTTCTCAATCAATTATAGGTTAAAATGCCAATAGGGCACAATATTACTCATCTCTTTTTTATTAAGAATTCAATTGATGATAATTTTTAGCTAAAGCAGCTTTCATAGATAGTAAAGATATTATATTAAGATGAGATACATCTAAAGAGGAAACTAGTATCACGGGAAGGGTTTCAAGTTATTTGTGATCTTAAACAATACATTAAAACCTCATTAACTCAAAATAATACGGGGAAGGAATGATCCAAAATAGCGAAAAGCCTAAATTATAGAATATAATTATACACAAATATTTTCATATGGAATTTTAAGTGACAGGAAGGAGCCAAATATGTTGATACAGAAAAAAAAATTAATAATAATAATATACATTCAAAACAAACAGATTACAAATAATGGTTACTTTTATTCTTTCTTTATATTATTTCTTTCCTTTTACTTTTAGCTAGCACAGCAAGACCTGGATTACAAGCCCTAGATTGCACAAGGTTCATTGGGGTAGAATTTTTCTCAGTGTGGTCTGTGCTTCCTAACAGGAGGGACTGCTTCTACAGGGATGGGATACACTTAAATAGAAAGGGTGTAAGAATATATGCTGATGCTATCGAAGCAGTGTTTGGTGGGTCAGAAAACTGCTAGGTTGGGGGATAATATATAGACAAATGGATAAACAATAGCCGCAGGTAGAGGTGAAAGTGATTCTTGCACTGCTTCTATAGAAATGTGCAGGAGAGCGAAAAGCAAGGTGTTGGGAATTTCAAGCCATCTTAGAAGAGGGAACTACATGGACTATGTTAGGATAACTAAAAGTAAAATAAGTGCATGTATACTTGCGTATACGGCAAATAAATTTGAACTGTTGGTCGAGTCATGAAATGCAGACACTGTGGGGATATCTGAGACATGGTGTTACTCAGATATAAGGGAATTAAGAATTTCAATATGGGGAGTAATATTTTAAATAGAAAGGACACGAGTTTTGGGTCATGTGGCCCTAGTGGTTGCCCACAACTCATCTTTTCAGAAAGGACACACAGGAGAGGAAATTGGGGGATATCCTTGTAGTTAAGAAGCACACAAAATCTAAGGCAGTACATCCAGGCGACATGGCTGGCCAGTGCAATGTTGAGCCAGTTGTTGTAACATAAGTGCTGAGAAAACAAAAATGAAAGTAGCAGTGTGTTATAGGCCAAATGACTGATGAGTGCGAGAAAAAATAAAACTATATAGAGAAATAGGGTGGGAAGCAAAATCAGAATTTATAATAGAAACTTTTAACTTTACATAATAGAATTTGTGAGCTGGTTACTCAACCAGCAAGACTTTTGTGGATTTATTGGATGACTGTTTTCTATGCAACATGTTAGAGAGGGAACAAAAGAGAACAATATTCTTGATGATTATCAGCAACGATTCTTCATACATTAAGAATATGCAGTAAAAGAGCCACTACGTGGGCAGTGATCACAATGTATTGATGTGAGATTAACTTAAAGATGTAACTATTATCAAGAGAAAACAAAAGTATTTTTGCTTTCTTAAGGCAGACCACAGTGGTCTCGGACAGTTTTAAATTCTAAACAGTGAAACCAACTAATAATGTTACTAACAACAAATTCTAAATGGGAAGCATTCAAAGAAATAATCATAAAAGTTATGAGGCTTTTCATACCAACTAAGAAATACGATTAGACCTAAATAGATTAGCATTAGCATTAGTAGAGGCATATGATGCAAGAAAGCAAGCTTATTCAGCATCAGCCAAAAAAAACACACTCCCATTATCATGGGAGATGTCAGAGGATGTAATGAAACACAAGGAAGTGAAGAAAAATGCATGGAATGCATACAGCATTAACATTAGTAGAGGCATACAATGCAATAAAACAAGCTTATGCCGCATCAGCCAAAAAAAAAAAAAAAAAACCGTCCCCATTTCATCCCTCTGTTTGTTCCAAATACCTGTCCAGTTCAGCCTTAAATTTATTTAGGCTATCAACTTTCACAACAAAGGATGGAAGTCTGTCCCACCAATCAACTACCCGCTGGCTAAAGGCAAACTTCTGCAAACCTACCCTACAACCGTCCTTCCTCAATTTGAATTTAGCATTAGTAGAGGCATATGATGCAAGAAAGCAAGCTTATTCAACATCAGCCAAAAAAAAAAAAAAAACACACCACTCCCATTTCACCCCTCCATTCGCTCGAAATACCTGTCCAGTTGAGCCTTAAATTTGTTTAGGATATCAAATATCAACTTCAACAACAAGTGATGGAAGTCGGTTCCACCAACCAACCACCCGCTGGCCAAAGGCAAATTTCCGCACATCTCTCCGACATCCGTCCTTCCTCAATTTGAATTTATGCCCTCTGAGGTGATTATTCTGAGCAAGATGAAGAATCCCATTGGCATTGAGCATGCTCAAACCATTCAAAGCCTTATACACCTCTATCAGATCACCTTGCCGGTGCCTAGTCTCCAGACTCTGTAATTTGCAAAACTTAAGCCTTTCTTCGTAAGAGCAACCCTTTGTACCATTCACTAATCTTGTTGCCCTTCTCTGTACCCGTTCCAGCAGCATTACATCCTTCTTGAAATGAGGCCTCCAGACCTGTATACAGTACTCAAGATGTGGCCTAACCATTGCCTTATACAAGGGAATAATCACCTCCTTATCCCTGCTAGAAACATTCCTGTATATCATTGACAAGACACCATGAGTTACTCTTGCAGCTTGTCTGCACTGCTCAGAGAACTTCATATCAGCCTGCACAATTACCCCCAGGTCCTTTTCATTCTCCACCACTGTCAGTGTAGTACTGCAGAGTTGATACATTGCTCTGGGGTTACTGTTTCCCATATGTAGTACTTTACATTTGTCAATGTTAAACTTCATTTGCCACCTCTCAGCCCATCTGTTCAACCTTTCCAGATCCTGTTGCAGCAGCATAGCGTCAGTGGTGTCCTTAACAACCCTGCCAACCTTTGTATCATCTGCAAACTTGAACATTAAACTTGATATCCCATCATCAATATCATTCATAAACACCGAAAACAACAACGGACCCAACACTGAACCCTGAGGAACTCCACTAATAACATTAGTCCACGTTGAGCAGTGTCCATTGATTACCACTCTCTGTCTTCTGCCACTCAACCATCCCCTTATCCATAGCAGCAATTTGCCTCCAATGCCACACTGCTCCAATTTGTGCAGCAGTCTTCCATGTGCAACAGTATCAAAAGCCTTTCTAAGATCCAAATATATAATATCAAAGTTATTCCCTGCATCTAGTTCTTTTGTGACTACATCATAGTATCCAATCAAATTGGTCAGGCAAGACCTGCCCTTAACAAAACCATGCTGCGTCTGAGCTATAACTGAATTCTTGTCTAGATGATCCTGCAGTGCTTCTTTAACCAGTGCCTCCATTAATTTACCTGGAACAGAAGTTAAACTAACAGGTCTATAATTACTTGTGTCAGCCTTTGATCCTCCTTTGTGAATTGGGGTTACATTTGCACATCTCCAGTCTACGGGTACCTCCCTTGAGTCCAAAGAAGCTCTCATAATTATGGCTAGGGGTTTGCTTACTTCCTTTGCTGCCTCCTTTAATATAACTGGATAGATCCCATCCACCCCAGGTGCCTTTTTTATGTTTATCCTCAACAATCTCTCCTCCACTTTCCTCTCAGTTATTACAAAATCATCCAGCTCACTGCCAATGTTTACTTTACCTATTTCATTCTCCTTCCTGAATAACTCCTCATGCGTGAATGTAGATGCAAAATAATCATTTAGATTGTTAGCCACCTGAGCAGGATCCTCAACTGTTGAACCATCAATATCCAGTGGACCAATCTGATTCATCCCTTTCCTTCTTGAGTTTAAATAGGTAAAGAACTCTTTTCTGTTTTTCTTTGCATCCTTTGCCAAGGATTTTTCGTAGTCTGCCTTTACCTGCCTAATCTCCTTTGTGACTTGGTTACAGACCAACTTATATCTATCATAGGCTTCCATGTCACCCATTAATTTGTATGTATCCCATGCATTTTTCTTCTCTGCCACATGTCTCATTAGTTCATCTGACAACCATTTAGGCTAAACCTTGAACAATATTTCTTAGTTGGTATGTAAAGCCTGGTAGCCTCCAAGATTAGTTCCTTGAATGCTTCCCATTTTGAGTTTGCTGTTGGTAACATCATCAGTTGGTCCCACTGTACAGAATTTAAATACTGTCTCAGACCATCATAGTCTCCTTTACGAAAACAAAAACCCTTCCCTTTGCCTCTGATGGTAGTTACCTCCTTGAGTAAATCCCACTTCAACACACTGTGATCACTGCCACCTAGTGGTTCATTTATCTGTAGATTCTTAATGCATGAAGAATCACTACTGATAATCAGATCCAGAGTATTGCTCCCTCTTGTTGCCTCACGAACATGCTGATGTAGAAAACAATCATCCAATAAATACACAAAAGCCTTGCTAGTGTGCGAGTGACCAACCCACAAATTCCAGTCAATATCTGGGAAATTAAAATCCCCCATTATAGGACTCTCTGATTTACTGGCCCACTATTTCCCTGTACAATATCTTATTATACTCATCAGAGTCATTAGGCCTATAGCACACTCCTACTCTCAATTTTGATTTCCCTATGCTTATGTCACACCAAACTGACTCGACACTGCCCTGTCCATCGATGTCGACTGGCTTCACTTCCTTGGACTTTATGTGTTTCTTAACTAATAGCATAACCCCTCCTCCCCTCCTGTCCTGTCTATCCTTTCTATACACATTGTATTCCCCAAATTCCAGTTCCGCATTCCTTATATCTCTGTGACACCACGTCTCTGATATCCCAACAATATCTGCCTTTGATGTTTTGAGCAATACCTCAAATTCATCAAATTTATTTACCAAACGCCTAGCACCGCTGTACACGCAGGTATACATGCACCTGTTTCTATTCCTAGCTACCCTAACACAACCCATGTGTTTACTTGTACCGCAATGACTCCCAGCAGTCTCTGAAATATCCTGCATCTTGTTTTTCAGGCTTCTGCTCATTTCAATAGAAGCAGTGCAAGAATCACTTCCACCTCTGCCAGTGGCTACTGTTAATCTATTAGTCCTTGTATCCCCCCTAACTAGCAGTTTTCCGACCCACCTAACTCTGCCTCGACAGCATCAGCAAAAATTCTTGCACCCTTTCTATTTAAGTGTATCCCATCCCTGTAGAAGCAATCTCTCCTGTTAACAAGTACAGTCCAGGCTGAAAAAAATTCTACCCCTTGAGCCTTGCACAATCCCTCCAGGGCCGAATTCATCGACAAGGCTCTCATCATATACTCCCTCCTATCGTGTCTGGGCAGAATTGCAGACACTTTCAAATTCAACCCTAATTCACGGCTTTTTTTCAACAGTGACCTGTACTTGCTAAGTAATTTCGCCGGTCTCCTACTCTTAATATCATTTGTGCCCACGTGTACAACTATATCACCTTTTGTGCCCTTAAAAGATGATATCCGCTCTACAACGTGATCAACCTTTGCCCCTGGCAGACATACCCTGGATTTATGCCCTCTCAGGTGATTATTCTGAGCAAGAGAAAGAAACCCATCAGCACTGAGCATGCTCAAACCATTCAAGGCTTTATACACCTCTAACAGATCACCTCGCTGGTGCCTAGTCTCCAGACACTGTAATTTGCAAAACTTAAGCCTTTCTTCATAAGAGTACCCCTTTGTTCCATTCACTAATCTTGTTGCCCTTCTCTGTACTCGTTCCAGCAGCTCTACATCCTTCTTGCAATGAGGCCTCCAGACCTGTATACAGTACTCAAGGTGTGGCCTAACCATTGCCTTATACAAGGGAATAATCACCTCCTTATCCCTGCTAGAAAAATTCCTGTATATCATTGACAAGACACCATGAGCTATTCTTGCTGCCCATCTGCACTGCTCAGAGAACTTCATATCCGCCTGCACAATTACCCCCAGTTCCTTTTCATTCTCTACCACTATCAGTGTTGATACGTTGCTCTGGGGTTGCTGTTTCCCATATGTAGTACTTTACATTTGTCAATGTTAAACTTCATTTGCCACATCTCAGCCCATCTGCTCAACCTTTCCAGATCCTGTTGCAGCAGCATAATGTAGTGTCCTTGACAACCCTGCCAACCTTTGTATTGTCTGCAAATTCGGACATTAAGCTTGATATACCATCATCAATATCATTTAAAAATCTAGAAAAGAATAATGGACCCAACACTGAACCCTGAGGGACTCCACTAATAACATTAGTCCACGATGAGCCGTGTCCATTGATTACCACTCTCTGTCTTCTCCTACTCAACCACCCCTTTATCCATAGCAGCAATTTGCCTCCAATGCCACACTGCTCCAATTTGTGCAGCAGTCTTCCATGTGCAACAGTATCAAAAGCCTTTCTAAGATCCAAGTATATAATATCAAAGTTATTCCCTGCATCCAGTTCTTTTGTGACTGCATCGTAGTATCCAATCAAATTGGTCAGGCAAGCCTTCCCCTTAACAAAGGGCTACTCTCGTTCTCAGTTTGAGAACGAGTGTAGCCTGTGCGGATGTAGCTTTTTGCCGCTCCTGGAACAGAGAAGTTTTTTCTGATTTATTTCTGTTTTATTAGCTTAAATTGGCATATTAACGTATTTTCTAGAGTAGCTTTATATTCCTATTTATGATACTTGTTTAAAATAACTTAGAGATTTTGTAGGTATTACTTAGTATCGGTAAGGGTATCAAATCCACGTGTTGACCGTTCGTAAATTGCCGCCATTGTAACGCGATACAAAATATCTCAAACTAGATAGCATAAGCTTAATATAGTATAGTATAGTACATAATATTGTCAATTAATCAGTAAAATCTATTAATCTTGTTGAACTTCATTGTCAATTTAATTGTACTTTTAACTATACATATAACGACTTAGGTTACGTAACATAAATAATTAGAAAAATAAATAATTAATACTTAACTTGATACGGAAGTTATATAAAGGGATTTCGTAGATAACACTTGATACTGAAACATAAATACAGTAAACCCCCACTATTCGCGGTATCTGTATTCGCATTATTCTCGCGATCGCAGATTTAATATAAAATGAAACCTGAAAAAATGTGAATTTTAAAGCGCCATGAACATTTTCCGCCATAAAAAAAAAACATCGGCTTGGCTAAAATTATCTTACCCGGTCAAACAGAGGTCAGCGGGTGGAGGGAGAGGGGTGACGAAACCTTCCATTACAATTCTTGTAATGGAAGGTTTCGTCGTTTGCTTTTAATTTATATGCTTATAAATTGAATAAATTTATAAATTGATATGCTTACAAAAGTGATAAATCTACCGTTTTGCAGTGTAAAACAGACTTTTTCAAGTGTGTTAACGGAAGAAAGTGACTTTATTGTGGACAAGTTCTTTCTAACCTGTACAAAAATATGGATACGAATAAAAAGGGAAATGTGAAAAGATCAAAGGTGATGACATTAGCGAATAAAATTGAGTTATTAGACAAAATTTCTAATGGTGAAAGTGTCTCCTCAGTGGCAAAACATTATAAAATCAATGAGTCAACGGTACGATCAATCAAGAAATTGGAAGAAAAAATCCGCCATAGTGTCTGTGAAAACGCGCCAATTGCGTCAAAAATTTGCTCTGTAACTCGTGATGTTAAATTTGAAAAAATGGAAAAGGCTTTAAATCTGTGGATAGAAGACCAAACTCAAAATAAAATTCCGTTAAATTCACTCATTATTCGTGAAAAGGCAAAATTCCTTTATCAACACTAGCGAAACTGGTGATAGTACTGGCAGGATACGTTTTTTAGCTAGCAAAGGCGCTGGTTTGAAAGATTTGTTTGAAATTTCTAATAAATATTACATTTAATATTAAATTGTTTCTTATTTTCATTTTGATGCCATATGCTTGCATTTCACTATGTACTTGGTTGGTTATTAGGAGCATTAGCAACTTAGGCCATATTGCTCCGGGATATGCGGTGGTCATTCTCTGACATTTCCACATCTTCCGTATTTGGTGGTGACGGGCTCGAACCCCGGTCTAATCAAGAAACGTATGCTACGTACTGCTGCTCCTTCCCACCTGGCTATGGAGGTGCCTTTCACTATGTACTGTGAATGTACATAGTCATATTATGAAGATACATATAATACATACATAGACAAAATTTTAGACTAGTTTTTCTTATATATTTCATACTTTGGAACGGAACCCTTTTATTGCTATGTGAGCCATAATTCAGTATTCACGTTTTCAGTATTCGCGGCATTTCTCAGGAATGTAACCCCCGCGAATAGCGGGGGTTTACTGTATAGGGTTATAACTGTGTTGGGATACAAGTTTAGGGTTTTAATTTTGTATTGAAATTGAAATTTCATTGAAATTAAATCGAAATCATGACAAAACCAGAGCAGCAAAGCAAAAGGCTCAAGCTAATGGGAGTGCTGTGGCTCAGAGGAGAACTGAGGGGGGCAGTTGCCCTCTGAATCACAGCCTTTTAAAATGCACTACTTGCTTGATGTTTATGAGCAGTCGGGTACAGGATAGTACTGGTGAAAGTGTACTGCCATGGGGGATGTCTTTGTTTGTGCGCGATGCAAGGAGTGTAAGGAAATCAGGCAACAACTCAGCGTTGTTATGGGGCTATATGAGAGCTTGAAGGACAGGGTGGATGCCCTCGAAGGATTAAAAGTGAGGGCCCATCAAGCTCTCAACTGCCCACACCAATGCCAGAGATTGCACTTGGTCATCGCGCAACAGAGCGGCAGCCCCCCCAAGGCAGAATGCGCTGGTCCCAAAGGAACTAGTAGTTGTGGTGACTATTGTCAGGGAATAATTTCCTTTTTTTTTTTTCTTTTTTTTTATCATTATTTTGTTCGGATTTTTTTTTTTTTTTTATTAATTATTATTATTTAGTTATTTATTTATTTATTTTTTTTTTTGGCTGGTGCAGCATAAGCCATAGGCTTTCTTGCACCATGCGGCCGTTACTAATACTAATACTATTTCTAGCTATACAAACTTTTCTTGCGTACACTCTGTACTTCCCCGACTCTGCC
Source organism: Mastigoproctus giganteus (assembly GCF_048544385.1). NCBI lineage: Eukaryota > Metazoa > Arthropoda > Arachnida > Uropygi > Thelyphonidae > Mastigoproctus > Mastigoproctus giganteus. The sequence goes on from NC_143588.1 coordinate 38,975,806, forward strand.
TTTTTTTTTTTCTCCATCCAGGACGCTCTGGCAACCCTGGAGAACACAAGCCAGAGAGTAATGGGCAGCCTGGCTACCTCCTAATGGTGTGTGCGGGCAACATGGAGTCCCACCAGGGGCCCTGCGGCCAAATGCCAGGACACACACACACACAGCAGAACCTAATGCAATATGTCATATACAACACACACCACTTTTCTGGCATTATTTACAGTAGTACTGTATTCCTTCACAGCAAACATATAGCGCAGATGTGGGAAACCACAGGTGACACCTGACCCTAACACTATGCATGTCAGTGTAGTACCACATAGTTGATACATTACTCTGGGCTTACTACTTCCCATATGCAGTACTTTACATTTCTCAATGTTAAACTTCAGTTGACACCTCTCAACCCATCTGCTCAGCTTTTCTAGATCCTATTGCAGCAGCATACTATCATTATTGTCATTAACAATCCTGCTGACTTTTGTATCGTCTGCAAACTTGGACATTAAGAATGATATACCATCATCAATATCATTAATAAATACAGAAAATGACAATGGACCCAACACTGAACCCTGAGGACTCCACTAATAACACCAATCCAGAAAGAGCAGTGTCCACTGATTACCACCACTCTGTCTTCTCTCACTCAACCATCTCTTTATAGATAGCAGCAATTTGCCTCCAAAGCCACAATGCTCCAATTTGTGCAGAAATCTTCCACATGCAACAGTATCAAAAGCTTTTCTAAGATCCAAATATATTTTCTTACCAACTAATCCAAATTAGTTCGTATAAAAAGCCTAGTAGCTTCCAAGATTAATTCTTTGAATGCTTCCTATTTTGAATTTGCTGTTGGTAACATCATCAGTTGGTCCCACCGTACAGAATTTAAATACTGTCTCAGACCACCGTAGTAACCTTTACAAAAGCAAAAACCCTTCCCCTGATGGTAGTTACCTCTTTGAGTAAATCCCACTTCAGCACACTGTGATCAATGCCACCTAGTGGTTCCTTTATCTGCAGATTCTTGATGCATGAAGAATGACAACTAATAATTAGATCAAGAGTATTACTCCCTCTAGTTGCCTCCCAAACATGCTGCTGTAGAAAACAATTATGCAATAAATCCCCAAAAGCTTTGCTAGTGTGTGAGTGACCAACCCACAAATTCCATTCAATATCTGGGAAATTAAAATCCCCCATTATATGACACTCTGATTTACTGGCCCACTCTATTTCTCTGTACAGCTGTTTATTATACTCATTAGGGACATTAGGCCTACAACACACTACTACTCTTAATTTTGCTTTCCCAGTGCTTATGTCACACCAAACTGTCTCAACACTGCACTGCTCAGCCATGTCCCTCAGGGTTTGGTGCCTGGCCCATTGTTGTTTTGTGTATCTATCAATGAAGGTATATCAGGCTTAATGTCCAAGTTTGCAGATGATACTAAGGTTGCCGGTTGGCATGGTTGTTAATTACAGTAAAGACAGTATGCTACTGCAACAGAATCTAGAAAAGCTAGGCAGATGGGCTGAGAAGTGGCAACTGAAGTATAACATTGCAAAAATGCATAAAAATTCAAAGAACTCCATATGGGTAGCAGTAACCCAAGCGAAACGTACCAACTGTGTGGTACTACACTCGGGGAGGTGGACAATGAAAAAGACCTAGGAGTAATTGTGCAGTCAGATATGAAGTTCTCTGAGCAGCGCAAATGGGCTGCCAGAGCAGGTCATGGAGTTTTGTCAATTATATATAGGAATTTTGACAGCAGAGACAAGGATGTGATTATCCTTTGTATAAGGCAATGGTCAGGCCACACCTTGATTACTGTATACAGGTCTGGAGGCCTCATTTTAGGAAGGATCTAGAGTTGCTAGAATTTGTACACAGATGGGCAACAAGATTGGCGAGAGGAATAAAGTGGTGCAAGTACAAAGAAAGGTTAAAGTTCTGCAAGTTGCAGCATCTGGACACTAGGCACCTGCGAGGTGACCTGATCGAGGTGTATAAGGCCTTGAATGGTTTGAGCAGGCTCAATGCTGACGGGATACTTCTGCTTGCTCAGATTAAGAACCTGAAGGGGGCATAGATTCAAATTGAGGAAAGACAGTTGTAGAAGAGATGTGCAGAAGTTTGCCTTTAGCCAGTTTGTAGTTCATGGCTGGAACAGATTTCCATCCATCTGTTGTTGTGGAAGTTGACAGCTTAAATAAATTTAAGGCTGAATTTGGGGTAAATGCGAAGGTTGTTTTTTTTTTTTTTTAGCTGATGCTGTATAAGCTTGCTTTCTTGCATCATATGCCTCAACCAATGTTAATGTCAACTGGAAGCTCTGGCAACTTCCTTGGATTTTATGTGTTTCTTAACTAATAGCATAACCCTTCATCCCTTCCTACCCTGTCCTGCCTTCCTGTACACATTGTACTCCCCAAATTCCAGTTCTGCATTCCTTACATCTGTGTGACACCTCTGATATATCAACAATATCTGCTTCTTCTCTGATATATCAACAATATCTGCCTTTGATGTTTTGACCAACACCTCAAATTCATCAAAGTTATTTACCGAACTCCTAGGATTGGTGTACATGCAAGTATACATACAGTTCCTATTCTTAGCTTCCCTAACACAGCCATGTATTTACTTGTTCCAAAATGACTCCAAGCAGTCTCTGGAATCCCCTGCATCTTGTTTTCCAAGCTGCTGCTCATTCCAGTAAAAGCAGTGAAAAAATCAATGACTGGCTCTAAGTGTAAAAGCATGGTGGATCCTACGCAATAACACTCATATGTTTTATAGCACATCACTTGGGTTACCGTTAAATGCTTATACACATCAATGCAGTGAACATGTTAAACTATAAAATTGATTAAAATGTAATGTAATTTTAAACAGACCTTAATTAATTTGAACCCCATTTATTTATCAGCAGTACAAAATTTTATGAAAACTTTATGAAATTTTATGAAATTTTATGAAAAGATGTTTTCATAAAATTTTATCAAAATTTTATGAAAACATCTGAAATCAGCATTCAAAACTGGTTCAGAAAAATCTGTTTACATCTTGCACAAAAAAAAAAAAAAAAATTCATTTTATTAACCAGTATTATATTATGAATTCCTTGAATGGCTTTTTATGATCCATTTGATAAAACAGGATATTTATCACCTTGGGAATATTTTTTTATTTTTATGAGTCTTGTGTTTATTTTCTTTACCGTTTTGAATTAAATACGATAAATTTACATGGCGAGTTTGAATATTTTCAGCTTTATGATAATTTTTATTTAGCAGTTTACGAAATTTAAACTTGAAGCTTGGCTCTAAACTAGAGGCACTTGTGACAAGATTTGATGAAAGAATTACGAAAATTAGTACTAATCCTAGAGGAGGAAAAATATGCAACTATAACTTTGCATGACATCCATCAGCTTCAGTTTGAAGCTGATGGATGTCATGCAAAAAATGAACTACAAGTGCTTATAGTTCATTTCTAGCAGTTAAAATAGCAAAACGTTTTTTTATTTGTTGATACAGTCATAATTAATTACCAATTTTCTACAGGTTTTCCTATTTGGCTTAAATGCTGCTTTTTTGTGAAGTTATTTCTTTCTATGATTCATCCTAAAATTCTTTTGATTATAAAATGTGTCAAATAAAAGGAAAGTTAACATCCAGTTTAATGAATAAAATGAAGAGTTGGATAATAAATATCTTTTCACAGATTAACAATAAAAAAGTTTGCACTTCAATTGCAAAGAAACAATAGTTGCATTAAGAAGTATAACCAAAACATATGCTGGTGGGCCAACTATTGTCCTGTGGGTAGCATGCATAGCCACAAGTAAGGAGATCTGAGCCTGTTTTAGTCATGAAAATGCATGGTCTTTTGAACTGTGGCACTGAAAATCACTACAATTAATAACAATTTCAATATGTTTGCACTCACAATGAATATTTAAACTCGTTTGGCCTTGGCCCATAAAACACAAATGCAACTTTATTTACAAAAGAAGATGCACAGAGAAATAAATTTATTTATTTATTTAGCATTTTAGCATTAGCAAAGGCACATAATGCAAGAAAGCAAGCTTATATAGCATCAGCCAATAAAAAAAAAAACAAATATAAAAAAAAAAAAAAAAACCCTTATTTCACCCATCCACTCACTCCAAATGTTTGTCAAGTTCTGCCTTAAATCTATTTAAGCTATCAACTACTACAACAGATAGAAGTTTGTTCCAGCAATCAACCACCAGTCTGGAGGCCAACAAAATGAGGCCTCCAGACCTGTAAACAGTACTCGAGGTGTGGCCTGATCATTGCCTTATACAAGGGGATAATCACCTCCCTATCCCTACTAGAAAAATTCTTGATATCAGTGACTAGACACCATGAGCTACTCTTGCAGACCATCTGCAGTGCTCAGAAAACTTCATGTCTGCCTGCACAATTACCCCCAGGTCCCTTTCATTCTCTACCACTGTCAGTGTAGTACCACAGAGTTGATACGTTGCTCTGGGGTTGCTGTTTCCCATATGTAGTACTTTACATTTGTCAATGTTAAAGTTCAATTACCACCTCTCAGACCATCTGCTCAACTTTTCTAAATCCTGTTACAGCAGCATACTGTCATTAGTGTCCTTAACAACCCTGCCAACCTTTGTATCGTCTGCAAACTTGGACATAAGCCTGATATACCATCATCAATATCATTTATAAGTACAGAAAATAACAATGGCTTCAACATTGAACCCTGAGGGACTCCACTAATAACATTAGTCCACGAAGAGCAGTGTCCATTGATTACCACTCTCTGTCTTCTCCCACTCAACCATCCCTTTATCCATAGCAGGAATTCGCCTCCAATGCCACACTGCTCCAATTTGTGCAGCAGTATCAAAGGCCCTTCTAAGATCCAAATATATGATATCAAAGTTATTCTTTGCATCCAGTTCCTTTGTGACTACATCATAGTATCCAATTAAATTGGTCAGACAAGACTTCCCCTTAACAAACCCATGCTATATCCGAGCTATAATTGAAATCTTGTCTAGATGATCCTACAATGCTTCTTTAATCAGTGCCTCCATTAATTTCCCTACAACGGAAGTTCAACTAACAGGTCTGTAATTACCTGTCTCCCATTGATCCTCCTTTGTGGATTGGGGTCACATTTGCACATCTTCAGTCCATGGGTACCTCCCTGAGTCCAGGGAAGCTCTCATAATTATGGCTAACGGTTTGCTTACTTCCTTTGCCACCTCATTTAATATAACTGGATAGATTCCATCCACCCCAGGTGCCTTTCTTCATTTGTACATCTTCATTGTAAATAAAGTTCCATATAAAGATATACCAAATAAAGATGTTCCAAATAATGATGCACAAAGAAATAAATTTATTTATTTCTTTACATCTTCATCAGGTGTATAAGGCCATGAATGGTTTGAGGAAGCTCAATGCTGATGGGATTCTTCCTCTTGCTCAGAATAATCACCTGAGAGGGCATAAATTCAAATTGAGGAAAGACAGATGTAGGATAGATGTGTGGAAGCTTGCCTTTAGCCAGCAGGAAGTTGGTTGGTGGAACAAACTTCCATCCTTTGTTGTGACAGCTGATAGCCTAAACAAATTTATGGCTGAGCTGGACAGGTATTTGGAACAAATGGATGGGTGAAATGGGAGCTTTTTTTTTTTTTTTGTTTGACTGATGCTGCATAAGCTTGCTGTCTTGCATCACATGTCTCTACTAATTCTAATGCTATTAATAGTAATGAACATAAATGAATATTAAAATTACCTCTTTAAACTGTGTCCTGAGTTCAATATTTTCTGTTCCAAGCCTGTAATCATAAAGTAGAAAAACACTACACTAAACACAAATAATATATATATATATATATATATATATATATATAAAGCATATCTCAGTTAACTTTTGACCTCCTTTCACAGAAAGTAGTTCTGCATTATGATGGGAATAATAGGTATTAATGACCTTCTTCCATTGACTGGAAATCCTATCCATAGTTTTGCCGATGATAGCACATTGCATTCCACTTTCCATTTTGAGAAACCTTGTCCTGCTTAATCAGCTTCAATTTCTAGAAAATCTGCTACCAATTCCTTAAATGCCGATCTTCAGGTAATTCTCCAGTGGGGCAAAGACAACTTAGTTGATTTCGACCCTTCTAAAACTCAGTCAAGTGTTATATCATGCAAAAAGGATTCTTCTGCTCCTATGCTTATCTTTAGTGACATTCCGATTTCTAGGCAAAATGATATATCTCTTTTAGGGATTACCCGGACTTCTAATCTCTCTTGGCACAAGCACATTACAAATATTGCTTCCTCTGCATCTAAAAAACTTGGTTTTCCCTTTCGCTCTCAGCGTTACTTTTCTTCCAAACAGCTGCTCACTCTGTATAAATCGCAAATCTGCCCTGCCATGGAATATTGTTCCCACATCTGGGGTGGTGCCCCCAAAACCTCTCTCAGGCTTCTTGATTCCATTCAGAAGAGGGCAGTTAGGTTAATTAATGATTCATCTCTAACAGTCTCTCCACTCGCTCTCTCATAGACGTACTGTTTCTACTGCATGCCTCTTCTACAGATACTTCCATGGGCACTGTTCTTCTCAATTGGCTTCTATAATTCCCGCTCTCTCTTTCAAAACAGTCCGAACACGTGCCGCCACCAGCCAACATCCATTTACTGTCCAACTTCAAACTCACAGAACCAACTTTTCATCTTCCTCATTTATTCATTCAACTGCAGTTTTCTGGAACAACCTTCCTTCATACGTATTTCCTGAAAATTACAGTCTACAGAAGTTCAAGTCCAATGTCAACAAATATCTTCTTTCGTCTTCTCAACCTCCAACCCAAGCAGGTATGAAGTACTATAGGTTCTAATACCTCTCGTGTTATGGGTTTACATACATGGAAAAAAAAAATAAATAAATAAAAAAAATCACTTTTGCCTCTGCCTGCAGCCACTGTTAACCTTTTAGTCTGTGTATCCCCCCCAAACTAGGAGCTGCCCTAGATAGCATCAGCAAATATTCTTGTGCTCTTTCTATTTAAGAGTATCCCACTCCTGTAGAATCAATCTCTCCTGTCAATAAACACAGACCAGGCTGAAAAAAATTCTACCCCTTGAGCTGTTTGTTTGTTTGTTATTTGGTTTTTAGGAGCATTAGCAACTAAGGCCATATTGCTCCGGGAATATGCGGTGGTCCTTCCCTGACCTTTCCGCATCCTCCGTATTTGGTGGTGACGGGCTCGAACCCCGGTCTAATCAAGAAGAGTGTGCTACGCACTGCTGCTCCTTCCCACCTGGCTACGAAGGCGGCACCCCTTGAGCCTTGCACAATCTCTCCAGGGCCGAATTGACAAGGCTCTCATTATATACTCCCTCCTATCGTGTCTGGGCAGAATTGTAGACACTTTCACATTCAACCCTAATTTGTGACTTTTTTTCAACACTGACCTGTACTTGTTGAGTAAATCTGCATATCTCTTACTCTTAATGTCATTAGTTCCAATGTGTACAACAACATCACCTTTTGTGCCCTTAATTTTCAGACATGAGTATTTATTTTCAAACTTTTACCACAGTCGGGAAATTTCATTTAACTTTTAATTTCTCCTTAGAATTCAAAAATTCATCTCACTGAAATTAATTTCAAAACTTTCACATAATATTCCCGTTTATGGTAACTGCCCATACAACTAATAGAACTCAAGAAGAATCCCACCAAATGAAATTACTTTTATGATAAAACATGGTGCCATCCAGCAGCAAAATTTAAAATAAAAAAATAAATAATGGAGAGTCCAGCCTGCTCAAGGTTTCTGGGAAGCAGCCATCAGAAAAAAATATCAAAGCACAATATTTTGTTTCAATGATAAAAAAATAGAGCATAGAGTCATGTGGTTGCACAAAAGATTACAGAAAGCAGCCAGCACCCCACCCTGGTGGCAAATATCCAGGAGAGGTGAGTCAATGATCGATGATGTCATCCATGCAAAGGATCGTGGGAGACAGTTGCCCGCAATTAAAATTGGTTCAAATCACCAGTACCTTCTTTCTTTTAGAGAGTCAGTTCTTAAAAATTTACGCACACCCCTGATATCAGCTCAACTGTTTAATTTCTCTAGATTCTTGCAGTAGCTTATTTTGATTACTTCAACCCTGCCAACCTTTATATCATCTGCAAACTTTGACATTCGGTCTGATATGCCTCCATCATTAATAAATATAGAAAATATCAATGGGCCTAGCACCGAACCTTGGGGAACTCTGCTAATAACATCCATCCACAAAAAAGCAGTGTCCATTAATAACCAATCTCTGTCTTCACCCACTACACCATCCCTTTATCCATAGCAGTAACATTCCTTTAATGCCACACTGTTCCAATTTGTATATAGTCAAAATTATTTTTTCACATTCAGTTCCTTTGTCGCTTCAACACCGTATCCAATCAGACTGGTTAGACAAGACTGCCCCTTAAAAAGTCCCATCTGTGATTGCAGTATAATTGCATTCCTGTCTTGATGATCCTGCATTACTTCCTTAAGTAGAGATGCCATTATTTTCATCAGATGTTAAGCTAATAGGTCTCTCATATAATCAGCTCATGCCACCTCTCTCTCTTTCATGAACTGGGAATCCATTTGCACATCTCCAGCCCATAATGATCTAACCTGAATCCAAAGATTCTCTGATAATTATGATTAAGGATTTTCTTACCTCTTTTGCTGCCTCCCTTAATATAACGTCATATCCCTCAACCCCACATGCTTTTTTTATATCTAGCTTCAACAATTTCTTTTCCACTTTCCTCTCAAATATCACAAAATCATTTATCTCACTGTTAGAGTTTGATAAACTCCCAGCATCCCCTTCCCTAAAGAAGTCCGCATATGTGAATATTGATGCAAAATACCTATTCAGTTCGTTGGCAACCTGAGCTGGATCAAAAGTTAAACCATCAACATTGAGTGGACCAATATGATTCAACCCCTTCCTTCTATTATTATAAGTAAAGAAGTCTTCACTGCATTTCTTGGCATTCTTTGCCAGAGACTTCTTGTAATCTGCCTTAGCTTGTCTAAACTCCTTTATGACTTAATTGCAAACTAGTTTATATCTAACATAGGCTTCTGTATCACCTGATTTATATGCATCCTATGCAATTTTCTTCTCTGCCACAAGTCCTATCATTTCATCTGACAAACATTTAGGTTTAAGCCTTGAACAATATTTCTTATTTAGCTGAAAAGCCAGCAGCTTCTAATATTATTTGTCATTTAGGATATGCTCTTGGTAACAACATCAGTTAGTAGTCTCACTGCTAGGATTTAAAAACTGCAGACCACTGTAGTCAACCTTATAAAATCAAAAGCCCTTCACTTCCCTTTACCTTTGACACAACATTATGATCACTGCCACCCAGTGGATCATTTACCTGCATATTCTTAATGCATGAAGAATTTCTACTGATAAGCAGTTTAGGAGTATTGCTCCCTCTTGTTTCCTTCTCTAACATGCTGCTGTAAAAAAAGTCACTGAATAAATACACGTCTGAAAAATTAAAATCCCACAATTTAAGACATTCCAATTTACAAGACCAATCTATTTCACCTTTTTTTTTTTTTTTTTTTCCCTGTTATACTCATTGCAGTCTCATGACACCCTCCTACTCTCATTTCCATTTTCCCAATGCATATGTCACACCAGATTGACTCAACATTGCAATGGGCACCCATGTCAACTAGATGCACTGCCTTAGATTTAATGTTTTTTAACATTCTTCCAAAATGTCCTATATGCATGTGGTATAACCGATGTATGACTGACTGCATGAATGTGTTTGTATCCTCGTACTAGATAGGAGACCTCCAGATACGACAGCAGTTGAGGGCGCCCCCTCTGTCTGCCTTCTGGTGATGCCATGCCAATTTCCTGTTCAGGTGGAGTGGCACTGGATACTGATGCTGGTTTCAGCTAGGTGGGATAGGGTCCAGGTGGGATATCAGAATTCTGACAAAAATGCCATGATGGTGACCCAAATTCAATAAGGCACCCTAGCCCTATGACTTTCAACTGCTCCAAAAACCCCAAATTTCCCTCCCCTCCAAAAGTTTTTGCCTGGTGGTCACTTTCACCCTGAAATACCTTCTGCTATTCATAATAGCCTAATCCATGGGAGAAGTTACCTCTGCAGGGGTGCCTCTTCTATTACCCATTCTTCCATTTCCTGTCGGAAGCCTTCCTATCATCCACCCCCTTAACCTCTATCTTTTCTCCAAAACTCAACTATCAACTCCTACACTTATTTCCAAAAAAAAATATATTTTTTTTTTGGGCCCTCCCTGGCAAGCTCAGGGAATGCCATGGTTCGCCCAGCCAGAGACCTTCACAACCCGACTTGCTGGCCCACCTGAATGTGAAATACGAGACTTTTGTGTTCCGCAGACCCCTAGGCTAAGGGCCAAATGAACAACATACTAAAATAACCCAACAAGACTAAAATAACATGATGCAAACAACAAAATAATTTATACATCTTCTGGGCCTTTATAGAGTCTGTGTTGCATCTCAAAACTTACATCACGGAGCTGGCTGAACTACTGCCACAAGACCCTAATATTATACAATATATTCTAACTGTACACAATGTACTCTCCATATTCAAATTCTGCATCCTTTATGTCCGAGTGATACTGTCTCCAACAGTGCTACAATATCTGCATTTAATAATTAATCAGCTTAAGTTTCATCATATTTATTTACAATGCTATTAGGTATTAAATATCAAATGAAACAAGAAAGCAAGCTTACACAGCATCAGCCAAAAAAAAAAAAAAATTCCATTTAACTTATCCATCAACCTCCAATAGTTTGTCTACTTCTTCTTCACAATTTAGTCAAATTATCCACTTCCACAACAACAACAGATGGAAGTTTGTTCCAGCAATCAACCGTTGGCTGAAGGCAAACTTCTCCACATCTATTCTGCAACCATCCTTCCTCAATTTTAATTTATGAACCATCATGTGCATAGTCTGAGCAAGAGGAAAAATCCCATTAGCACTGAGTTTGCTCAAGGCATTAAAAGACTTGAATAGCTCAATCAGTTCAGATCGCACGTGCCTAGTCACCAGATATTGCAATTTGCAGAACTGGAGCCTTTCTTATTAAGTGTACTCCTTTGTTCCCCTAACAAATCTTGTTCTCCTTCTCTGTGCCCACTCCAGCAGTTCTATTTCCTTGCTAAAATAAGTAAAGTGTGGCCTGATCATTGCCTTATACAATGAGATAATCACCTACTTATCCCTGCTAGCAAAATTTTCTGTATATAATCGACAAAACGCCATGAGCTGTCCTGGCAGCCTGACTGCCCTGCTCAGAGAACTTAGACTGCACAATTACCTCCAGGTGCTTTTCATTTTCCACTAACCTGAGTATAGTAATACACAGTCCATACATTATTCTGGGATTACTGCTACCCATATGCAGTGCCTTGCATTTGTCAATGTTAAACTTGAATTGCCATTTCTCAGTCCATCTGCCTAATTTTTCTAGCTCTTGTTGCAGCAGCATACCATCATTTCTGTCCTAAACCATCCTGCTAATCTTTGTATCATCTGCAAACTTAGACATTAAGCCTGATAAAACCTCATCAATATCATTAATAAGTACAGAAACAACAGTGGGCCCAGCCTGTGTGATGCCACTAATAACATCAGTCCACAAAGAGCAGTGTCTATTGATAACCGCTCTCGGTCTTCTCCCACTCAACCATACCCTTATCCATAGAAGTAACTTTCGCTTAATGACATGCTGCTCCAATTTTTTTTATGTGCAACAGTATCAGAAGCCTTCCTGAATTCCAATCATATGATAACAAAATTATTGTTTGCCACTGCATCATAGTACCCAATCAAATTGAGCAGACAAGATATCCACTTAACAAACCCATAAGGTGACTGAAATATAACTGCACTCCTGTCAAGATGGTCCTGTATTACTTCTTTAACCAGTGACTCCATTATTTTGCCTTGAACAAAAGTTAAGCTTATAGGTCTGTAACTACCCATGTCACACATTCCCTTTGATTCCCCTTTGTGAATTAGAGATAAATTCACACATCTCCAATCAATTTGAGATAAATTCACACATCTTCAATCAATTGGAAATAAATTCACACATCTCCAATCCACAGAAAGCTCCCTGAATCCAAAGGTGCCCTCATAACAGGGACATGCCGTGCTATGATACAGAGAGGCAGGCGCATCAGGCGGCACCGTAAGGGGGGGGGGCGGCATAAGCAGCGAAATCAAAATACAATTTCAACCATTCAATAATTAAAAATCTTTACGCAACACTTTTCTATATTGGTCTATGTTATTCCGATATTGATGTATACGATTTATGATTTATCGCACGCCTCTGCCTAAGCGCTTTCGGTACCCTTTGATTTCAGTTTCTGGTGCAGGTGCATCATTGGCGAGCGCTCGCCGAAAGACTTTTGATCTGACAGCGCGAAGCTATTATTTTTGTTTGTAATATACCACACGGCCGCTCCTAAAAGCTGAGGTGGAAATTATCACAAAAGACAATTGCACGTGTTACGTGTTGATAGTTCTGCTTTGAGCTTACAATTATTGACAATATTTGATTTTAATGTTAGTTTGTCTCAAGAAGTGGCAAGTGGCTGTGCTGTGTTTAAATCAGTAAATCAGATATATAATATATCTGTATCAGTATAATATTTTTGCATTTATACTAATTCAGTTTTTGTGTTTAAAAAGTAGATCAGGTAAGAGAATTATTGTTTTTTACAGCAATTGTAGTTACTTATTATCATTGAAAATGATTATGTTATGACAATAGGGACTCGAATTATAAAGTAGCATTTGCATGGACTGGGTATATCTCAGGTGCGGAACGTGTGCCTGTGTGTGTGATAGATAGAGAGTTATTTAGGTAATATTGGGCTACTTTGGCATTTTGTGTGATAGAGAGAGAGAGAGTTGCTTAGGAAATATTTGCATTTGCCTACTTTTGCATTCGTTATTTATTGCTCTATTTTTACCAAATTCATATACGTTAAAGTGGAGACAATACAATAACAAGTTAAAGAAAGGCATATGTCAAAACGGCTGCTAGCTGTCAATTTGACAGATATTCGTTTTCTATTTATTATGTTCTATTATCTACAAATCTTACTAGCTTTGCAACTAATTTCTATCGTTATTTTATCTACACTATTTTAATAGCATGATAAGCATCATCATATTTAATCAATAAATTTAAAATAAACTTTTTCAATTATATTCTGGACATTACCCTTAATTCTCTGAATGAACGACTCATGCTTTGGAAACCCATAGCAAAAATTTTCAGTTTTTATATGACATTTTAAAACTCAAGGATATAGATGACAAAACGCTAGAAAATTATTGTACCAGTCTCCAGTCAATACTTTCGGTCGAAAATGAATTAGATATAAATGCAAATGATCTTCAAAAATTACGTGATGTATCCCGAATGCTACCATATTATATGAAACCTTTGGATGTTTTAAATTATTTGTGCCAAAATAACTTAATTACTTTGTATCCAAATACTGTTGTAGCTCTGAGAATTTTATTAACACTCCCTGTCTCTGTAGCTAGTGGGGAAAGAAGTTTTTCCAAATTAAAATTAATAAAACACTACTTAAGAAGTTCAATAGCCAAACAAAGAAATCTGTCATTAATTTCTATTGAATCTACATTGGCTGCCACTCTAGACTACACATCCCAAATTAACGAATTTGCTAAAGTTAGAAGGATAAAACTGTAGTAAATTGTTGTAGTTGATAGTTGATATCATTATTTTAAAGTAGTTTATATTTTAAAAATAAAAATAGTATTCGTACATTTTGTGCAGTTTTTTTTTTAGATCACAATCGAAGGTTATTTTAAAGAAAAAACATTTAAGGGCGGCATTTCGAAGACTTGCATCATACTGAGAAAATCTACCGCACGGCCCTGTCTCATAATTATGGCTAAGGGTTTGTTTACCTGTTCTGCTGCCTCTATTCAAATTTAATTTAATTTGAGAATGCTGCAATAAAATAATAGATACCTTAATGCAATAATATAATTGGATAGATTCCATCCATGCCAGGTGCTTTTTTTGTGTATGTATCTGCAACAATTTCTCTTCCACTTTCCTCTCAGTTATCACAAAATCATTATTCTCTCCCCTATTAGAGTTTAATAAACCTTCTGGCATCCTCCCTACCTCCAAAGAATTCCTCATGGGCAAAAATATATGCAAAATGCCTATTCAGCCTGTCAGCAAACCAAGCAGGATCATCCACACTTTAATCATCAACATCAAGTGGTTCAATGTGATTTAGTCCCTTCCTTGCACCTTTAATATATATAAAGAGTCTCTGCTGCTTTTATTGGCATCCTTCACCAGAGACTTTTTAATCTACCTTGAACACTCCTTTGTAACTTGATTGCAGACTAGTTTATAAGTTTCATAGGCTTCTTTATCACCTGATTATTTATATGCATCCCATGCATTTTTTCCCTCTGCAACAGGTCTTAACGGATCATCCATTTAAGTTTAGTGTAACGCAAGTATATATACACCTGTTCTTACTCTTAGTTACCCTAACACAGACCATGCATTTACTAGTTCCAAGAGGTCTCACAATGGTGCGTGACATCCCCAACACCTTGCTTTCCAGGCTGCTACATGATCCAATAGCAGTGCAAGAATCACTTTCATCTCTGCCTCTGGTTAATTTATAAGTCTGTATATTTCTGCAAGCTAGCAGTTTTCTAACCTAACACTGCCTCGAAAGCATCAGCAAATATTTTCCACTCCCCCCCCTCCCATTTAAGTATCCCATCTCTGCAAAAATAGTATCTCCTGTTAGCAAGCACAGACCACAATGAGAAAGATTTTACTCCATGAGCCTTGAACAGTCTCTCGAGGCCTGAATTGCTTTACAAAGCTCTCAAAGATGTATTCCCTCCTGTCATGTCTGTACAGAACTGTAATACTTTCAAATTTTATCTAACTCACAACTTTTTCTCTACATTTCCCTGTATCTAGTACTACTTGTGGCAAATCATGCAAGAAAGCAAGCTTATAAAGCACCAACCAGAAGAGGGGGAGGGACTTCCCAAATCACTCCTATCCATCCCCTCCAATACTAGTTTAGTAAGATCTCAGATCTCTAGCTGTGTTGTCTGATGCACAAGTGTAACTTTGGCATTGAGTTGGGCAGCTAAGAAATTGATGCTTCTCCCCCACTTGAATTAATTCAAGGGCATCCACCCTATTCTTCATCCATTAAACTTCATAAACACCCATCGGAAAGTTAAGTTCACACTAATTTCCCTTCACACTCTTTGCAATGAACACACACAAAGACATGCCCTTGGCTGTATCACATCCTCTTCAAGATAAGGTAGTCTGCAAACACTGTCCTATTTTGTAAGGCAATGAAGGCTCTATGACAGGGGTCAGCAACTTGCAGCTCGCGAGATGCATGTGGCTCTTTGAGCATGTAACTGCGGCTCTCTAACTTTTAGTAGCCCATATGAAGCACAATTTGAAATGGAGTTAGAGGACTTAAAATTCAAGGACATGTGTAGTGCAAGACTAAAATGCCTTAAAACTGAAATTGAGGATTTGGAGAGGCAAAAGGCTGCCCTTGCAATTCCACACAAATGGACAGCGATAGATGAGTTGAAAAAGCAAGACCAAATTGTGTTTGATGCATGGAGTAGCTTACCGGGCACATATACAAATTTTAAAATATTTGCGTTTGGACCTCTCAGTTCTTGGTTCGATGAATTTCTGCAGGCAATATTTTCGAACATGGACTATATTAAAAATAAACTGAGAAATGGTCTGAACAATGCGATTCTTTCTTTCTTTCTCTCTCTCTCTCTCTCTCTCTCTCTCTCTCTCTCTCTCTCTCTCTCTCTCTTTAATGATGAAAATTATGGCATATTCACCTGATGTTGAGAGACTTGCTCAAGAAGTTCAGCAGCAAAAGTCACATTAATTCATACCTAATTGGATGTTTGTTACGTTTTTCAGTAATAATATTTCAAAAAATATATATTTTTAATAAAGCAACTTCCCACTCTATTCCATTTTTAAAAAACTTCCCCACCCCTCCCACCAGCTTGAGCTGAGGTGCAGCTCTTCGGATTCTTTTTTTTTTTTTTAATTAAATCAAAAATGGCTCTTCACTCAAAGAAGGTTGCCCACCCCTGCTCTAGGAGAACTGCCCCCTTCAGTTCACTCAGAAATCACAGCACTCCTCTATTTTGAGCCGATTGCTTTGTTGCTCTAGTTTGAGGCGTTGATTTCTGTTCAAATTCAGTTTATTTATTTATTTATTATTTATTTTTTTTTATAAGAATCCCAAGCACAAGAGATATTAGAACATATAGTACTCAGTACTGTGCATGGGTTGAAGGTTGAGAAGACAAAAGAAGATACTTGTTGACATTAGATTTGAATTTCTGTAGATTTTAATTTTCAGAAAATACATATGAAGGGAGGTTCCAGAAAATGGCAGTTGAAGAAATAAATAAGGAAGAAGAAAAGTTGGTTCAGTGAGTTAAGTTAGAGGGTAAAAGGATGATAACTGGTTGAGATGTGTTCGGACTGGTTTGGAACAAAGAGGGGGAATTATAGAAGCCAATTCAGAAGAACAGTGCCAATTCTGTATAGACACAGAATGTTTATGAAACAGCGAGTGAAGAGACTACCTTAGAGATAACTCATTAATTAACCTAACTGCCCTCATTTGAATGGAATCTAGAAGCCTGAGAGAGATTTTAGAGGCTTTACCACAGATGTGGAAACAATATTACATGGCAGGGTGGATTTGCAATTTCTACAGAGTGAACAGTTTGGAAGACTAAGAACGAAAGAGAAAACCCAGTTTTTTTAGATGCAGAGGAAGCAGTATTTCTAATGTGCTTATGCCAACAAAGATTAGAAATCAGAGTAATCCCCCAATAGAAATACAGATTTTTTCAAGAAATCTGAGAATCATTGAAGGTAAGCATATGAGCAGAAGAATCCTTTTTGAAAAACATAAGACACGATTTAAATCAACTAAGTTATCTTCACTCCCACTGGAGAAATACCTGGGGATCAGCATTTAAGGAATTGGTAGTGGATATTTGAGAAGTTGAAGCTGTTCATGCAGGGCAAGGTTTAAAAGGTGGAATGCAACATGCTCAGCAACATCGCATTCCACCGTTGGATAAGGTTTCTGGTCAATGGAAGAAGGTCATTAAGAGTGGAAGAAAAAACTGAACCTTCGGGAACACCAACATTAATTGGGAAGTCAGAAGACAGAAAGCCATATACCATTACCTAGATGAGAGAAAACCTGGATACCCAAAAAACAGTTGGCAAACCATAAGATGGAAGTTTATTTTAGAAGACCTTTATTCCAAACACAATAAGTCTTTGAAATGTCAAGAGAAACTGCTTGAGTTTCACCAAACTTTTCCATTGAATTTGTCCATAGTGGGTAATATAAGTCAGAATATCACCAGTGGATCGATAGTGACGAAATCCATACTGGCAATCATTCATCAAATGGAAGGTTTCTAGATAGTTTTAAGAGTTGGCAGTTAACTGATATTATTATCCATATGGTGCAAGAAAGCCTGGGGCTTTTGCTGCACCAGCCAAAAAAAAAAAAAAAATTCTGATTACCATGCGAGAGAGAGAGAACAAGATTCAGAAGTAAAAGGAAATCACCAAGAAAGATGGATGTGCCAAGCCCATACTCACCAGGTTGAAAGAGAGAAGTGTAATTGGATGATATTAGAAACTGGCTGGATATGAACAAATTTCCAAGCAAAAGGGACACATCCTTTGGAAAAAGAAAGTGAAAATAAAAAGGCAACACAGAACACGAGTTAGCTCAGAAGCACAGTTTTTGAGAAAATGTGAAGAAATACCATCAGCACCTGGAGCTTTCTTGGATTCAAGATTGTTCAAAATCCTTCTGACATCCTTTTGATGGAAGACCACAGGAGGCATTGAATGGTGTGTACTGGGAATGATAGGGAGGTGGTTTTCCAAGATCATCAATACATGAGTTAAAAGAAAAGCAGGATAAAATGGCAATAGAACCATCTGGTTTTGACAGAGATGGGCAAAAGTTGCAGCCAATGGCTTTGACAAGAGACCAGAATGCTCGACTACCATTTGGACAAGAAGTAAGTTTTCTACTCTTAACCTGTTCAAAATCTACTTTGCACTGATCAATAACTGCTTTACAATTGTTACTAGTTTGGGTAGGCAGAAAATGAACCTGGATCTTGAACAGCCTTATCACATTTATTGGAAAACCAAGGTTTATATTAGAGATGAGATTTTAAGGTGGAGTGTGGAATAAAGGATTTCATCCCTACAAGAATAATTTCACTGGCATAATCTGAGCAAACAATGATATCAGAAGAATTGAAACTAATCACACCAACAAAAAGAAAAATAATTTTGCAGATTATCCCATTTTTCATTCTTCTAATGCCAAACAACATGAGGTTGAGAATGGCCAAGAGAGAAAGGCTCCATTGCAGAAAAGACGATCACCAAGTTGTGATCTGAGGTACCTAGAGGACAACTCGCATCAACCGTGCACTTAGAAAGGTCATTTGTGAGAAGAGTGTTCACTGCATGGTCAGGATTGTCTGGCATTCTAGTAAGTAAATGAACAAACTGTGCAAGGTCACTGGTAATTGCAAAAGCCTCAGCTTCTCAGCCAGTTGTGTCCATATGACTAGAAAATAGAAGCAGCTGGAGTTGTGAACATTAAAATCACCAAAATAAAATTACCTCTATGTTAGGAAAGTCGGACTAGAAAAAGTCGAGTTTCAAAGAGAGGAAAAGAATATTGTTCAAGGTTTAGGCCTAAATGGATGTCAGAAGAACTGATGAGACATATAGCAGAGAAGAAAAATGCATGGGATACATACAAATTAACACGTGACACAGAAGCCTGTGATAGATACAAGTTGATCTGTAACCAAGTTACAAAGAAGGTTAAGCAGGCGAAGGCAGATTACGAGAAATCTTTGGCAAGGGATGCAAAGAAAAACAGCAAAGAGTTCTTTACTTATGTAAACTCTAGAAGGAAGGGGATGAATCAGATTGGTCCACTTGATAGTGATAGGTCAACTGTTGATGATCCTGCTCGGGTAGCTAACAAACTAAATGAATATTTTGCATTGAAATCCACAGACATGGATGTCTGTGACAACCTCAAGGACCATTTGGTCCTTGAGGTTGTCACAGACATTCTCTCAGATATGCCATACAAGCTGTACTTGCTACCTGGGAGTCTAAAACACTGATGGAACTGATATTCGGGTGACACTCAAGTCAAGTGGACCCAATTTCGGTGAAGTCCGGATGGTCTGTGACAGCCAAATCCTCTGCTTGCACCTTCACGATGGTGGGACTGTTAGTAATCCTGGGTATAACCCCCATGCACAAGTACATGGTGGGTGACCACCCAGGTGTGAACCAACGTAAACAGGGGTCGAGGTGTGGCGCCCACACCACATGGAGGAACGCCACCCCTCTATGTTACCAGGCAGTACTAGGTGGAAGATGACTCTCATCAACCGGTGAAATACCACCACTTTGCTTATTGGAGGCTTGAAGTGGTGGAACCCATGTTTAGTCTCTAGAGCTAAGTTCCGGTCAACCCTTCCATAACTCTTCCATCATGCAGTATGATTGATGACTTTTGAGATTATGATGAACGTTGTGGCGAGATCCAATATTCCTTACATTTCGAGGGTACAGCTCTAAAATGGTTTTCGCAGGCCGGCCACTAGTTAGTACACCGGACCGGACCTATTGGTAACTCTCTAGGAGGCTTCCGGATCAGCTAGTGTATAATCTTGCTACCTCTACTCTGCCAGATAGTGACTGGAGGGAGTCCGAGTAGTGTGTATGCGGGGAGCATTGTCGAGGCCACGTTATGTCAAGGATCTGGGTATATTCTTACCACATGTACGCCATATCCAAAAATTTCATTACTTCATACAGCATGTCCCACCCACTTTTTCTTACTATTGAATACACCATGAATTGTCATACTAATAGAGCAAGCTTATCTGCGAAAAGATCTAAACCTCCCAAGGACTTCCTAATTCATTTCACAAATATACGTGGTCTCCATTCTAATCTCAACGATGTCCATTTCCACTTGCAGTCTGCCAAACCTCATGTACTTTTTCTGACAGAATCTCAGTTATCGGTTGATTCAACTACTGCTCATCTCAGATGCCCAAATTATTCGCTGTATGATTCCTTTCGCCTCAAAGGTGGTACTTGTGCATATGTCCGTTCTGATATTCCCTGTCAGAGACTTGGCAATTTGGAATCTCCTCTCTTTGATCTTCTCTGGCTTAATATCTCTCTACCTCATTGTGTCAAATTCATCTGTTGTCTCTACCGTTCTCCCAACTCCAGTAATCACTTGGAGCTCTTTGACTTCCTCTCGTTGCAACTTGACTTTCTCAAGTCCAACTCTCCTAACAGTGAGGTAATTTTCCTTGGTGATTTTAATGTTCACAATGCCAGCTGGCTGCCGATTTCTAGTCACACCAACCCTACAGGTCAAGATGCTGAGGCTTTTGCAATTACTAATGACCTAGCACAGATTGTTCATTTGCCTACAAGAATACTGGACAATCGTAATCATACAGCCAATACGCTCGATCTTTTTCTCACCAACAACCCTTCTAAGTACACGGTCGAAGTGAGAGCTCCTTTAGGCACTTCAGATCACAACTTGGTGATTGTCTCTTCTCCAATGGAACCTTTATCTCATGGCTATTCCCAACCTCGTGTTGTTTGGCATTACAAGAATGCAAAATGGGATGACCTGCGAGACTTCTTTTCTTCTTTTCCTTGGTCGGATTACTGTTTCAAAAGTTCTGATGTCAACGTTTGCTCAGATCGTGTCAGTGAAATTATTCTTGCAGGAATGGAATCCTTAATCCCACACTCCACTTTAAAATCTCGTCCTTTATCTAAACCTTGGTTTTCCAATAAATGTGCTAAGGCTGTCCAAGAGAAGAATGTTGCATATCGTAATTGGCTTGTTTCTAATTCTTCAGTTTCATTTTCTGCCTACACCAAAGCTCGCAACAATTGTAAAGGGCAAGAAGCAAGTTTTCTTCTATTAGGGCAAGAAGCAAGTTTTCTACTCTTAGCCTGTTCAAACTCTAGTTTGGACTGATTAATACTAGAGTTTGAACAGGCTAAGAGTAGAAAACTTGCTTCTTGCCCTAATGGTAGCCGAGCATTCTGGTCTCTTGCTATTGGCCGCAACTTTTGCCCATCTCTGCTCCCACCTCTGTCCAAACCAGATGGTTCTGTTGTCACTTCAGCCAAGGATAAAGCTGACCTGCTAGCATCCCATTTTTCTTCCAGCTCATGTATTAATGATCTTGGTAAAACACCACCCACCATTCCCAACACACTCCATTCAATGCCTCCTGTGGTCTTCCGTCAAAAGGATATCAGAAGGATTTTGATGAATCTCGATGCTAAGAAAGCTCCAGGTCCTGATGGTATTTCTCCACTTGTTCTCAAAACCTCTGCTCCTGAACTTACTACTATTCTTTGCCGCCTTTTTTCACTTTCTTATTCTAAAGGTGTTTTTCCTTCTGCTTGGAAATTTGCTCATATCCAGCCAGTTCCTAAAAAGGGTGACAAATCCCTCCCATCCAATTATCATCCCATTGCAATTACTTCTACTCTTTCTAAAGTAATGGAGAAATCAATTAACCGCCAACTCTTAAACTACCTAGAAACCTTCCGTCTGATCAACGATCACCAGTATGGATTCCGTCAGTGTCGATCCACTGGTGATATTCTGGCTTATGTTACACATTTATGGACTAATACAATGGAAAGGTTCGGTGAAACACAAGTAGTTGCTCTTGACATCTCAAAGGCTTTTGATCGTGTTTGGCATAAAGGTCTTCTAAACAAGCTTCCATCTTATGGTTTGCCAACCGTTTTTAGTAATTGGTTATCCAGTTTTCTCTCTGATCGCTCACTGAGGGTGATGGTTGATGGCTCTCTGTCTTCTAACTTCTCCTCTAATGCCGGTGTCCCCCAAGGTTCAGTTCTTTCCCCCACACTTTTCCTCTTGTATATCAATGACCTTCTTCAATTGACTGGAAATGCTATCCATAGTTTTGCCGATGATAGCACATTGCATTCAACTTTCCATTTTGAGAAACCTTGTCCTGCTCAATCAGCTTCAACTTCTCGAAAATCTGCTACCAATTCCTTAAATGCCAATCTTCAGGTAATTCTCCAGTGGGGCAAAGACAACTTAGTTGATTTCAACCCTTCTAAAACTCAGTCTTGTCTTATATCTCGCAAAAAGGATTCTTCTGCTCCTATGCTTATCTTTAGTGACACTCCAATTTCTAGGCAAAAGGATATATCTCTTTTGGGGATTACCCTGACTTCTAATCTCTCTTGGCACAAGCACATTACAAATATTGCTTCCTCTCCATCTAAAAAACTTGGTTTTCTCTTTCGCTCTCGGCGTTACTTTTCTTCCAAACATATGCTCACTCTGTATAAATCGCAAATCTGCCCTGCCATGGAATATTGTTCCCACATCTGGGGTGGTGCCCCCAAAACCTCTCTCAGGCTTCTTGATTCCATTCAGAAGAGGGCAGTTAGGTTAATTAATGATTCATCTCTAACAGAGTCTCTCCACTCGCTGTCTCATAGACGCACTGTTTCTGCTGCATGCCTCTTCTACAGATACTTCCATGGGCACTGTTATTCTGAATTGGCTTCTATAATTCCCGCTCTCTCTTTCAAAACAGTCTGAACACGTGCCGCCACCAGCCAACATCCGTTTACTGTCCAACTTCAAACCCACAGAACCAACTTTTCATCTTTCTCATTTATTCATTCAACTGCCATTTTCTGGAACAACCTTCCTTCATACGTATTTCCTGAAAATTACAATCTACAGAAGTTCAAGTCCAGTGTCAACAAATATCTTCTTTCGTCTTCTCAATCTCCAACCCAAGCACGGTACTAAGTACTATAGGTTCTAATACCTCTCGTGTTTGGGGTCCACATAAAAAAAAAAAAAAAAACACATTAGGAGTTATTCAGCGAGGGGAATGCCAGAGGTGTATTCAACTCTAGCAGTAAGCTAGAGAATCTTGTAATAACTGAGAGTAAAGAGGAGGAGAAATTGTTGAAGATAAACACAAGAAAGGCACCTGGGGTGGATGGGATCTATCCAGTTATATTAAAGGAGGCAGCAAAGGAAGTAAGCAAACCCTTAGCCATAATTATGAGAACTTCCTCGGACTCAGGGAAAGTACCCATGGACTGGAGATGTGCAAATGTGACCCCAATTCACAAAGGAGGATCAAAGGCTGACACAAGTAATTATAGACCTGTGAGTTTAACTTCTGTTCCCGGAAAATTAACGGAGGCACTGGTTAAAGAAGCACTGCAAGATCATCTAGACAAGACTTCAATTATAGCTCAGACACAGCATGGTTTTGTTAAGGGGAAGTCTTGCCTGACCAATTTGATTGGATACTATGATGCAGTCACAAAAGAACTGGATGCAGGGAATAACTTTGATATTATATACTTGGATCTTAGAAAGGCTTTTGATACTGTTGCACATGGAAGACTGCTGCACAAATTGGAGCAGTGTGGCATTGGAGGCAAATTGCTGCTGCTGTGGATAAAGGGGTGGTTGAGGGGGAGAAGACAGAGAGTGGTAATCAATGGACACTGCTCATCGTGGACTAATGCTATTAGTGGAGTCCCTCAGGGTTCAGTATTGGGTCCAATATTGTTTTCTGTATTTATAAATGATATTGATGATGGTATATCAAGCTTAATATCCAAGTTTGCAGATGATACGAAGGTTGGCAGGGTTGTCAAGGACACTACTGACACTATGCTGCTGCAACAGGATCTGGAAAGGTTGAGTAGATGGGCTGAGAGGTGGCAAATGAAGTTTAACATTGACAAATGTAAAGTACTACATATGGGAAACAGCAACCCCAGAGTAACGTATCAACTCTGTGGTACTACACTGACAGTGGTAGAATGAAAGGGACCTGGGGGGTGGTTGTGCAGGCAGATATGAAGTTTTCTGAGCAGTGCAGATGGGCTGCAAGAGTAGCTCTAGGTGTATTGTCAATGATATATAGGAATTTTTCTAGCAGGGATAAGGAGGTGATTATTCCCTTGTATAAGGCAATGGTCAGGCCACACCTAGAGTACTGTATACAGGTCTGGAGGCCTCATTTCAAGAAGGATGTAGAGCTGCTGGAACGAGTACAGAGAAGGGCAACAAGATTAGTGAATGGAACAAAGGGGTGCTCTTACGAAGAAAGGCTTAAGTTTTGCAAATTACAGTGTCTGGAGACTAGGCACCAGCGAGGTGATCTGATAGAGGTGTACAAAGCCTTTAATGGTCTGAGCATGCTCAATGCTGATGGGATTCTTCCTCTTGCTCAGAATAATCACCTGAGAGGGCATAAATTCAAATTGAGGAAAGACAGATGTAGGATAGACGTGCGGAAATTTGCCTTTAGCCAGCGGGTGGTTGGTTGGTGGAACAGACTTCCATCCCTTGTCGTGGAAGTTGATAGCCTAAACAAGTTTAAGGCTCAGCTGGACAGGTATTGTAAACGAACAGAGGGGTGAAGTGGAAGTGGGTATTTTTTATTTATTTATTTTATTATTTTTTTTTTGGCTGATGCTGCATAAGCTTGCTTTCTTGCATCAAATGCCTCTACTAATGCTAAATGCTAATGCTAAAGTCAAAGAGTTCTAAGTGATTAGTGGATTTGGGAGAACTATAGAGGCAACAGATGAATTTTCCAGAATGTGACAGAGAGAGAAATTTTAAGCCAAAGAAGATCTAAAAGAGGAGATTCCAAATCACTAAGTCTCTGACTAGTAATATTAGAGCAGACATATGCACAAGTATTACCTTCAAAGCAAAAGGAATCATACAGTGAATAATTTGGACAACTGAGTGGATGGCAGTTGAATCAATTGATAACTGGGATTCTGTCAGAAAGAGTACATGGGGTTTTGTAGACTGTATGTGGTAACTAAGTAGTGTTTGGATTATGGTAAATAAGTAGCTTTGACCTACTTATTTACCATAATCAAAACACTATAATTCCAATATCATGCACTACATTACTAGTTATATGACACGATATTTGTGCCAAATCACTGATAAGAAAAGCTATGATGAATTATTAATATTTCATAATATTAATTATAATAATTTAATAAATGAATTATTAATATTTTAGATAATGATCACTACATTATCATTACCTAAAATATTATCTAAGTCAATTATTTGGATATTCTAAATGCTTTTGGATTTATTTTAATTAAATAACAATTTAATAAAAAGTTAATGAAAAGTTAAAACTAATTTTTATATTTGGCTTCAGGCATCAGAATTCCTAATTACAGTACTACCCACCTGGCCTGGTACCATCAGTACAAACAAATAACTTAATAATACTGCTATAAAATAAAATTAATCTCCCAATTTTTTGGATTACATGGAGAGCGGGTACTTGGGCACTTAAGGAACTAGTAGTAATATTTAAGAAGTTGGTGTTTGTGCAAAGCAAGGTTTGAGTTTCAACTTGCCAGTTTTAAAACTGGAAAGTGAAATGTAGTCTTATCATCATCACCATCATCAGCAGCAACAGCAAAACTAAGGATAGGATTTCTAGTCAATATAAGAAAGTTAAATACACAGGAAGAAAAGAGTAGGTGAAAGAACTGAAACTTAGGTTCCAGCATTAAATGAGAGGTGACATGTAGAGAAAAAAAAAATTTCATCCACGTAAGTGCTGATGGAAACTAGATATTCAACATCAAAATTTGAAAAGTAGACAATAAGATGAAAGTTTGTTAGAAAGACCAAAAGAAAGGTCTAACATGACCAAAAGCATTTTAAGTATTAAGAACAACTGCTTGATTTTGGTACGCATTTCAATTATTTTCCACAGATTTTGTCCACAGATGAGTAACATAAAACTAAAATATCACAGTCAGTAGAGGCACCTCCGTAGCCAGGTAGGCAGGAGCAGCAGTGCGTAGCACATGCTTCTTGATTAGACCAGAGTTCGAGCCCGTGCCCACCAAACACGGAGGATGCGGAAAGGTCAGGGAATGACCACTGCATATCCCCGGAGCAATATGGCCTTAGTTGCTAATGCTCCTAAAAACCAAATAACAAACAAACAGTCAGTAGATCATTATTGACACAATTCACATTGGTAATTATTGATCAAATAAAAGATTAAGACAGTGTAAGTATTGGTCATTGATGGATTTCGCATGACGAGAAAGCGCTGAGGTAGGCAGGATATGACAACGAGGGGAAAAATTTGTCACTCTATTTCATGCAGATTAAATATATATATATATATATATATATATATATATGAAAAGGTAACAAGGCAACAAAAAACAGATGCTAAACTGGAGCACAGCCAAAGAACAAGGCCCAAAATACCCTCAAGCCTTGGAAACGTTTTTGCACAAAACTTTTAAGGATTTTTTCAATCTCTCTGTCAGAAAACCAACAAAGGGATTGAATGGATGTATCCAGTACAGTAGATAGAGATTTACAAAGATCATCACCATAAGATTTATGAGAAAATATTATCCTAATAAGTCATCAACATTTTTAAATGTCAGTGCAGCAGAAACACAAGAATGTAACAGGTGATGAAATTTTCAGATCAAAAAATACTTGACTTTCAGTACTTTTATTTTGCTTCTTCAGAAACAAAGGGGAAGGGAGTTAGGCAATACTGACAGCAGCAATTTTTTTCTTTGTTGCTGTCAGTCATATAAAAAAAATAAATCGGTGAACTACTGAGTGCTGGGCACTCAGGATGAAGGGTCCGTAGTCATGAATGGTCATTAGTGTAGTATCTCAAATAGAGAGCTTTATGGTAACTGAAAAAAGTTTCTAGTACCCTGGCTTGGCCTAAAACTGAGGAACTAACAAAAACATTGCTATTTGAGTCTTTCCAGATGTTGTGAATGACAAGGGTGTGAGAAGTGACTCCGACTTCTTCCTGGAGAAGCAATTAAAGTTTTAGGGGAGAAGTGACTGGCAGGTGAGGGCCGTGCAAGACTCCATGCAAGCGCCTCCCCACCACTGCCACATCAACACTGGCTCTCTGAGTACCCCTTGCTGGAACTTAGCACAAAGAAGCACACTATCAAAGTGCAATAAAAATTGTTTTTTTAATTTTAACACAAAAAGTAAATTTGAATCGGAATAGTTTTCTCTTGATAAGCATCGAATAACGTATAGCTAATGTGATTTTTAAATTTTTAGCTCCATTATCAACAGAAACAGAGGGGGGAGGGCACAAAAATTACTCACATTTTCCTGCCTGGTGCCGCCATTTTTAATTTTAAAAATATTTTAAAATTATATTTTAAATCTACTCGTTGAGCTCTTTCCAATGGTGTATAATAAGCTATAGGTTGTTGACAACGTTTTGTCCCCCCTACATTTCCCAGACAAAATTTTGTCAACAACAATCAATATGGTGTTATGTTGGCCCACATGATCTACAAACCCATACAAAATTTCAAGTCAGTAGGTTGAGTGGTTCCAGAAATAATGCTGTGACAGACACCCGATAGACATTATAAGGGTCCTTCACTGGACTACGGATCCTAAAAGAAGGGATGAAAAAAATAAATAAATAAAACAAGTGCTTTTATAAAAGATATTTTATTTTCTCAGTAGCTAGAAGGAGAAACTGGAAAAAAAATTTTCAATAAAAACTCTATTCATTACCTTCAACATTATAAATTTTTTCAGAGTGGAATTCTCTACTAAAGACAACCACTTAGAATAAGAAAGAAAAATAAAATAAAATAAAAACAATTTCAACATTTCAACTATGAAGTTGATATTTCTATTTTGAGTCATATTTCGAGTCTATTAATGCTATTAACCAGATAAAAGTATACCCTAAAATCCTATTACAATGAGTACTGTTTTAAAGAAAATTTCACTATAATGAAAATATTTCTAGGTTCTAGTAAACTTCACTTATCAAAAGTACTTTGTCAATCTTGTTTGAACAAACTAGTTTTGAAGAAAATTTCAGTACAATGAATTAGTTTGCAACACAAGAAAGAATACAGCAAAAGAATTCAATATCATACATGAATGATTATACTTTCTCTCCCCTGCAGAGTTCAACAGAATGCTATATTGGCAGTTGCATTCACACAAAACAGATTATTCATAATGGCAAATTTTGGTACTAGTAGCATCATCATCATCAGCCATTTTCAATCCACTGCAGGATGAAGGCCTCTCCAGCAACTTTCCAGTTCCTTCTGTTTTGAGCACTGGCCATCCATTTACTACACACAAACTCATGAATTTCATCTATCCATCTCCTCCTTTGTCTTCCGGGTTTTCTTCTAGCTCCTCTTGGGTAAAAAAAAAAAAAAAAAAAAAAAAAGGTAAACTGCAGCCATTGTCAACCCACTGCAGGATGGAAGCCTCCTAAACAATTCATGCTGAGAGAAATGGTCATAATCTGCCACGCTGGTCCAGTGCGGGTTGGCAGATCGACCGTATTCAGCAGTCAGGTGCTTGAACCCCGGTCTACTCAAGGAGCGTATGCTACTGCACTCTCGCTCCTGACCACTTGGCTACGGAGGCCTCCCTCTTGGGTACCATTCTGTTATTTTCTTTGTCCATCTGTCATCATGGCTTCGAGCTGTGTGTCCTGCCCAAGACCATTTTACTTCTTTAGTTTTGATAAGAATGTCCTTTACTTGAGTTTGCTGCCTAATCCATGTGTTTCTCTTCTTATCTAACATTCTGATTCCCAATATAATTTGTTCCATAATTCACTGTGTAGTTCTCAGCTTCTCTTCCATTCTTTTGGCGAGTGCCCAAGTTTCGCTTCCATAAGTCATGGTGAGGAGTATACTTTGGTTCATTATTTTACATTTCAGACAAACTGGGATATTGCTCTTCAGTATGTGACTATATTTCATGAATGCTTTCCATCAAAAATTTATTCTTCTCTTGACTTCCAGCCATTTATCATTATTACAGCTAATAACTTTTCCCAGAGAAGTATATGACTCCACCTTTTCAATTACTGCTCCTTCAATCATTATTTCCCTTTCTGTGGCATACTTGTTCATCATTACTTTTGTTTTAGCCATATTCATCTTTAGTCCAAAACCCTTACTAACTGTGCATAACTGATTAAGATTTTCCTCTAATTCTTTGGGATCGTAGCTTATGACCACAATGTCATCTGCAAATTGTAAATGGTTGAGGTGCTCTCCGTTCACATTGACTCCTTTCTGCGACCAGTCTAATCTTCTGAAAGCTTCCTCAAGGGCAGCCGTAAACAGCATCAGAGATATTGTGTCTCCTTGTCGAACTCCTTTCTCGATTTTAAATTTCCTACTGTCTTTGTCTAGTCTAATAAAGGAGATAGCATTTTCATATATTTTCTTCAAAATCATAATATGTGGGGTATCTATGCCTTGTCTTTCCAGTGCCCGAAACATTGTCTTATGCTGTATGGAGTCAAATGCCTTTTCATAATCCACAAATGCCAGGCATAATGGTGTTTTATATTCATTTGCTTTCTCCATTAGCAGTGATATTACGTGACAGTGATCCATAGTTGAGAATCCTGTCCTAAAGCCAGCTCACTCTTTCAGTTGATTCTCATCAAGTATTCTTTCTAATCTGTCAGTAATGACCCTTGTGAACAACTTGTAGATGTGGGATAACAAGCTAACTGGACTATAATTTCCAATTTCTGATTTACCTCCTTTCTTATGCAGCAAAACTATGATTGCATTATTCCATTGCTTAGGCGTCACACCTTTTCTAATGCACTTTGTGAAGAGCCTTGCCAGTTTTTGTGTTATGTCTCTTCTTCCCAATTTTAACAACTCTACACTAACTTCATCTTCCCCCGGGGCTTTCTGATTCTTCATTTTCTTCAATGCATGTTCTACCTCATCAGGAAGAATATCGGGTATGTCATATGCGTTGCTAATTTGCAATCCATCTTCCCCACTGCTGGCATCATTCCCTCGCTCCTTGTATAATTCTCTATAGTAGTCTTCTGCTATTTGAATTATGCCTTCTCTGCTGTTTATAAGTGCACCATCACTATTCTTCAGTTTCAGTATCATTTGTCTTTCTGTATTACTGCTCATGGCTATTGATTTAAATCCTTTGTTTTTCCTTAATGCTTGTTCTACTTTTCTGTTGTGTTAAATCTTCTTATATCCTCTCTGAGCCTCTAATGGCTTTGCATAACTCAGTATACTCAATTTTCTCCCCGTCAGTGTTTTTCTTGCTCTTCATTTGTTGTCGATTCATCATGACAAGTGTTTCTTGACTAATTTTTTCTTCTTTGGATTTCTTTTTCCCTATAGGTTTCTTGGGCTTTATCACTTTCAGAAAGTTGTAATATTCCTCGTCAATATCTTGGTCCTGAGCAGTCTGCAGAGGCTCAAACTTGTTCTTAAGTTCCCGTACATACTGCTTTTTCTCCTCTTCTGTTATCTCAAAGACCTTTGTGATAACAGAAGAGTCCTACATCTATATCAAGTGTACATCTTACCATTCTGTGATCACTTCCAACATTTACCTTATTCAGGATGGTAACATCATTCACACTATATCTTCTGTTAGTGAGGATGAAGTTGATTTCATTAGTTGTTAATCCATTTGGACTCTTCCAAGTCCACTTTCTGTTCACCCTTTTCTTGAAAAAAGTGTTCATTACTGACAATCCTTGAGATTCTGCAAATTCCACGTCTTTCGCCTCTTTCATTTCTTTCACCAATTCCAAAATTTCCTATAGTTCCCCTTTCTGTGCTGTTTTGTCTTTTTCCAACCTTAGCATTGAAGTCCCCCATAATAATAGTGTAGTGGGTTTTCTGCTCATCTAGAAGACTCTCAATTTCGGTGTACATTTCTCCAACCTCTTCATCATCATGGCTCGATGTTGGTGCATAAATCATTATAATCAACATTTAGCTTGTACCTCTTAGAAATCTTGAGAAAACTAGTAGCATACTAGAATACAAATATTCCTGCATTTTATTTTTGTTGATAATTTGCAGTTTTTAAAATCAAATGTCTAAGGTTATAATTATTACTAGTATCTTGTTCCAATCATTAAAAAACTTTTTTTATAAAAAAAAAAAAAAAATTCTTAATAAACTAATCATTGGCCCGACATAGATATTTTATTCTAACTCCACAAACCCTAGTCTAATACTAATATTTTTAGCTTCACATTATTAAAATCAGCTTGGCAGCTGTTTACCACTGTTATATAGTAAAGTATTAAGGTCTAATATGAATAAATACCACAGAGAATCTTTTCTAATTCAGCTAACAACCAAAAGTATATACTTACTGCTGTTGATTAGCTTTCAACAAAAGGTGTTCAGCTGATAATGACAGACATGCCTCTATAGCTATCAAATAATCAGCACATGTTTCTTGATCTCTGTGAATGGCCATGTCATAAGGTGTTAAACCAATTTCATTTTTCATTGTAACATCTGCGTCATGAAGCACTAAACCCTAGAGAAAAGGAACTATTAAAGTTCTTATAGCAATCAAAGTTGTTACAATTATGTGAGGGAAGGGGGGAAACTATACTCACTACCCTCCAAAGAGTATCTGGCCACACATTGGTTTTACACTGATGTCACTGACCCTCACTTCAATAAACAGCCATGTTGGACAGACAACTTGTGTATTTGAGACCCGCTAAAATAGACAATTTGTTTGTCCAACCTGTCTAGTATAAAATTTTTAGACAACAAGATTCTCATAAGGTTTTTTTACTATGTCCAATAAACATCATGTCAGTTCCAATTTAGGAGCTATAACACTTCACCTCTTGTGTAAGCTTAAGATAGTCACTAGCATTCATGATTCCCCATGAATGCTAATGACTTAGCAACTAGGCCACACCATAACACCACCTCCTCCAAACTTCACTGTTTGCACAATGCTGCTAGAGTGCATTGTCAATCAGAACAGCATGTACTGACTAGAATAGAGAGATTGATTCATCATACCATAAAACAAATTTACGCTGCTTTATGGATCAATTATGGCATTCAGGCACCATGTGAGGTGAGACCAGTAAATGCAGTTGGTGTGTTCATACAGCCCTTAGTCCCCCCTTTTGATGCCTTAAACTCCTGGATGATGTTTTTCAGGGAACGCTAACAAGATTGTCAATGGCTACTCCACTGAGAGTACCCTGATCATGTGGAGTCAATTTCTGTGGCCCTCCTGTGCATTGCTTGATGGTGGCACTGTCATACTTCTGTTTCATGATAAAGTCCATTGGCCCTTTATCATGAAATTCCACTAGGCTCAATGTAATTGTATCAATGATGATACAACCACTATGATCCTAGGTAACACCATGAGAAACAGTGCTAACCCAAATATTTTGTGTGCCCAGCAATGTAATTTCTGACAGTAACACCTCTCTCAGAATCAGTCAGCTTGGCTATACATGCCATGACAAGAACAACTTTTTTTAGCTCATACATCTTCCTTATATACCAGTGTATGAATTTAACTAGGAAGGCCAATGGACTTTGAAAACAGAGGTATCCAGATACTTTTTCAAGGATAATGTAGATAAAAATATGCAATTTTGAAAAACATACATGTTTCGAGAAAGACATAAAAACCTAACAAAATTCAAACTGAACCAAAACTTCCATTTATGTAGGGGTAAAAGCCAAAGGCAGCTCCACACATTTGGTGCCTTATAACTTTTTATAATGTTTACATAGAAGAAACATACTGGGAGAAAATTAGTACAACCACACAGTTACAAAATTTCAATATGACTTCCAGCGGTAATGAAACACACATCCCAATGGTAATCAATCTCTTGCCATATATGCTTTAATGTGGCTAATATAACTGTTCATTGCTGTCGCAACTCTTCTCTTCAAGTCTTCACATCAGTTGGCATGGGGGACATGTACACCTGGTCTTTAATGTAACTCCACAAAAGGAAGTTCATTAGTATGAGGTCCAGTGAGTGAGCCGACCACAAGCAAGGTGAACACACACAAGATCGGTTATTGTCCTTTCTGTAAAAAAGAATGGGTCACATATATTTCTAAAACTTCCAGCACAAAAATGCACTAACTTTGGGATTGTATCTGATAAGTTCCAAAACTCTATTCAGCTTTTTCACTTCCTCAAACTCTTATGATATATGTGTGTGATGTGGAATGCACTGAAAATCTAACCAGCTGTTAATCATCTGCCACCTTAATAAATATGTCCACACACAATGTCTGAGATCTGATCTTATCATTGGTTATAATGGCTTGTACCACCTACAAATGACTTGTACCACCTAATAACACTATTCTTTGTAATTTGTAGAAGAATAAGAGAAATTTACCTCAATATGATATGTAGAACACTTCTCCAAATATTAAAACAAATATAAAATGTTTAACACTGAAATTGATTAAATAATCAATTGAACACAATTAAAAAATTAATTAAATTTTTTTTTTAAATTTTAACATAAATTGTGAAAAACTATTTTTGATTTTGAAAAAGGGTTTCGAGGCAGAACCCTCCTTTGCATCATGTTCCTTCCCTCCACCGAGGGCACAAGCAGGTAATCTACAACACGCCATCTGGGAGTGACCATATTTATGGCATCTGAAGCATCACAACAGGCTTGGAATGTACGGCTTTACAGGACAGTTCAGATAACCAGCCTTAATGGAAGTAGGTGGTTTAGGAGTGTTAAATGAAAGGAAGGAAAATCATTTTTCAAAATTTACATTAAAATTTAAAAAAAATTTAAATTAATTTTTAAATTGTGTTCAATTGATTTTTTAATCAATTTTGGCATTAATCATTTTGCTTTAATGTTATATTCGTTTTAATTTCTGGAGAGTATCATACAGAAGTGTTTTATGTATCATATTTAGGTAAAAATCTCCTATTCTTCTACAAATATTGAAAGCAACATAGAATGCATTGAGCATCATAACTCTGGTTTATACTATCATATTCTTTGTAATACACCAAGTACACTGATGCACTAGCTCTTATGGGCAGTAGATATGAAGCTCCTCACTTCCTCAGTTTCCTCATTTACAACAGGCCTGCCAGTCTTTGTACCATGATGGTGCCAATTCTAGAATGCATATCTGCTTGGTGGAATTTAGGCAAACTTTGTATGAAATTTCAGCTTGTGTCATAGAATGTTTCTTCTGACCAAAAAAAAAAAAAAAAATGCACAACTGTATGTCACCGTTTTTGTTTATGCTAAGGCAGTGCTGCAGGTGGCTTAGTATAAACAAAATGCTGACATAAATCAATAACAAATGAACATTAAAACTCCAGAAATTAATAACAAATTAGCAAAAAAACTCCAATTTTAATTTGATCTATTTTTACCATTGTCAGTACATGCCAACTAGGGATTGCATTACTGACATTTCCATTACCAGTAATACCAGTAAATGGTACAAAAGATATTTTCAGTATTAACAGTAATTTATCATTTTCTATCTAGTTTGTTTTTTCATTGATCTGTCTAGTCAGCATTCATTTTATTGTAATTAAAGCAGGGCATCGAACCAAATTGAATCAAAAACCCAAACTGAAAACAAACCAATATTTTTGGTCAGAATAGAGCTGACCTTGAACCAAAACTGATATTTATTTCACTCCTTTATTTCAGTTCACACAAATAGTGTAAGCAAAAGGTGAAACGTTCTTAACACTCAGCATGCAAACTGTCATCGCAATCTTCACACTCACATAACCTGTCGCCATGGATTTCTAATCTTGACTGAGTTTACTAATCCTCAAGGCACCCTTAAGTCACTCAAAAATAAAATCATTAAATCTTTTCTAAATAATATCTGCCAGCTTTCAGAAATTCCATGCGAAAATTTGTTCATCTGAGGATTTCTGTAAATTTATAAATGCCTAGTGTAGTGTATAGTGTTATTTGTAATGCGGCTCCGGGGGTTCCCCCAACTCAGCGTCAAGCAACGTGATGAATGTAAAACTCTGTAAAGACCAGATTTATGTAGTTTAGTGAGTGTTCATGGTGTTAGTGTAGGTTATGCTGGTTGTGCTGTTCATCTGGCCTCAGATGAACAGCACAACTTTGGCAGGGGTGGCAAACCATTTTAAGGGTGCAGTGCCAAAATTGGCTAAATCCTTTTAAAAAACTATCCACACATGCCCCTCGGAATTTTCCCAGTATATCATTATTTTTCACATACACATTTTACTTGACAATTAAGCTTAACACCAACAACAAAAAGAATGAAATAAAAGACATTATTTCAATTTTTTTTTTTTTTTTTTTTTTTTATGGAAACCCCAAACACAAGAGGCATTAGAACCTATAGTACTTATTACTGTGCTTGGGTTGGAGGTTGAGAAAACAAAAAAAGATATTTGTTGACATTAGACTTGAACTTCTGTAAACCAAACTTATAAATTAGACTTGAACTTCTGTAAACCAGCCATTGAGAGGGGGGGGGGGGGGGCAAGCCAGCCTCAGTAGGTGCCGGTCCCAAGCCCGGATAAATGGTGAGGGTTGGCATCAGGAAGGGCATCCAGCCATAAAAAGTATGCCAAAACAAAAGAAAATGATAGAATGATGGAACTGCTAAGGCATACCCAATAAGTGGTGGGCAGTCACATTGCCCGAAAACTGTGAGAAAAGGGTCAGGGCTACAGAACAAAGGATGGGTTCGGTTAAAGAAGTTAGTCCAGCTAGAGAAGAAGAAGAGGATGAAAAGTGTTAGAATAGGAACACTGAACATCAGGACAATGAATGGAAAAATTAGAAAGATTGTCGATTTAATGCAAAGAAGAAGAGTGAAGATCCTATGCCTACAAGAGACAAGGTAGAAGGGAAATAAAGCAAAAGAGCTCGGTGAAGGGTACAAGTTGTTCTTTAGTGGAGCGGATGAGAGAGGAAGAAATGGAGTAGGTATTGTAGTTGATAAGAAGTTAAAGGATGAAGTGTGTGAGGTTAACAGAAGAAGCGACAGGATTATAAGCATAAAACTGGAGGTGAGTGGACACTTGACCACAATAGTATGTGCGTTTCCCCTGTACGTAGAATGTGGGGAAGAAGAAAAGGACGGTTTTTGGATGGAAATGGATCAAGTGGGCATGGCAATACCTGAGAAAGAGAGGTTGATTGTTGGAGGCAATTTAAATAGACATTTAGGAAGCAGCAAGAGAGAGGAAGGAAGAGTGTATGGAAGGTGGAGTATTGAGGAAAGAAATAGAGAAGGGGAGAGAATAGTAGAACATGCAGTGACATTCAACCTAGCGATAGTTAACACCTACTTCGAAAAGAAAGAAAGCCAGCTGATAACATACAAGAGGGGGGAAAGGATAAGCCAGACTGACTATATCATGTGTCGTAAGAGGCATCTAAAGGAAATGAGGAACAGCAAGATGATAAATGGAGAAATTGTGTCTGCACAACACAGATTGCTTGTGGTCGATTGGGAGGTTGCAGCAGACAAAAAGTAGGAAATATTCAAGACAGAGGGAGAAAAGGATAAAATGGTGGAGATTGAAAGAGGAGGAGTTGAGGAAAGATTTTAGGGAAAAGGTGCTAAAAGGAATAAAGTTATCAGAAGATGTGCAAGAGTGGTAGAAGTTAAATAATTGTATCATAAGGTAAGTTGGAGAAGAGTTGTTGGGGAAAACATCAAGAAATGGGGTGCCGGAGGGAAAGGAGGTTTGGTGGTGGAATGAGGAAATGCAATCTGTGATAAAACAAAAGAAGATGAAGAAAAGATGGGATTTAACAGATAGCCAGGAAGATAAAGAAGCATATAAATTAGCAAATAAGGAGGCAAAAAGGGCTGTGGCAATAGCAAAGGTGAAGCCTATGGGGAACTGGAAAGGAAAGATGGGGATAGGCAGTTGATGAGAATAGCCAAAGCGAGAGACGAGGCATCAAAGGAATTCCATCAATAAAACAGATAAAAGGTGAAAGGGGAGTGGTGATACAGGACCAAGAGAAGGTTAGGATGGAGAGAGGAATGAAAGAGTAGTGGATGGCATAAGCAGGAAAGAAGTGGAAAGTGCACTCAGAAAAATGAAGAGGGGGAAAGCAGTAGGTGCTGATCAGATACCAGTAGAGGTATGGAGAAGTATGGGCAAAGAAGGGATCGATATCTTATGGGACCTTATGATTCTGTGAGTTTGGCAGCAGGAGAGGATACCAGATTAGTGGTGGGAAAGTATACATGTGCCAATCTATAAAGGAAAGGGTGATATGCAGGAATGTGGGAACTACAGGGGAATAAAGTTAATGTCTCATTCGATGAAGATCCGGGAAAGAATTGTGGAAGGAAGAATAAGGCAGGACACAGAAATAGGAGAGGAACAGTTCGGTTTTATGGCGGGAAGAGGAACAACAGATGTGATCTTTGCTTTAAGGCAGATGATGGAAAGGTACAGGGAGATTTTTTTTTTTTTTTTTATGAAAACCCCAAACACGAAAGGTATCAAAACCTTCTCCTTCAACCCATGCATAGTACCGTGCATGGGTTGAAGGAGAAGTATGGGGGGAGGGGGATGCCGGAAACTTTGCTCTAGAGACTAAACATGGGTGTCACCACTTCAAGCCTCCAATAAGCAAAGTGGTGGTATTTCACCAGTTGATGAAAGTCATCTACCACCTGATGCAAGTAGAGTTGCACATGGTGTTCAGAGACCAGGAAAAAGCATATGATAGAGTGCCCAGACAAGAGGTATGGAGATGCATGAGGGAGAAGGGTGCATCAGAAAAGTATGTAAGGCTTGTGATGGAAATGTACGAGGGAATGGTGACTCAGGTTAAGAGTAGTGTAGGTACAACTGAAGAGTTCTCTGTAGTAGTTGGGCTGCACCAGGGATCAGCTCTCAGCCCATATCTGTTCAACCTAGTAAGGATGTCTTGGTTAGAGATGTGAAGAGTAGAGCACCATGGAGTTTGCAGACAATATCATACTGTGCGAACCATCCCAAGGAAAGTTAGAGAAGAAACTGAAGGAATGGAGGAGAGCGTTGGAAGAGAGAGGCATGAGGATAAGCAGAACAAAGACAGAATATATGGCATTGAATGGAGAAGATGAGAGTTCTATAAAACTGCAGTAGCAAAAATTAGAATCAGTTTTGAAATTTAAGTATCTGAGATCGAACGTTGAGAGGTGAAGGATTGATTTCAGAAATACAGCATAGAGTACAATGTGGATGGCACAAATATAAACAAAGTCATTTATCATACAAATCTACTTACAATACATAACGTGTTCATTTACATCTAATCTATTCATATTTCTCATTTAATCCATTAATATGTGCTATCATTTCCATAATATTTATCTCAATTAACAATCTCAACTCTCACTCTCTCTCTCTGTCTCTCTACAGCTTCAAACACTAAACTAATTCAATCTTAATCACTTCCTCATGTTTCTCTTAATCACCAATATCAATTCTCTTCACAAGAGCAATCCATAAGTCGCTAACTTAATGCTAACAATTCCATGTAATCTCTCTTAATTTAGCAATATCAATTTTCTTTACAACTTCAACCATTAAACCAACTCATAAACATTTCCTTATTTCTCGTGTTTCTTCAACTTCAACCTTACTCTAAAATAATCTCCCACTTTATCTAAGTACCATTTCCAAAACAACACAGTTCAGAGAACTCTTCTCTTTCACGGTGAGATTCCTTTGACCGGGTTCATTCCACGAAGTGCGGTCGGTGTCTCTCTCTCTCTCTCTCTCTTAGTTGAACTCTGCATCTCTGCCGTATAGCCCTTTCAGTACTGCCTTATTTCGGGATTGTGAGAACAGTTCTCTGTTAATACTGAAGTAAATTACCACAGCAGTATAGAAGCCAGGGCACTATCTGACTGGCTTGTTATTCAACTTCCGGATTAACTTCTAGCACAGGTACATGCGGGGCAGAACCCTTCACTATATAGCTGGACCCAAACTGAATTCAGAACTACCACTGGAAGTCTGCAACCCCTCTGAACAACAACCACAAACCACCCTTCTCATTTATTTATTCATTGAATTGATTGCAATTTACAATCGTCCCTTGTACTACTTTTTTTATATGCAAACTTATGTGCTTACATAAGCACATAAGCTTGCGTATTTACATATCTCCCCTATCTAATTTAAATCTGATCCAATCACGGTGCTATTCTTTAAATCCACTCTTCTTCCTTTGGTGGGAAAAACAGAATTTTTTCCCACACAACGAAACACTTTCATCTTTTACCTCAAGATACTTTGAACTGCTCCATACCGACACCCTTTCCCAAAATGCACTAAATGTCACAAGTGCAGGTATACTTGCGTGTACACCAATGCTAGGAGTTTAGTAAATAAATTTGATGAATTTGAGGTATTGCTCAAAACATCAAAGGCAGATATTGTTGGGATATCAGAGACGTGGTGTCACACAGATATAAGGAATGCAGAACTGGAATTTGGGGAGTACAATGTGTATAGAAAGGATAGACAGGACAGGAGGGGAGGAGGGGTTATGCTATTAGTTAAAAAACACAAAATCCAAGGAAGTGAAGCCAGTCGACATTGATGGACAGGGCAGTGTCGAGTCAGTTTGGTGTGACATAAGCATAGGTAAATCAAAGTTGAGAGTAGGAGTGTGCTATAGGCCTAATGACTCTGATGAGTATAATAAGATACTGTACAGGGAAATAGAATGGGCCAGTAAATCAGAGAGTCTTATAATGGGGGATTTTAATTTCCCAGATATTGACTGGAATTTGTGGGTTGGTCACTCCCACACTAGCAGGGCTTTTGTGGATTTATTGGATGATTGTTTTCTACACCAGCATGTTCAGGAGGCAACTAGAGGGAGTAATACTCTTGATCTGATTATCAGCAGTGATTCTTCATGCATTAGGAATCTTCAGATAAAGGAACCACTGGGTGGCAGTGATCACAGTGTGCTGAAGTGGGATTTACTCAAGGAGGTAACTACCATCAGAGGCAAAGGGAAGGGTTTTTGCTTTCGTAAAGGCGACTATGATGGTCTGAGACAGTATTTAAATTCTATACAGTGGGACCAACTGATGATGTTACCAACAGCAAATTCAAAATGGGAAGCATTCAAGGAACTAATCTTGGAAGCTACCAGGCTTTACATACCAACCAAGAAATATTGTTCAAGGTTCAGGCCTAAATGGTTGTCAGATGAACTAATGAGACATATGGCAGAGAAGAAAAATGCATGGGATACATACAAATTAATGGGTGACATGGAAGCCTATGATAGATATAAGTTGGTCTGTAACCAAGTCACAAAGGAGATTAGGCAGGCAAAGGCAGATTATGAGAAATCCTTGGCAAAGGACGCAAAGAAAAACAGAAAAGAGTTCTTTACCTATTTAAACTCAAGAAGGAAAGGGATGAATCAGATTGGTCCACTGGATGTTGATGGTTCAACAGTTGAGGATCCTGCTCAGGTGGCTAACAATCTAAACGAGTATTTTGCATCTACATTCACGCATGAGGAGTTATTCAGGAAGGAGAATGATGTAGGTAAAGTAAACATTGGCAATGAGCTGGATGATTTTGTAATAACTGAGAGGAAAGTGGAGGAGAGATTGTTGAGGATAAACATAAAAAAGGCACCTGGGGTGGATGGGATCTATCCAGTTATATTAAAGGAGGCAGCAAAGGGAGTAAGCAAACCCCTAGCCATAATTATGAGAGCTTCTTTGGACTCAGGGGAGGTACCCATGGACTGGAGATGTGCAAATGTAACCCCAATTCACAAAGGAGGATCAAAGGCTGACAAGTAATTATAGACCTGTTAGTTTAACTTCGGTTCCAGGAAAATTAATGGAGGCACTGGTTAAAGAAGCACTGCAGGATCATCTGGACAAGAATTCAGTTATAGCTCAGACGCAGCATGGTTTTGTTAAGGGCAGGTCTTGTCTGACCAATTTGATTGGATACTATGATGTAGTCACAAAAGAACTGGATGCAGGGAATAACTTTGATATTATATATTTGGATCTTAGAAAGGCTTTTGATACTGTTGCGCATGGAAGACTGCTGCACAAATTGGAGAAGTGTGGCATTGGAGGCAAATTGCTGCTATGGATAAAGGGATGGTTGAGTGGCAGAAGACAGAGAGTGGTAATCAATGGACACTGCTCAACGTGGACTAATGTTATTAGTGGAGTTCCTCGGGGTTCAGTGTTGGGTCCATTGTTGTTTTCTGTATTTATAAATGATATTGATGATGGTGTATCAGGCTTAATGTCCAAGTTTGCAGATGATACCAAGGTTGGCAGGGTTGTTAAGGACACTACTGATACTATGCTGCTGCAACAGGATCTGGAAAGGTTGAGCAGATGGGCTGAGAGGTGGCAAATGAAGTTTAACATTGACAAATGTAAAGTACTACATATGGGAAACAGTAACCCCAGATCAACGTATCAACTCTGTGGTACTACGCTGACAGTGGTAGAGAATGAAAAGGACCTGGGGGTAATTGTGCAGGCAGATATGAAGTTCTCTGAGCAGTGCAGACGAGCTGCAAGAGTAGCTCATGGTGTCTTGTCAATGATATACAGGAATTTTTCTAGCAGGGATAAGGATGTGATTATTCCCTTGTATAAGGCATTGGTCAGGCCACACCTTGGGTACTGTATACAGGTCTGGAGGCCTCATTCCAAGAAGGATGTAGAGCTGCTCGAACGAGTACAGAGAAGGGCAACAAGATTAGTGAATGGAACAAAGGGTTGCTCTTACGAAGAAAGGCTTAAGTTTTGCAAATTACAGAGCCTGGAGACTAGGCATCGGCGAGGTGATCTGATAGAGGTGTATAAGGCTTTGAATGGCTTGAGCATGCTCAATGCCGATGGGATTCTTCCTCTTGCTCAGAATAATCACCTGAGAGGGCATAAATTCAAATTGAGGAAGGACGGATGTCGGATAGATGTGCAGAAATTTGCCTTTAGCCAGCGGGCAGTTGGTTTGTGGAATAGACTCCCATCGCTTGTTGTTGAAGTTGATAGCCTAAATAAATTTAAGGCTCAGCTGGACAGGTATTTCGAACGAACGGAGGGGTGAAATGGGAGTAGTGGTTGTTTTTTTTTTGTTTTTTTTGGCTGATGCTGAATAAGCTTGCTTTCTTGCATCATATGCCTCTACTAATGCTAAATGCTAATGTCATGTGTCGCATCCTCAAGTAGAGGTGTAATAGAGGGATTAAACTATTGTTCAGAAGCTTTTAATTTTAACCCTTCCGCACCCACCATACCATTGTTCACCATATTCCTTAATTGCACTACCAGGCCTACTGCCACTAATGGAAATATTTCCGTAACGATGTGTTTGCTATTCCTTAAGTGTTTTACTTCCACACACACTATACTTACTAAGACAAATATATTTGTAAGATTTTGTCTTACAGTTTCATGACGTTTTCAGGTTTCTGTAGCATTTGTACTGTGTATAGCAATCCCTCATTTGCAAATTCAGCAGTATTGATGATTTATTGTTGTCAATTTTATAACCTCTATGTGAATAAATCGTGGATAATTATTTTTTAAATTATTACCGAAAAACCTGTATTTTTGTATCAATACTGGGATTTGAATACTGGAAAAAAATTACCAGGATCCCGGTATTCGGGATCCTGGAATTTCGGTGTTATAAGCCCTACTTAGTAGGCTATTTTGACACAGTTACTCATTAGCTGGATGTAGGGAACAATTTAAACATAGTTTATTTGGATTTTAGCAAGGCATTTGACTCAGCCCTTCACGAGAGGTTACTGTATAAGCTTTAACAGATTGGGTTTACTGGTGATATTCTAAGATGGGCTGCTGGATGGCTGTAGAGCAGAAGGCAGTGGGTCGTGATTAATGGATATTCTCCAGATTGGTGTGATATCAGGAATGGGGTCCCTTAATGATCAGTTCATGGACTACTGTTCTTTCTCATTTTCATAAATAACATCAACAAATGCATAGAAGGCATGATGACAAAACTTGCACAACATAAAGATTGTTAGAATAGTTAATGGTCAGTGCCAAGCAGTGCTCCTTCAAGATGACATAAACAGGCTGCAAAAATGGTCAGAGAAGTGGCAGCTGTTTTAATGCAAGGTCTTACATTGGGGAATAGCAACCCCCAAATAAATTATACACTTGATGTGGGTTGAATTAAAAACAGCAGAGAAGGAAAGGAATCTGGGAGTTAATATGGGCACATATGAAGTATTCTGTACCGTGTAAACAGGAGACCAGGTGTCCTATCGATTTATCATATGTTATCCTGTAGAGATAGGGAGGTCATAATCTCACTATATAAGGCAATTGTAAGACCACATTTGGAATATTGTGTTGTTCAAGTATGGAGACTTCATCAAAAAAAAAAAAAAAAAGACATTGAGCTTCTTGAAAGAGTCCAAAGGCAGGCAACTCAAATTGTCATCATCATGAACTTGGTCAAGCTTAGGTCTTTTAAGACCTGTTCCGTTGTAGCTCTTGGAGGTGGTCTTGATCTCGCCATCGTTGTCTTGGTCAACCAACATCTCTCTTGCCTGTAGATTTATAATTAAAGGCTAATTTTGGGATCCGGTCTGGGTTCATTCTTTCTATGTGTTGGCCATTAGAATATTTTATACAGACTTTTGAGTTTTTATATAGGCTTTGGATCGTTTTCCAGAGTTGGGTTGGGATATTTTCTTCACGTAGAATCTGCCAAAGTTTTTCCCTGTTTACATTGTCATATGCTTTTTCATAATCAATAAACAGCAGAAATGTTGGTATATTGAATTCTCTTCTTTTCTCCAAAATTTGTTATAGTGAGAAAATGACATCTATTGTGCTTCTCCCTTTTCTGAATCCATATTGTTCTTCTTCTAAGAATTTTTCACTGTATTTATTAAGTTTATTCTTTACTATATTAGAGTATAGCTTTGCAGCAGTTGACAGCAGTGTTAAAAGCAGTGTTTGCAGACCTTACTCAAATTGTAAATTCTGCAAAAGGGCATCCACATGAGGAAAGATTCCAATAATGTGGGTTACAGAACTTGGCAACCAGGCATCTCAGAGATGACTTGATTGAGGTTTAGATTAGTAAAATGAATGAAGATGGAATTTTCACTGTTATAAAAAA
The DNA here is from genome assembly GCF_048544385.1 of Mastigoproctus giganteus. Lineage (NCBI taxonomy): Eukaryota > Metazoa > Arthropoda > Arachnida > Uropygi > Thelyphonidae > Mastigoproctus > Mastigoproctus giganteus. The sequence continues at coordinate 39,020,204 of NC_143588.1, forward strand.
AATTCCAGAACTAGGGGGCCATAAATTCAAATTACAGGGGTTGAGGTTCAGATTAGATTGAAGGAAGTTTTCTTTTAGCCAGTGAGTCATTGACTGCTGGAACAAGTTGCCCTCGCAGGTAGTTGGGGCAGACAGTTTGAATAAATTCAAAGGTCAACTGGATAGTTACCAGTGTGAGGAGAGGAGCATATAATTTGCATTTTCTTATGTATTTGGGTTTTTTTTTCCTGAAAGTACAGAAAAGGGCGAATACTATTACTATTAAGTACAGAACAATGTTGAGAAAAAGTCACAAGTTAAGGCTAAATTTGAAAGTGTCTGCAATTCTGCACAGACAAAGGAGAGAGAAAAGATGACAGCCTTTTCAATCATTTTGGCCCTGGAGATATTGTGCAAGGCAACTTAACAGAACAGACTGCTTCTGCAGTCCCTCCCATTAACAAGTTCTGGAGTCTCTCCTGTTAATCTTTCACTCTTTCTATTAAGTTATGCTAATCTTGCACCCTTCTGTTAATCTTGTACCCTTTTTATTTAAGTGTAACCCATCCCTGTTTCTGCAGGGACAGTATACACTTAAATAGAAAGGGTGCAAGAATATTTACTGATGTTATCAAGGCAGAGTTAGGTGGATTGGAACCCTGCTAGCTTGTGAGGGGGATAAACACACTAAGAGATTCACAATAGCCATGGGCAGAAGTGAAAATGATTCTTGCACTGCTTCTATTGGAACATGCAGGAACCAGGAAAGAAAGGTAACAGGGATTTCAAGACTTGCTGTGGGTTATCGTGGAACAAGAAAATACAAGAGCTGCATAATGATAATTAAAAGCAAGAACAGGTGCATCTATACTTGCATGTATACCAAAGGCAGAAGCACAGTAAATAAATTTGATAAATTCGAAGTGCTGGTCATGTCACCAAATGTAGACATTGTAGTGATATCAGAGACGTGATGTCAATCAGATATAAAGGATGCAGAATTTGAATATGCAGATTACAATATATACAAAAAGGACAGACAACAGGAGTGGAGGGAGGATTATGCCATTAGTTAAGAAGCACATGACATAGCCAAGTGGTCATGAGAAAGAGTGCAGCAGCATGTGCTCTTTGAGTGGACTGGCTTCAAGCCCGTGACTGCTAAATAGGATTAACGTTTGTATTGATGATTTATTGTAAACTCCACTGACCTGGTGGTGGTGCTGGAGTATAAACAAGAACATTATTGTAAAATCTAAGACAGTGCAAGTTTGAATCAGTCTTGTGTGACAGAATCACTGGGAAAACAAAAATGAGATTAGGAGTGGGTTAGAGGCCAAATGACTGTGATGAATAGAAACAACTGTATGGAGAAATACTGTGGACCAGTAAATCAGACGATCTTATCATGGGGGTTTTTATCTTTCCAGATATTGACTGCAACTTGTGGTTAGTCATTTGCACACTAACCATACTTTTGTACATTTACTGGTTGACTGTTTTCTACAGCAGCATGTTAGAGAGGTAACAAGAGACAGCATTACTCTTGATCTGATCAGCAGTGGTTCTGCATATATTAAAAATATGTAGACAAAAGAATCACTGGGTGGCAGTGATCACAGTGTGCTGATGTCGGATTTACTTAAAGATGTAACTACCCTCAGTAGTAACTGGTAAGGTTTTTGATTTCATAAAACAGACTTCAGTGGTCTCAGACAGTTTTTAAATTCTATACAGTGGGCCAACTAATGTTAACAGTTTTTTTAATTCCAAATGGATTTGTTGTCAGTAATAAAAATAACACTGAAGGGGGCACAAAAGAATTTTCAACAGAAGAATTGGAGAAGGTTTTTTCGGGAGTTGACATGGCCTACGAGGCGATTATGAATGGAGATCTGAATGTTGAACATAGCATCAAGATAAAGCAAATTTTACAAGATGGGATTCAATGCTACAAAGACCTGTATGCCGAGAAAAAGAAGAGATGACTTCATTATTAAAATACCTAAATAAGCAATAAAGCTTTTTTCTCATCTCTCATGATGTTACCTTTTCATTAATAAAATTTTTGCAATATTCTTTTATTTCAAATCCTTTTAATTGAAATCAATTGCAAATTGTTTATAGATTTATTATAATTTGTTTATAGACTATTTCTCTGGTACGCATTCAGTTAAAACCCATTATAATTATACCTCAATCAGCAAAGTTTCACATAATATGGCAATTTCGGTACCAATTATCAGTGCTATGAGGGGTATTGCTGTATTTATTTACATATCCCCCATCAGTGATTTTAATCTCGTGGTGCTTTGAACTTTATTATAAGCTGAAGGCGGGATATAGCATATTTGCTTTTGTTGCTGTTTATATCACGTTGCTGTCGAATTTATAATATCCAGTGAAGTTAAAGCTATAAGGCATTGGGATTGGTATGGGGTTTAATGTAGCCAGGGTCAGCATGAGAACTCCTATTATAGTTGTTGTATTAGGGGTTGAATTTGGACATCCGGGTTGCAGTGTGATCAGACAACGAGCCTTGTCTGAGCACAATGAATCAGGGGGGTCTAACAGGGGCCCAAACAGTTGCTCTGTGACCCTATTAGGGTTAATGATGGGAGATGTAGGGTTAAATTGGCTTGAATGGCTGCTTTAATATGGTATCTGATGAACTTAACAGGCATTTTCTGGATTAAATTAGCTTTTAGTTTTTGTAATGCGTCTGGCATGTTTCCCTGGTTACTACAGATGTGTATTATTCTGTTAGTCTGATTTTTGATTACGTTACCATGTATTTGTTTTGTTAAATTGGCCTCCCAGTTTGTAAGTCTTGGAAGTTTAAATGGTTTCTATTGTCAAAGTGTTGTGTGTAGACTATTTTCTTTGATTGTTATTTCGCTGTTGAGGTATATGGCTTGTAGTTGGCTTTTAGGGTTAGTGCGTTTGATGGTCAGGTCTGTGACATATATTTCCAGTGCTAATCTGTCGAATTTATCAAACTGACAACTAAGACATCATCAATGTATCTGAAGAAAATTATGTTGTCTTTAAGTTTGTTTTCGTAGTAGCATAAGTAAAAGTTGGCAATGGAACTCAAGCTGCTTCCTCCCACTCCCCCCCACTTTGCACATAGATGCTGTCTCCCATATGTAGGCGCCTCCATAGCCAGGTGGGCAGGAGCAGCAGTGCATAGCACACGCTTCTTGATTAGACCGGGGTTCGAGCCCGTGACCACCAAATACGGAGGATGCGGAAAGGTCAGGGAATGACCATCACATATCCCCCGAGCAATATGGCCTTAGTTGCTAATGCTCCTAAAAACCAAATAACAAACATCTCCCATATGTATGTAGTTATTGATTACGCATAAATTTATTAGGTCTAGCCAGTACTGTTTATTACAGCCTAGAATTTCCCGATTTTCTTTGTAGTAGTCTATCAGCACTTTTTTTAAATTATCGTGTGAAATGCTGGTGCTGCCTACCAGGACTTTATGGAACTTTGGAATCCAATAAACAAATGGAATCAGATTCATACCACATGCAGGAACAGCTACATTAAAAACCCTAGTAAAAAACTGGCGCCTCCGTAGCCAGGTGGGAAGGAGCAGCAGTGCGTAGCACACGCTTCTTGATTAGACCGAGGGTCGAGCCCGTCACCACCAAATACGGAGGATGCGGAAAGGTCAAGGGAATGACCACCGCATATTCCTGGAGCAATATGGCCTTAGTTGCTAATGCTCCTAAAAACCAAATAACAAACAACAACAACAACAGTAAAAAACTGGAGGCCGAACTAAACAGAATATCTACCAACCTCTCCACTGATTTCATTCTATTGCCTTCATTTCAGACAATAGAAAATACATAGAATACGTCAAAAATAATAATATCAGCAAAGTGTACACCCACAATTTCAAATATCTACTTACCAGCATTTCAAACGATAATTTAAAAAAAGTGCTAATAGACTACTACAAAGAAAATCAGGAAATTCTAGGCTGTAATAAACAGTACTGGCTAGATCTAATAAATTTATGCGTAATCAATAACTACATACATATGGGAGACAGTATCTATGTGCAAAGTACAGGGAAGGCAATGGGAGCAAGCAGCTCGAGTTCCATTGCTAACCTTTACTTACACTACTACGAAAACAAAATTAAAAACGACATAATTTACTTCAGATACACTCACGAGGTCTTAGTTGTCAATTGTGATAAATCTGACAGATTAGCACTGGAAATACATCCCACAGACCTGACCATCGAATGCACCAACCCTTAAAGTCACCTACAAGCCATATACCTCGACAGCGAAATAACAATCAAAGAAAATAAATTCAACACACGACCCTTTGACAAAAGAGACCATTTCAACTTCCAAACCATTAGACTTGCAAACTGGGAGACCAATTTAACAAAACAAATACACGGTAATGTAATCAGAAATCAAACTAACAGAATAATACACATCTGCAGTAACCAGGGAAACATGCCGCACACATTACAAAAACTAAAAGCTAATTTAATCCAGAACAAAATGCCTGTTAAGTTCATTAGATACCATATTAAAGCAGACATTCAAGCCAATTTAACCTTGCATCACCCCAACATTAACCCTAACACACCTAATAGGGTCACAGGTCACTCACACACCTAATAGGGTCACAGAGCAACTGTTTGGGCCCCTATTAGACCTCCGGGTTCAATACACTCAGACAAGGCTCGCTGTCTGACCACACTGCAACCCAGATGTCCAAATTCAACCCCTAATACAACAATAATAGGAGTTCTCGTGCTGACCCTGGTTACATTAAGTCCCATACCAATCCCAGCGCTTTATAGCACTAATATTATATTATATATATTATAAATATACAGTATATTACTTCACTGTATATTATAAATTCGACAGCCAAGTGATATAAATGGCAACAAAAGCAAATATGCTACACCTCGCCTTCAGCTTATAATAAAGTCCAAAGCACCACAAGGTTAAAATCACTAATGGTAAATATGTATATGGTTATCCCACTGGGCATACACAGGCTGTTATGCTGTAGAAAGGTTATACCAGTCCTTGTCCAGTGGATATCATTACCATTTTGATTTATCAATATAAAAAAAAAAAAAGTGTAATCTTAAAATGCATTAATAAAAATATCCAATAGGTATTCACTGTAATTCCTAACCATCGATTACAAATTTAACTTGCTGAATTCAAGTTAAAAGTGATCCAGTTTGCAAAAGTGAATGGAAATCGTGCTGCTGAACGTAAGTTTGATTCTCCTCCTCCTCCAACTGAGAAAACAATCCAAGACTGGTTAAGGGGAAAAAAAGAAGGCCATGAGAGGCAAGTCAGCAAAATAGCCTGATTTAGAAAGGGAATTGAAGATATGGATTGAAGAGAGAAGGGCAATTGAAATTCCTGTGTCCACAAAGATGGTTCAGCATGAGGCAAGAATAATTGCTGATGAAAAAGAAGTTACTGATTTCAAAGGAGGACACAATTTGTGCGTCAGGTTCATGAAACGGAATGGACTAAGCTTGCGAACACACACCAGACTTGTCCAAAAAGATGCCTGAAAGTTATGAGCAGGTTCTTGAATTTCATTGTTTTGTCATTCAATGTCGGAAGACACATCAGTTTGAATTTGGACAGATTGCAAATATGGACAAAGTCTTACTTCAATTTGATGTCCCAAGTAACAGAACTGTTGATAAGAATGGGGTGAAAACTGTAACTGTGAAGACAAGTGGACATGAAAAGAGCTATTATACAATTGTTCTAGCTTGTTGTGCCGACGGAACCAAGCTGCCTCCTATGCTGATTTTCAAATGCAAAACAATGCCAAAAGAAGACATTCCTCGAGGAGTGATTGTCCATGTTCATGACAAGGGTTGGATGGATCAGGATGGGATGATCTGGTTTGAGAAAGTTTGGAGCAGGAGACCAGGTGGGCTCTTACGCAAACCTGCCCTATTGGTGCTTGATCAGTTCAGGGCACACATAACAAAAAACACAAAGAAGATTGCTGCAGAGCAAAAAACAAAATTTGCCGTCATACCTGGAGGCTTGACATCCCAGCTCCAACCACTTGATGTCAGCAATAACAAACCCTTCAAAGCTGCCATGAGAGATGAATGGAACCAATGGATGAAGTCTTCTGGGGACAATTAAAAACCAGCAGGAAGAGTGAAGAAACCAACTATAGGAGAAGTTTGTACCTGGGTGAAAAGATCCTGGGATAATATCAAGATTGAGATCGTTGTCAAGTCATTTAAGAAGTGTGGCATTTCAAATGCCATAGATGGAACTGAGGACGAGGCAATATATGAAGACAGTGATTTGTTATTAGACACAGATGAGGACAAGCTAATGGATGGGAGTCTTGACAGTAATGAGGAGTTGTATAAATTTTATGATGAATAAAACTTGAGTTCAATAACTTTATGTAATACATTTTTTTTCAAATTTCGCGCCCCAAAATTAAGGTGCATCTTATACATGGGAGCGTCTTATACATGGGGAAATACGGTAATAAATTAACAATTAAAATTTTTATTTGCCTTATTACATTAAGACATACATAACTAAACATGAGTACTTACTAAGCAAAACTGTTATTGAGACTACAGAAATGGGTATGCATTAGACATTCTTTTATTATGGCTATCTGTCTGCTCAAAGCCCCTGAGGAAGTAGCAGAAAGAAGGCCATGTGAGGTAATTTTACCTTCCTAATTTTTCCTACCTATTTTCCTAATTTTTCTTGACTTAATCTTTAATAATTCCTTTTTTTCCTTTCTCCTCTAACTTTAAACCTCTCAGTGCAATCTTTTCAAACTTTACATTTATATATTTGTTAACTTGATTTCATGTTAATTATTAAGGTAGAAATATAGGCGAATCAACAACTGCTAGAACAACAATGGCTAGCCAGTTAGTTAGGCCTTTATTACCGATAATGCGACGGCCTCCGTAGCCAGTTAGTTAGGCCTTTATTACCGATAATACGACGGCCTCTGTAGCCGAGTGGGCAGGAGCGGGAGTGCAGTAGCACACGCTCTTTGAGCAGACCGGGGTTCAAGGCCCTGACTGCTGAATACGGTCGATCTGCCAACCCACACTGGACCAGCGTGGCAGATTATGGTCCATTTCCTTCAGCATGAATTGTTGAGGAGGCTTCCATCCTGCAGTGGGTTGATAATGGATGCACTTTACTTTTACTTTTTACCGATAATGCCTAATGCCTAAAATAATAAAAATTTTCACTACTACTCGCAAAACAAAAATCAATCGGGACTTTGGCCTAATATATCAATGTGCGTATAATGTTTAATTGTTTAATCCTACAATCGCATAACCGCAGCATTATCACAACTGAAAATTTAATAAAAACAGAACATAGGCTTAAAAGTAGTGTTCAAGAATATATATATCAGTGTTAGCAGACTATCTGGTTTTCGTCATCTTTTGCATATCCTTAACTCAGCTAGTTGGACTCCACTCTAAATTCCCTCCTTGCCTATACTGCTCCTACTCCAGTTAAATTTTACTGATCTATATCCCCTTCGACATATTCCCCGGTATGCCACTACCATCCGTCCCTTCACTTTGCCAAGACTCTTCCAAAAAACCCACTAAAGACCATACCACTGATTTCTAAATACAATCAATGACTTACTGAATCTGAAATCTGAACAAGTTTAATAGGAACAGAGAAACTCCCATGTTTGCATTCACCATAAAACTTTGTCTCTTAAACAAGCAGGACTAAGAACCATCAACATTGGTCAAATGAAGAGTGGAAAATGTACTATGGATGGATGAACCCAAATTTTGAAATTTTTGGATCCAAGCACCACATAGTTTATGTGATACTATCAATTGAAGAGAAAAAATAATTGTGTCACGTTGTTTAGTGCCTACAATCACAGAAGCAACTCCAGGTCAATTGTGACCTGGAGTTGCTTCTGTTTTTCCTGGAGTGGATGACGTCAGAATTATAAGAAAAGGGGGTTATAAAACATTCTTGAATATAATGCAATATCCTCTGGATTTTGACTTTGTGGAAAAATTTGATATTACAAGAAGACGATGCAAAGCACAGCTCTAAGCTGTGCAGGGATTTTCTAGCAACTAAACAACATCAGGAGTTGCAAATTATGTGGCCACCCCAATCGCCTGACATAAAACCTAATAGAGCTTCTATGGGATCAACTAGACCAAAGTTTCCCAAAGTGTGGTTTATGGCCCGGTATCAGTCTGCGAACAACTTATTTGAAATACAGGCAATTCTCGCTTTACGAGTTCCCGGGTTTACGAGTTTTTTTGTTTTGTTTTTTTTTTTCAGAGTCATCATCATCAGCCATTTTCAATTCACTGCAGGATGAAGGCCACTCCAGCAACTTTCCAGTTCCTTCTGTTTTGAGCACTGGCCATCCATTTACTACCCAAACACTCATGAATTTCATCTATCCATCTCCGCCTTTGTCTTCCAGGTTTTCTTCTAGCTCCTCTTGGATACCATTCTGTTATTTTCGTAGTCCATCTGTCATCATGGCTTCGAGTTATGTGTCCTGCCCAAGACCATTTTAGTTCTTTAGTTTTGATAAGAATGTCCTTTACTTGAGTTTGCTGCCTAATCCATGTGTTTCTCTTCTTATCTAACAGTCTGATTCCCAATATAATTTGTTCCATTCTTTGCTCTGTAGTTCTCAGCTTCTCTTCCATTCTTTTGGTGAGTACCCAAGTTTCACTTCCATAAGTCATGGTGGGGAGTATACATTGGTTCATTATTTTACGTTTCAGACAAATTGGGATATTGCTCTTCAGTATGTGACTATATTTCCTGAATGCTTTCCATCTAAAATTAATTCTTTTCTTGACTTCCAACCATTTATCATTATTACAGCTAATAACTTGTCCCAGATAAGTATATGACTCCACCTTTTCAATTACTGCTCCTTCAATCATTATTTCCCTTTCTGTGGCATACTTGTTCATCATTACTTTTGTTTTAGCCATATTCATCTTTAGTCCAAAATCCTTACTAGCTGTGCATAACTGATTAAGATTTTCCTCTAATTCTTTGGGATCGTGGCTTATGACCACAATGTCATCTGCAAATCGTAAATGGTTTAGGTACTCTCCGTTCACATTGACTCCTTTCTGCGACCAGTCTAATCTTCTGAAAGCTTCCTCAAGGGCAGCAGTAAACAGCTTCGGAGATATTGTGTCTCCTTGTCGAACTCCTTTCTCAATTTTAAATTTCCTACTGTCTTTGTCTAGTCTAATAAAGGAGGTAGCATTCTCATATATTTTCTTCAAAATCATAATATATGGAGTATCAATGCCTTGTCTTTCCAGTGCCCAAAACATTGCCTTATGCTGTATGGAGTCAAAGGCCTTTTCATAATCCACAAATGCCAGGCATAATGGTGTTTTATATTCATTTGCTTTCTCCATTAGCTGTGATATTACGTGAAGGTGATATATAGTTGAGAATCCTGTCCTAAAGCCAGCTTGCTCTTTCGGTTGATTCTCATCTAGTATTCTTTCTAATCTGTTAGTAATGACCCTTGTGAACAACTTGTAGATGTAGGATAACAAGCTAATTGCACTATAATTTCCAATTTCTGATTTACCTCCTTTCTTATGCAGCAAAACTATGATTGCATTATTCCATTGAAGAGAAAAAATAATTGTGTCACGTTGTTTAGTGCCTACAATCACAGAAGAAATCTCTCTGTCAGTGTTTTCTTGCTTTTCATTTGTCGTCTTCGGTTCATCACAAGTGTTTCTTGACTTAGGCGTCACACCTTTTCTAATGCACTTTGTGAAGAGCCTTTCCACCCAATTTTAACAAATCTACAATAACTTCATCTTCCCCCTGGGCTTTCCGATTCTTCATTTTCTTCAATGCATGTTCTACCTCATCAGGAAGAATATCGGGTATATTGTATGTGTTGCTACTTTGCAATCCATCTTCCCCACTGCTGGTGTCATTCCCTCGCTCCTTGTATAATTCTCGATAGTAGTCTTCTGCTATTTGAATTATGCCTTCTCTGCTGTTTATAAGTACACCATCACTATTCTTCAGTTTCAGTATCATTTATCTTTCTGTATTACTGCTCATGGCTGCTGATTTAAATCCTTTGTTTTCCCTTAATGCTTCTTCTACTTTTCTTGTGTTGAATCTTCTTATGTCCTCTCTGAGTCTCTTTCTAATGGCTTTGCATAACTCAGTATACTCAATTTTCTCCCTGTCAGTGTTTTCTTGCTTTTCATTTGTCGTCTTCGGTTCATCACGACAAGTGTTTCTTGACTAATTTTTTCTTCTTTGGATTTCTTTTTCCCTATAGGTTTCTTGGGCTTTATCACTTTCAAAAAGTTGTAATATTCCTCGTCGATATCTTGGTCCTGAGCAGTCTGCAGAAGCTCAAACTTGTTCTTAAGTTCCAATACATACTGCTTTTTCTCCTCTTCTGTTATCTCAAAGACCTTTGTATTATTTACTGAAGTCAGTTTTTTGCTTTCCTTTCCTATATCTATATCAAGTGTACATCTTACCATTCTGTGATCACTTCCAACATTTACCTTATTCAGGATGGTAACATCATTCACAATATATCTTCTGTTAGTGAGGATGAAGTCGATTTCATTAGTAGTTAATCCATTTGGACTCTTCCATGTCCACTTTCTGTTCACCATTTTCTTGAAAAAAGTGTTCATTACTGACAGCCCTTGAGATTCTGCAAATTCCACAAGTCTTTCACCTCTTTCATTTCTTTCACCAATTCCAAAATTTCCTATAGTTCCCCTTTCTGCACTGTTTTGTCTTTTTCCAACCTTAGCATTGAAGTCTCCCATAATAATAGTGTAGTGGGTTTTCTGCTCATCTAGACTCTCAATTTCGGTGTACATTTCTTCAACCACTTCATCATCATGGCTCAATGTTGGTGCATAAATCATTATAATCTTTAGCTTGTACCTCTTAGAAATCTTGAGTATTAGTCTTGACACCCTTGGTGATGTACTTTTGAATTCCAAAATGTTGTTTTTAAAATCTTTATGGACCAGAAACCCAACTCCACCTTCACTCCTTTCACTGTTTCCATTGGTATACAGCAGATTTTCACTTGATAAACTTATAAGTGATTCATTTCTTCTTCTTGTTTCAGCCAAACCAATGATATTCCAATTCGCATTTTCTAATTCCTTTTCCAGCTCTAATATCCTATCTTCACCAATGAGTGATCTCACGTTATAACAGGCCAGGTTCAGTTTCCGTGCATGGCAGCCTGGTCGTACCCAGAGATTCTTAGCACCCTCTGCTTCCACTCTGATCCTCTCGCTGCCGTAAGAGGGAGAGTGAAAGCTGCTGGGGACTGAGGGCCATTTGTTTCGTCGTGCTGTCATATGCTGGAGGGCTTGGTCTTTTCCTCTTCACGCTGACCAGGCGTCTTGAAGAGAACCACTCTACACGTTCGTTGCCACCTAAGTGACGTAACAGGGCTTACCATCGAGAAGGTGTGCATGAGTGGACTTTAGGGAGGCAGGCCAACCGGACTTCTCCTAAATCTTCTGTAATAGAGAGATATTGGATCCATCAGTGTTTTAGGCTGAGTGTCTGATAACACACAGGATACCTGTTCCCCTCTAAGCCCCTTTTTCCAAGTATCAACAAAATCGAAAATATGAACATTAAACATTCATAAATACCGCATTTCAAACCAAGCATGTAGCTATACAATACAGTGTACCCCGCTTTACGATATTAAACCATTACCATCGTATCACGAAAATATCGTAATGTGAACCCAATAACTTGTTTTTTGGTAATTCATTCTAAGACCTCGGAAGTTCAAATTTTCCCTATATAACTCCCTAAAAGGTCATTTTTATAGTGTAATTTGTATTACCAATTCAAATCATTAAATGCACTACACTTTCATCGTTATCATATGTTATAAGAACCAATTTTGAACGGCTTTGTGATATTTTTCTAAAGCCAATGATATTCCAATTCACATTTTCTAATTCCTTTTTCAGCTCTAATATCCTATCTTCACCAATGAGTGATAAAAACAATTTGCACTTTCCGATTTATTGGGCTTTTCTGCTACTGCAAGCAATTATAAACGGGTAGTAAACTCAATGTTATTGCTTTTGTGAAATATACCGATAGCTGGAATTGTGGGGGTAAAAACCCCCACAATTCCAGCTATTTTATTATAGTGAAATGTGTTTGCCCTTTACTGAAATCTTCAATCGTATAAAAAAACATAAATAAATTTTCAGAATCTTCTCTTCATTCCTTTTTTTTTTTAAAGCTTGGTAAACTTGTTATTCTGCACAAATCGTGTTAGTTGCAATTTGTGCATTCTGTTAAAAAATGCTTATGCATGCTACTGAAATTTATAAAGTAAAGAGAAGATTATCTTGGAAACAAACATCTCTTGAAGCATTTCTGAAGAAGACGATTCCTTGTGCCACAAACTAACGAGTGCTCAGCCAATAATGATGAGTGATCAACGAGTGTGCATTTAGTCGATGATGATGTGATGAAGAATAAACATTCTTTGACATTTGTAAGTCATAAATAATTTCTCTATTATTATAATTTGCTTGATTTTACAGGCTACATTTTCATTTCTTTGGATAAATAAATCATTGTTTAAACATAAACTAATTAGCTAATTAATTTCATAGTTGATAACGTAACCCCTATTTTTAACATTATGTCTATGGGAAATAAATTTCCACTTTACGAGTTTTTGCTTTACAAGTGTGCAGTAAGAATGAATTAACTTGTAAAGTCGAGAACTATCTGTATACCTACATAAAACTATAAGAAAATTTCCTGAAAAAAATGAAATTGTAATAAAATACCAAATACCCAGTTATACTAAAAATAAATTTAATGCTTTTATAATTTATATCTATGATGTCTCCAGAAGACTGTTTTTATAAGAGAAAAAAAAAAAAATCACTGATGCACTCATCAATTTTATTATGCCATGGAATTAGCATGCATGTGTACATCTTGCTCTGAAGTGACAGACTGCCTGTGCCATCTACCATCTCTAACCTACGAACCACACTCAGTCATCAGTAGTCAGTGAGAACCCGACAAGCAGAGTGTACAGGCCTATCATTTTGTGTCTTTTTTCTTTTCATCACTATCACCTGTGAAGTGATAAATTTAAGCCCTTGTGGGCAGCACAGTTGGTGATAAATTTAATTCATAGTACTACACATTTTTTTTAAAATAAATATTTATATAAACATTTTAATATGGATAAATGGGTGAAGAAATGTCCACCTAACAAGCCAAGTGATGTGCAGCCTAGTACAAGTAGAGATAACAGAAATAATATTAATAAATGCCCTGGCAATAGGCAGACTGACAGCATGGAAAAGAAATCCAAAACCTCTTGGACAAGGCAATATTATGAAGATTATTTAAAATTTGGTTTTATCGGCAATGATCACATGCCATTGTGCATTATCTGTTTTGAAACGTTGTCAAATGAATGCACGTGATTGTGTCATATGATTGTGTGCATCCAGAATACTCAAATAAGACAAAGAATTTTTCATTAATAAGAAAAATGAATATATTTCATCTAGAAAAAGTTTTGTAAAGATGGTTTCCATGAGATGTTGCAATGAAGACTTGGTTATGGCTTCACACGAAGTTGCAAAAACCAATAGCTGAGACAGGATACCCTCATACTATTGGTGAAACATTAATACTTCCTGCACTATAAGTAATTACATCTCACCTTTATAAAAAGAAAGAAAATCAGCTGCATTTACTCTCCTTATCAAATAATACTCTCCTTTTCAAATGAACATCTATTACACAGTGAAATTCGATGGTTATCAAGAGGGAATGTATTGAAACGACTAATCGAACTGAAGAACGAGTACTTATTATTTTTGGAGCAACATTCTCCATCAACAAAGGATGCAATATTCAAATTTAAAGACAGGTTTAACGATTTTAATTGTTTAATTAAGGTGTCCTACTTATGCGATTTTTTGGTTTCTTAAATGTCTTGTAAATTTAAATTTACGAGGTATTGATATAAATATTTTTAAAGTTCAGGAAAAAGTAGAAGCAGCTACGAAGAAAATTTATCTGTGGGTACTTAGAGTTGAAAAGGGTAATTATAATTTTCTTCCTAGTTTAACTAAAGAGTATGTTCGAAGCAACATTCCGGCTGAGATTTCTACGGTGATTAAAGAAGACCTCTTGGAATTGAAATCAAATTTTCATGAATATTTTCCTCCAATTGACAACAGTAAAATGTAGATTCAAAACCCATTTACTTTTAATGTGGAACATGTGGAAGAATTTTGTCTCAACAAACAAAAAATTGATTCTGTTATTGAACTGTCATGTGACACAGCATTAAAAAACAGCTTCAATAAGGTCTCACTGATAAATTTTTGGCTAAGTTGCCATGAAGTTTGGCTAAGTTGCATTTATCAGAAAAAGCACTGAAATTTCTTATGCCATTTGCAACAACTCACAAATGTGAAACGAGATTCTCAACATTAGTTTTTTAAAAAAAAAACAAATGCCGGAACAGACTAGATGTCGAACCAGATTTGAGAATCAAGTTGATATCTTTTCCACCTGATTTAAAATTACTAAATGATGGAAAACAGCATCACCCTACTCGTTAAATAAATATTTATTTGCCCGAAAATAGACTCAAAAATAAGTAAACTTTTGATAATAAACAAAGAAATTAATTACCTATCTTTTATTTATATTTAATGAACACCTAATTGCATTATTATTGGTATGTTAAATGTCCTAATGGTAGTGTTATCATTTCCTGAACCTACGAGTATAATTATTATAAATACATTAACTTATAGCTATAGGTGGGCTGCGAAAAAAAAAAAAATCTGCAAACACTGGTCCACACCTGAAAAAGTTTGGGGAACCCTGATCTGGAATAATATTATTCAAGACACTATTATAAAATTACCAGAATATCACGTGTGTAAGGTAGTGATAAAATATCATGGAGGATATTTTGATGAAAAATCAATATAGTTAATTATTAATCATTCCAATTTTTTTTTCAATATTTAATAAAAATAAAAATCTTAAAATACTTTGTAGTATGTTATTTTTTATAATAAACCTTACATTGTCATAGCTAATTTCAAAAACATTAAAGAAAACTGCTGTCATACACTGTGATTCCAAACTTTTAAGCAGGAGTGTATATCCTAGCATTGAATAATCTCAGTAGTGCCCATCTCAAAAATAGTGCAATGATAGCCATTTAATCTTTATTACAGTGTTTCTTTAAGTTCACCTTTTTATTTATTTATTATTATTTTTTGGTACATTTCCTTAACAGTATCTCATCTACATTTATCTTAGTTTAAACATGCACTGGAATGAACTTATCTCACTGTAGCAATTGTGCTAGCTAGCAGAGATTTTTCCCAGTCTAAATTCAAAATTTCCGAATTATCTAACCAGTCATTAACTCTTTTAACATTTGTGATTAACCACCTTTATTTTTAGCTTTAACAAAGTGCTTCTCTATCATGGAATTACTAGCATTCACCATTATAACTCTTTTAGTTACATTTTTGGCATTCTTTCTTATTAACATTTACTCTACTGTAACACAATTCATTTGACAATCTCTTCATGTATTTTTTCTAGATATACCTATAAGCCACTTGTTTTACCAACTCATCTTGCATCACATGGCTGCTCTAGTTCCCAACCAATGTACAGGCAACTCTCGGTTTACGAACATTCGATTTACGAACATCACAATTCATACAAAATTTCTTAAAGTTGCCAATAGTTAAGAGTTACTTATAAAACAAAATGCCAAATGTATAATGAACATAATTGTAAGATTTATATAAATAAACTTTTAAAAATGTATTTATTACAATAATTTTCAGAAAATTATTATATGATAATTATAATGAACTGTTCTTTTTTTTTACTGACTAGATTAGTTTTATTTTGGTTAATAAAACTAATCTAGTCAGTAAAAAAAATGTTGGTTTACATGCCATACTGCGTAAAATGTAGAACCCTAATGAAGATATTGACGAGTAAAAGTTGAATACATATATTATGTTAGTACTATACTCATTTTATTTATTTCTATTTTGTAACTCTATATTTTTAATTAAAATTGAAAAGTACGATATCTTGTTTTTTTATTTTTTTTCTTATTTTACATAATGTATCATATACAATAAATCATAATGCATATATAAATTATAATAACACGTATTGTATAGCCATTCGATATTTAGTACATGGTTTTAATGCTTTAAAATGGCAGCTAACATATACGATGCATATAGCAAAAGCTCAGAAATGCAAGATACACATAACGAACGTCTTGGAACGAAACTCGTTCGTAAACTGAGAGTTGCACATATATGATTTTTCACACAGATATTTGTAATGTTCATTGTTTACTAAAAGTTGCATTTTTACAGACATAACATGTGCAAACAGAAAGGATTTTTTTTTTTTTTTTTTTTTTCAATTATAATCAAGCATCTCACTGCTAAGTAAATTATAATATACTGATCAATAACAGGTTTAAAGAAATTTTTTAATTCAATAAAACATCAAAATCGCACAGAAAATACTTTCTACACTTTGAAATGACCGTGGAAACTTTTGGATAACCACAGGTCTCCCACATACAACGAGAGGTCAGAAATTGCTTGATACGTATAAAGAAAGGGGAAGTCTTACAGATATAACATGTTGCTGAAAAATTTCTTGCATTTGCATTCACTTCTTTCCTGATAACCCTGTTACAGTGAGTGATGAGCAGAGAAAACAATTACATCAAGATGTTAAGTCAATGTCATTGTATAAAAAACAATATAATCTTCTGTTGTCTCAAAACTTTTTATTAGACATGTTGGACAGACAACTTGTGTGATTGAGACCCGCTAAATAATCCTTCGTAAATTTGGACAAATACTAACTTGCGATTTTCTCTTATAGAGAATCTGTGTCCCCATTTTGAATTTAAATCTTCCTAGTTTATTTCACAAATATACGTGGTCTCAATTCTAATCTCAACGACATCCATTTCCACTTGCAGTCAGCCAAACCCCATGTACTTTTTCTGACAGAATCTCAGCTTTCAGTTGATTCAACTACTGCTAATCTCAAATGCCCAAATTATTCGCTGTATGATTCCTTTCACCTCAAAGGTGGTACTTGTGCATATGTCCATTCCGATATTCCCTGTCAGAGACTTGGTAATTTGGAATCTCCTCTTTTCAACCTTCTCTTGCTTAAAATCTCTCTACCTCATTCTGTCAAATTCATCTGTTGTCACTACCATTCTCCCAACTCCACTAATCACTTGGAGCCCTTTGACTTCCTCTCTTTGCAACTTGACTTTCTCCAGTCAAACTTTCCTAACAGTGAGGTAATTTTGCTTGGTTATTTTAATGTTTTAATGTTCACAACTCTAAATGGCTTCCATTTTCTAGTCACACAGACCCAGCTGGTCCAGATGCTGAGGGTTTTGCAATTACTAATGACCTTGCAAAAGATTGTTCATATACCTACAAGGATACCGGACAATCCTAACCATACAGCCAACACGCTTGATCTTTTTCTCACAAACAACCCTTCTAAGGACACGGTCGAAGTGAGTATAAAAGTGAGGTGTTGTGCACCTCAGATTACAACTTAGTGATTGTCTCTTCTCCAATAGCCTTTATCTCATGGCTATTCCCAACCTCGTGTTGTTTGGCATTACAAGGATGCAAAAAAGAGGATGACCTGCAAGATTTCTTTTCTTCTTTTCCTTTGTTGGATTACTGTTTCAAAACTTCTGGTGTCAACGTTTGCTCAGATCTTGTCAGAGAAATTATTCTTGTAGGAATGGAATTCTTTATTCCACACTCCACTTTAAAATCTCGTCCTTTATCTAAACCTTGTTTTTCCAATAAATGTGCTAAGGCTGTTCAAGAGAAGAACGCTGCATATCGTAATTGACTTGTTTCCAATTCTTCAGTTTCATTTTCTGCCTACCAAAGCTCGCAACAATTGTAAAGCAGTTATTAATCAGTCCAAACTAGATTTTGAACAGGCTAAGAGTAGAAAACTTGCTTCTTGCCTTAATGGTAGCCGAGCATTCTGGTCTCTTGCCAAAGCTTTTGGCCTCTGTCAAAACCAGATGGTTCTGTTGTCACTTCAACCAAGGATAAAGCTGACCTGCTAGCATCCCATTTTTCTTCCAAATCATTTATTAATGATCATGGTAAAACACCTCCCACCATTCCCAACATGCTCCATTCAATGCCTCCTGTGGTCTTCCGTCAAAAGGATTTTGATGAATCTTGATGCTAAGAAAGCTTCAGGTCCTGATGGTATTTCTGCACTTGTTCACAAAACCTGTGCTCCTGAACTTACTCCTGTTCTTTGTTGCCTTTTTTCTCTTTCTTATTCCAAACGTGTTTTTTCTTCTGCTTGGAAATTTGCTCATATCCAACCGGTTCCTAAAAAGGGTGAAAAATCCCTCCCATCCAATTATCGTCCTGTTGCAATTACTTCTACTCTTTCTAAAGTAATGGAGAAATCAATTAACTGCCAACTCTCAAATTAACTAGAAAACTTCCATGTGATCAACGATCGCAGTATGGATTTTGTCAGTGTTGATCCACTGGTGATATTCTAGCTTATGTTACTCATTTATAGACAGATTCAATGGAAAAGTTTTGTGTTGTTGTTATTTGTCTTAATGACAAAGGGCTACTGAGGCCAAATTGTGTCTGCTCATAGTTTATTTAGTCGAAATATACCGCTGTAGATGTTAAATTAAATACTCCTATATAGGCCAACACATTTTAAAAAGATTACAAGTTTTTATGTTTGCTTCATTTCCCAGGATACGAGTTAAATCATGTGAGAGATTCAACCTAGAGACCGACTGAAAAGTGTTTGACCATAGGGTTGAATATAAGGGACAATCAAAGAGGAAATGCCTAACAGTAAGTTGACTGTCACAGGATGAACACTGGGGTGGATCTTCTCCCAGTAGCAGGAACAGATGGGTATGATGAGTGCGTCCAATTCTGAGTCTTGCCAGTACTACTTCCTCTCGTCTATTTTGTCGAAAGCCTGAGAGCCACAGCTTTGGTTCTTGCTTTATCTGGTAAAGTTTATTGTTGGTGTTACTTTTCCAGATCTGTGACCAGTTGTCGTAACTTGCTTTGCGAATAACAGGCTTATAATCAGTGTAAGGAACTTGAGGATGTTCTGGGACAGCTGGTTGAGGATTTTTAGCTGTGAGGTCCACACTTTCATTTCCCGGAATACCAGAATGGCCTTTTCCCGGAATACCAGCGATCCAGCAAAAACTGATTGATTGATTGATTGGACACACTGCAGGAAAATAGCTGAGAATGAATGTGTTTCAAGGTAGGATGAGAAGATGAAAAATTCTTCCTTATGGCAGAAACAGCACTGAGCGAGTCGGTGTAAATTATGGCAGGTGAGATGGAAAGTTCAATAATTCTACTAAGTGCTAATTTGATGGCATATAATTCGGCTGTGAAGATGCTGCAGACTAATGGTAGCGAGGCAGTAACCATTAGAGAATGGTAAAACTGCAGCAGCAGCAGCACCACCAACCGTACTGGCTGTTTTGGATCCATCAGATATAGACTTTACAGGCATGGGAGTTCAGAATAGTGTGAGCTAAGTGCAACTGCCTGATATTAAAGGAAATGTGTATACACATTCTCCAGAAAATGTGTATCATGGGAGGAAGAAACGTATGTCCAAGGTGGAACAGGTGCAGTTGTGTCCTGAATAATATCACTTAAATTGATATTCCAACTCTGAGAAAGCTCTTTAATCCTGAGTGAAGCAAGTCTGTTTTCATTTGGCTTGCTGTCATATAACAAATCCCATTGAGTATTATAAAGATACTCCCAACTGGGGTGAGATGGAAGACTCTGGATCTTAGCAGCGTAGTGGAGCAGTAATGATTTCCTACGAAGATGTAATGGAGGATCATGTGCTTCGATATCTGGATTGGAGAAGTCCTAAAAGCACCAATGCAGTCCTGAGAGCACTGTGCTGGACAATATTTAGACGTTGTAAAGTAGTGCTCCTGGCAGAGTCATAGACCAGGCAACAATAATCTAGCCGGGAACGGATTAAAGTTCTATAAAGATGCAGTGGAGTATACCGATCAGCACCCCATGACATAGCCGAGACTGATCGCAGTATATTCAGATGCTTTAGACATGTATTTCTTAAATGAGAGATGTGAGCTTGCTATCTAATATCACTCCAAGGAATTTAACGGTACTTACAAGCGGAATATTGTTTATTTGTAGTTCTGGATCGGGATGGAGAGCTCGTTTCTTGCAAAAGTGGGTGAGAGTGCATTTCTTTTCTGATAGTCTGTAGCCATTCCGTGAAGTCCACGATTGTATTTTGGTAATGGCAAGTTGGAGCTGCTGTTCGATGGTGTTCATACTTTGAGACTGACAAGAAATTGTAAGGTCATCTGCATACATGTAAGTTTCAACAGTTTTTGGGATATCTTGTGTTATGCTGCTAACTCAGATTGAAAATAGTGTTGGACTAAGTATCGATCCCTGTGGGACTCCTCCTTCTTGAACGTGAGATGCAAAGAGTACATTTTTATATTGGACTTGAAAAGAGCGCAATTGCAGAAAATTTTGAATTATTTTCAGCAAATGGCCCCTAAACCCCAAATGGTCAAGGTCCATAATAATCCCATGATGCCATGTAGTGTCAAATGCCTTTTCAAGATCTAGGTTGACCATGACTAGATGTTGTTTCATGACAAAGGCATTGCGGATATGAGATTCAGCTTTGATAAGCATGTCCAGCATTGATCTATTCTTCTGAAAGCCATACTGATGATCTGGAAGGAGATTTTGTAACTCCAGGATGTAAGTAAGCCTAGTGTGAACCATCCTTTCGAAAATTTTACCCAGGCAGCTCGTAAGAGATATTGGCCTATAGTTTTCAACACAGGAATGATCTTTTCCTGGTTTTGGTAAGGCAATAATGAAAGAATGACGCCAAGAAGAAGGATAGGCATTTTTGGAGAATATCCGATTATAAAAGATTAACATGGTACTCAAATCTTCTTCAATCAAATGCTTCAGCATAACATAATGAACTCCACCTGGGCCTGCAGCACTGTTTGAAGATCTGTTTAACGATTCTTGAAGTTCTATGAATGTAAAGGGTTGGTTGTACGGGAAAGAGCGGTGCGTGAAAAAGTTGATTTTATATCGTTCTGCACTAGCTTTGATGTTCTGAAATGTGGACCCATAGGAGGCAGAAGCAGAGATTATAGCAAATGATTCAGCAAGTGAATTAGCAACTTCTTCAGCTGTAAATAGGTCTTTCCCTTTCCAATGAAGTATTGGAGAGGGCATACGAGCGAATTTCCCATTTAGTGCCTGTATTCTTTTCCAGATGAGGCGTGCGTCGGTGTCTTTTGTGATTGTTGAGGCAAAAGCGATCCACGAGTCTCGTTTCGCATTCCGTCTAATTTGTCTTGCTTTTGCTTTAAGTCTTTTATAAGCAATGAGGTTATTAATGGTGAGATTCTTACGGAAATTATTCCAAGCTCGGTTTTTTTCCTGTTTGGCAGTGAATTAATCTGCATTCCACCAGTGATTTCGATGATTGCGATATGTCCCGGATTTTGGAATGTAGGTATTTGCTGCGGTCAGAATCTGATTGGTGATGTAGTATTTACATCATCAATAGGTTCTTTTTTAACGTAAAGTCTGTCTAGAAGTATTTGGGCAGAATAGCCATCCCAGTTCGCCTTTTTAAACTTCCAAGACGATCCAAGACTTTTTAAACTCCCTTACAAACAGGGGTAACATCAAATCCTGATCGCTGATCAGGATTTGCTGTTACCCCTGTTTGTAAGGTGAAAATGATCGGAAAGTGATTACCTTTAAAAGGATCGGTTAATACAGACCATGTAGAGGTGGCAGATGACTTTCATCAACTGGTGAAATATCACCACTTTGCTTATTGGAGGCTTGAAGCGGTGAAACCCATGTTTAGTCTCTAGAGCAAAGTTTCCGGTATCCCCCTCCTCCCATACTTCTCCTTCAACCCATGCACGATACTAAGTACTATAGGTTTTGATATCTTTCATGTTTGGGGTTTTCATAAAAAAAAAAAAAAAAAAAAAAAATTTCATGATTGGAAAGATGGAAGGTGAGCAAACTGACAAGTCAATTTGAGAAGTAGATACTGTAGGTAGGTGGATGTAGGTAGAAGATCCAGAGTTTAATAAATTTAGGTCATTATTATTTATAATTTCCTCAATCAACTTGCCTCTTCTGTCCATTGTAGCTGATCCCCACAATGAATGGTGTCCATTAAAGTCACCAAAAAGACAAATTGGAGTTGGAAGTTGTGCAATGAGGTTGTCAAGTTCTGATAGGGCAAGTGGTAGAGATAGTGGAATATAAATCGAAACAATGGTGACTGAAATACCAACTGCAATCCGAGCTGCCACAGCTTCTAGGGTGGTTCTTAATTGGATCAGTCTGGATGGTATGTTAGAATTTACAAGAATGGCTACTCCTCCACGGGCAGGGGACTCTGGGCTTCTATCTCGTCTGTATATCATAAAATTTGAGAATTTCGGCAAAACTTGGGGGTGACAAGAATGTTTCCTGTAGGCATATACCTATGGGATTAAACTGAAAGATTAAATCCCTTAAGTCATCAGAATGGCTGCTTAGTCCTCTACAATTCCACTGTATGATGTTAGGCA
Source organism: Mastigoproctus giganteus (assembly GCF_048544385.1). Taxonomy (NCBI): domain Eukaryota; kingdom Metazoa; phylum Arthropoda; class Arachnida; order Uropygi; family Thelyphonidae; genus Mastigoproctus; species Mastigoproctus giganteus. The sequence continues at coordinate 39,043,025 of NC_143588.1, forward strand.
TTATTTTGGTTTGGCTTAGGATGATTCATCTGACTGTTTTTTGTATGCAGGGCATTTTTTTTTCGGTCTTTTTTTGGGAATAAGGGACGTCCAGTATCCATAGTGTCACTGGCATGGAGTTCTAGGATAGGTTCTTTGTAATTCTGGTGTATATCCACTTTCATAGTGTTAGTTTGTGGATCAGTTTCCTTACAGTCTTTATCAGGTTTCAATTTTTCTGCGTCATTTGAGACTGTCACAGTATCAGTTGGGATACTAATTGGAGTGTTGGTGACATTGCTGGTTTTAGTTTTAGAATTTTCTTTAACAGTGGTTGATAAGGTTGCTTTAACCCAATTAGCTAGCGAGACATTGGGCGGTATTGACACATCTGTTTGAATTGCAATTGTATGAAAACTTCGGGTTCGAGAGGCATAAGATGGACTTGACGTGGTCAACGTTATTTGTCTGCATGCCTCAGGATATGTGACTTTATGTTCTACTTTGTATTTTTGGATTTTCCTACCTCTTTTCCACATTTCACATGATTTAGAAAAGGCGGGGTGAATGCCTTTGCAGTTGGGGCAAATGAGAATTACGGCTGGACAATCTGCCTGTGTATGATCTTTTGCTCCACAAATAGGACAGATGGCGTCACCTCTGCATGCCTGCTGAGAATAGCCATATTTCTGGCATTTAAAACAGCAAAGAGGATTCGGGATGTATGGACGAATTCGGCAGTTTAAATATCCAGGTTTTACTGAGGATGGCAAATCAGGAGTACTAAAAGTTAAAATGATGGAACAAGTTTTGCCATTACTGGAACACCATTAAAAACCAAACCAAACCAAGTTGCATGCCTTTACTACAGATATTTCCATGGGCACTGTTTTTCTGAATTGGTTTCTATAATTCCCGCTATCTCTTTCAAAAGAATCCGAACACATGTCATCACCACCCAACATCCATTTACTGTCCAACTTCAAACTCACAGCACCAACTTTTTAGCTTCCTTGTTTATTCATTCAACTGCTGTTTTCTAGAACAATCTTCCTTTATATGTATTTCCTGAAAATTACAGTCTACAGAAGTTCAAGTCTAATGTTAACAGATATCTTCTTCTGTCTTCTCAACCTCCAACCCAAGCACGGTACTAAGTACTATAGGTTCTAATACCTCTCGTGTTTTGGGTTTTCATAAAAAAAAAAAAATCAATGTTTTGAATTTAAACCAAATAAAAACAGAATAATAATTAGAATATATAGGATATTAATATTTGTAAAATAATAAGAGGAGTTTACCTCAATATAGTACATAGAACACTTCCGTATGATACTCTCCAGAAATTAAAACGGAAAAAACGAAAAAATCGACAACTTACCGGTACAATAGAGTAAAATATAAATAATTAAATACCAATTTAACACAATTCAAATCAATTTAAAACAATTACACATCAATTTAATGCAATTAAAAAGAATCTACCGAAAATATTCAAAACGATTTTCCTTCCTTTCGCATAATATTGTTAAGCTTGCCTTAAAAACTCAATATTCGAATAAACAAAAATACCTTTCCCAGGTTAGGAAGCCTCACGATAAATTAAAAAATTATCTACATCCAAACGATTGGTCTGTATTGAAGACCTCCATAGATTTGCGATGGGAAGCACAGGCCTCAGAAATAAAAAACAGACACGTTAATAAGTTACAAACATTATCGGAGAGTTCAAGACACGTTCATGCAAATTCTAACACATTGTCGCAGACTTGCAACCAAATTCATACGAGTTGGGTGACAACCCCCCCCCAGACACACAACTACTACCACAGAATATGGAAGCTAGTTCACGAACACCCCCTCACCCAGTATTCAACGAACCGACATACCAACAGGTTACAAATCTTTCCTCATGTACGCTATCACAGTACCAGATTTCACTTTTATCCAAAGGACTAAATTATAATTTACCACCTCGAAAACTACCTAAACAACAATGCGTAATTGATACTGAATATGGACTTCGTAATGTTCCACAAAAAGATATATTTATTCAACAAGTTAACCAAGTAGTGAATAACATAAAAGAAATGCGACTTCCTAAATTGAATGCACATGAAAGAACTTTGGGGAAATAAGGACATTATTATACAGAGGGCAGATAAAGGAGATACAGTGGTAATACTAGATAAACGTGATTATATTAATAAGTTACATTCAGTTGTTTCAGATACCTCCACTTATCTTGAAGTAGACCCAGCAATGTTTACCAATTTGGTCAATCAATACAATAAAACGTTAACCACTTATCGAAAAAAGACTACATTACTATTGCCCAGTTAAAGGAATTGAAGGCCAGAACATACAATATTCCTGCACTTTTTGGTCAGGTAAAATTACACAAGACTGGATTTCCTACTCGACCTATTGTTTCCTACAGGAACTCGGCATTTTCATCCGTAGTCACACATTTATATAACATTATAAAAACCTTTAGACATGTAATACAATTTGGGATTAAGAACTACGATACATTATTTAATAATCTTAAAGACTGAAGACTCGGCGACAATGACAATTTATTCTCACTAAGATGTTACCTTGTTATATACGAATGTAAATGTTGAATACACATTAGATATTATTTGGGATATGTTAAATAAAAACTTGACACTGATTAATTATACGAAGCTACCTACTAAAGAAATTTTTCACTTAATTAAACTGTTAGTTGAGGCCAACTACATCACCTTTCGAGACAAGGTGTACAAACAAATTTTTGAATTACCAATGGGTTTGAGCCTGAGCGGCTTAATGTCAGAAATCTATCTCTCAAGGATTGAATATATATATTTGACAGCTTTTCAACCCCGTATCACATACTATGGGAGGTATTTACACGATGTTCTAGTTATTACTGATAGTAGTACTATACAAGACATTTTACATTCGTTTATTAATATTCATTCTAGACTCAAATTTACATTTTTTTTTTTTTTTTTTATGTGAACCCCAAACATGAGAGGTATTAGAACCTATAGTACTTAGTACCGTGCTTGGGTTGGAGGTTGAGAAGACGAAAGAAAATATTTGTTGACATTGGACTTGAACTTCTGTAGATTGTAATTTTCAGGACTTATGAAGGAAGGTTGTTCCAGAAAACGGCAGTTGAATGAATAAATGAGGAAGATGAAAAGTTGGTTCTGTGGGTTTGAAGTTGGACAGTAAATGATTGTTGGCTGGTGTCGGCACGTGTTCGGACTGTTTAGAAAGAGAGAGCAGGAATTATAGAAGCCAATTCAGAAGAACAGTGCCCATGGAAGTATCTGTAGAAGAGGCATGCAGCAGAAACAGTACGTCTATGAGAAAGCGAGTGGAGAGACTCTGTTAGAGATGAATCATTAATTAACCTAACTGCCCTCTTCTGAATGGAATCAAGAAGCCTGAGAGAGGTTTTGGGGGCACCACCCCAGATGTGGGAACAATATACCATGGCAGGGCAGATTTGCGATTTATACAGAGTGAGCAGCTGTTTGGAAGAAAAGTAACGCCGAGAGCGAAAGAGAAAACCAAGTTTTTAGATGCAGAGGAAGCAATATTTGTAATGTGCTTGTGCCAAGAGAGATTAGAAGTCAGAGTATTCCCCAAAAGAGATATATCATTTTGCCTAGAATTCGGAGTGTTACTAAAGATAAGCATAGCACCAGAAGAATCCTTTTTGCGAGATATAAGACAAGACTGAGTTTTAGAAGGGTTGAAATCAACTAAGTTGTCTTTGCCCCACTGGAGAATTACCTGAAGATAGGCATTTAAGGAATTGGTAGCAGATTTTCGAGAAGTTGAAGCTGATTGAGCAGGACAAGGTTTTTCAAAATGGAAAGTGGAATGCAATGTGCTATCATCGGCAAAACTATGGATAGGATTTCCAGTCAATGGAAGTAGGTCATTAATATACAAGAGGAAAAGAGTAGGGGACACCGGCATTAGTGGAGAAGTTAGAAGACAGAAAGCCATCTACCATCACCCTCAGTGAGCGATCAGAGAGAAAACTGGATAACCAATTACTAAAAACAGTTGGCAAACCATAAGATGGAAGCTTGTTTAGAAGACCTTTATGCCAAACACGATCAAAAACTTTTGAGATGTCAAGAGCAACTACTTGTGTTTCACTGAACCTTTCCATTGAATTAGTCCATAAATGGGTAACATAAGCCACAATATCACCAGTGGATCGACACTGACGGAATCCATACTGGCAATCGTTGATCAGATGGAAGGTTTCTAGGTAGTTTAAAAGTTGGCGGTTAATCGATTTCTCCATTACTTTAGAAAGAGTAGAAGTAATTGCAATGGAACGATAATTGGATGGGAGGGATTTGTCACCCTTTTTAGGAACTGGCTGGATATGAGCAAATTTCCAAGCAGAAGGAAAAATGCCTTTGGAATAAGAAAGTGAAAAAAGATGACAAAGAATAGGAGTAAGTTCAGGAGCACAGGTTTTGAGAACAATTGGAGAAATACCTTCAGGACCTGGAGCTTTCTTAGCATCAAGATTCATCAAAATCCTTCTGATATCCTTTTGATGGAAGACCACAGGAGGCATTGAATGGAGCGTGTTGGGAATGGTGGGAGGTGTTTTACCAAGATCATTAATACATGAGCTGGAAGAAAAATGGGATGCTAGCAGGTCAGCTTTATCCTTGGCTGAAGTGACAACAGAACCATCTGGTTTGGACAGAGGTGGGAGCAGAGATGGGCAAAGGTTGCGGCCAATAGCTTTACAAAGAGACCAGAATGCTCGGCTACCATGAGGGCAAGAAGCAAGTTTTCTTCTCTTAGCCTGTTCAAACTCTAATTTTACTGATTAATAACTGCTTTACAATTGTTGGAGCTTTGGTGTAGGCAGAAAATGAAACTGAAGAATTAGAAACAAGCCAATTACGATATGCAACATTCTTCTCTTGAACAGCCTTAGCACATTTATTGGAAAACAAAGGTTTAGATAAAGGACAAGATTTTAAAGTGGAGTATGGGATAAAGGATTCCATTCCTGCAAGAATAATTTCACTGACATGATCTGAGCAAACGTTGACATTAGAAGTTTTGAAACAGTAATCCGACCAAGGAAAAGAAGAAAAGAAGTCTCCCAGGTCATCCCATTTTGCATTCTTGTCATGCCAAACAACACAAGGTTGGGAATAGAAATGAGATAAAGGTTCCATCGGAGAAGAGACAATCACCAAGTTGTGCCCTGAAGTGCCTAAAGGACCTCTCACTTCGACCGTGTACTTAGAAGGGTTGTTTGTGAGAAAAAGATCGAGCGTATTGGCTGTATGATTAGGATTGTCCGGTATTCTTGTAGGTAAATGAACAATCTGTGCTTGGTCATTAGTAATTGCAAAAGCCTCAGCATATCAACCTGCTGGGTCAGTGTGACTAGAAAACGGAAGCCAGCTGGAGTTGTGAACATTAAAATCACCAGGCAAAATTACCTCACTGTTAGGAAAGTTGGACTGGAGAAAGTCAAGTTGCAAACAGAAGAAGTCAAAGAGCTCCAAGTGATTAGTGGAGTTGGGAGAACGGTAGAGACAACAGATGAATTTGAAACAAAGAGGTAGAGAGATTTTAAGCCAGAGAAGATCAAAGAGAGGAGATTCCAAATTGCCAAGTCTCTGACAGGGAATATCAGAACGGACATATGCACAAGTACCACCTTTGAGGCGAAAGGAATCATACAGCGAATAATTTGGGCATCTGAGATGAGCAGTAGTTGAATCAACCGATAACTGAGATTCTGTCAGAAAAAGTACATGGGGTTTGGCAGACTGCAAGTGGAAATGGACATCGTTGAGATTAGAACTGAGACCACGTATATTTGTGAAATGAATTAGGAAGTGCTTGGGAGGTTTAGATCTTTTTGTAGATAAGCTTGCTCTATTAGTCTGACAATTCATGGTGTATTCAATAGTAAGAAAAAGTGGGTGGGACATGCTGTATGAAGTAATGAAATTTTTGGATAGGGCATACACGTGGTAAGAATATACCCAGATCCTTGACATAACGTGGTCTTGACAATGCTCCCTGCATACACACTACTTGGACTCCCTCCAGTCACTATCTGGCAGAGTAGAGGTAGCAAGGTTATACACTAGCTGATCCGGAAGCCCCTAGAGAGTTACCAATAGGTTCGGTCTGGTGTACTAACTAGCAGCCGGCCTGCGAACACCGTTTTAGAGCTGTACCCTCAAAATGTAAGGAATACTGGATCTCGCCACGACATTCATCATAACCTCAAAAGTCATCGATCATACTGCATGATGGAAGAGATAGGGAACGGTTGACCGGAACTTAGCTCTAGAGACTAAACATGGGTTCCACCACTTCAAGCCTCCAATAAGCAAAGTGGTGGTATTTCACCGGTTGATGAGAGTCATCTTCCACCTAGTACTGCCTGGTAACATAGAGGGTCTGCGTTCCTCCATCGGGTTTCCTATTCGACCTATTGTTTCCTACAGGAACTTGGCATTTTCATCCTTAGCCACACATGTATATAACATTATAAAACCCTTTTGACATGTAATACAATTTGGGATTAAGAACTACAATACATTATTTAATAATCTTAAAGACTGCAGACTCGGCGACAATGACAATTTATTCTCACTAAGATGTTACCTTGTTATATACGAATGTAAATGTTGAATACACATTAGATATTATTTGGGATATGTTAAATAAAAACTTGACACCGATTAATTATATGAAGCTACCTACTAAAGAAATTTTTCACTTAATTAAACTGTTAGTTGAGGCCAACTACATCACCTTTCGAGACAAGGTGTACAAACAAATTTTTGAATTACCAATGGGTTTGAGCCTGAGTGGCTTAATGTCAGAGATCTATCTCTCAACGATTGAGCAGATACATTTGACACCTTTTCGAACCCGCATCACATACTATGGGAGGTACTTAGACGATGTTCTAGTTATTACCGATAGTAATACTATCCAAGACATTTTACATTCATTTAATAATATTCATTCTAGACTCAAATTTACATTGGAAAGGGAGGATACGGATACAAAGTCATTAAACTTTCTAAATTTCACGCTTACACCGGGACTCGAATAAAATACAATTTAGCATATATCGAAAACCTACAAACACCGGTATGCTTCTACATTATAATAGCTATCACCCGTTCACCTACAAAAGATCGATTATCTTTAATCAATTTCTAAATGCCTATAAATATTCAATGAGTAAATATTCAAGATATTTACTTGATATAAACCAATATATTTACTATATTCCTAGCAATACCAATGCTAGGAATATAGTAAATATATTTGATGAATTTGAAGTGCAGGTCAAGACATCAAAGGCAGATATTGTTGGGATATCAGACACTTGGAATTTGGAGAAAACAATGTGTACAGAAAGAATAGACAAGATAGGAAGGAAGAAGGGGGTTATGCTGTTAATGAAGAAACATAAAATCTAAGGCAGCGCATCCAGTTGACATGGGTGGACAGTGCAATGTTGAGTCACTTTGGTGTGACATAAGCACTGGGAAGGCAAAAATGAGGAGAGAAGTGTGTCATAGGCCTAATCACTCTGATGAGTACAACAACAACAAACAACTGTGAAGAAAAATAGTGGTCTAGTAAATTAGAATGTCTTATAATGGGGAATTTTAACTTCCCAGATAGTGACTGGAACTTAACGGTTGGTCACTCACACAGTAACAAGATTTTGTAAATTTATTGGATAATTGTTTTCTACAGCAGCATGTTCGAGAGGCAACCACAGGAAGGAATACTCTTGATCTAATTATCAGCAGTGATTATTAATGCATTAAGAATCTGTAGATAAAGGAACCACTTGGTGGCAGTGATCACAGTGTGTGGGATTTACTTAAAGATGTAACATCATTAGGGGTAAAGGGAAGGATTTTCACTTTCATAACGGTGACTACAGTAGTCTCGGACAGTTTTTAAATTCTATATGGTGGAACCAACTGATGATATTAAAAACAACAAATTCTATATGGGAAGCACTCAAGGAATTAATCATTGAAGCTACTAGGCTTTTGATAGAAACTAAGAAATAGTCTTCAACGTTTAGGCCTAAATGGATGTCAGATTAACTAACGAGACTCGTGGCAGAGAAGAAAAGTGCATGGGATGCATATAATTTATCAGGCAATACAGAAGGCTATGGTAGATATAAGCTAGTCTGTAATCAAGTCACAAAGGACGTTACAAATTCTCTACGAGAAATCTCTGGCAAAGGATGCAAAGAATTCTTTACTTATGTAAACTCTAGACGGAAGAGAATGAATCAGATTGGCCAACTTGATATTGATGGTACGACTGTTGCTGATCCTGCCGAGGTAACTGACAAACTGAATGAGTATTTTGCATCTAGATTCACACATGAGGAATTCTCTAGGGAAGTGGAGGCCAAAAGCTTATCAAACTCTAACAGAGAACTAAATGATTTTGTAATAACTGAGAACAAAGTGGAGGAGAAATTGTTGAGGTTAAACATGAGAAAGGCACCTGGGGTGGATGGTATCTATCCAGTTATATTAAACGAGGCAGCAAAGGAAGTAAGCAAACCCTTAGCTATAATTATGGGAACATCCTTGGAACTCAGAGGAAATCCCCACAAACTATAGATGTGCAAATTGACACAAATTGACAAAAGGGAATAAAGGGGTGACACGAATAATTACAGATCTGTTAGTTTAACTTCTTATCCAGGAAAAATAATGGAGTCATTGGTTAAAGAAGCATTGCAGGATTATCTTGACAAGACTACAGTTATAGTTCAGAGACAGCCTGGATTTGTTAGGGGGAAATCTTGTCTGACCAATCTGATTGGATACTTGGATGCAAAAAATAATTTTCATATCATATACTTGGATTTCAGGAAAGCTTTTGTTACACATGGAAAACTGCTATATAAATTGGACCAGAATGACATTAAGGGTAAGTTACTACAATGGATAAAAGGATGGTTGAGTAGGAGAAGACAGAGTGGTAATCACTGGATACTGCTCTTTGTGGACTAATGTTTTTAGTGGATCTGCCAGGGTTTGGTGTTGGGTGCACTGTTGTTTTCTATACTTATCAATGACATTGATGAAGGTATATCAGGCTTAATATCCAAGTTTGAAAACTATACAAAAGTTGGCAGGGTTATTAATGACAGTAATGGCAAAGGATTTAAAAATTTGAGCAGATGGGCTGTGAGGTGGCAACTGAAGTTTAACTTTGACAAATGAAAAGTACTGCATATGGGTAGCAATAATCCCAGAGTGAAGTACCAACCATGCAGTACAACAGTCAGGGTAGCGGAGAATGAAAAAGACCTGAGGGTAACTCTGCAGTCAGATATGAAGTTTTCCAGGCAGCGCAGACAAGCTGCCAGAGCAGCTCGTGGGGTCTTGTCAATGATATACAGGAATTTTGATACCAGAGATAAAGGGGTGATTATCACTTTGTATAGTGCAATGGTCATGCCTTGAGTACTGCATACAGGTCTGGAAACCTCATTTTAGGAAGGTTGTAGAACTGCTGGAACGAGTACACAAAAGGGCAATGAGATTGGTGAGGAGAACAAAGGGTTGCTCTTACCAAGGCTTCAGTTCTGCAAATTGCAGCATCTGGAGACTAGGCACCACCTGCGAGGTGATCTGATTGAGGTGTATAAGGCCTTGAATGGTTTGTGAAAGCTCTATGCTGATGGAATTCATCCTCTTGCACAGATTATGCAACTGGGAGGAGCATAAATTCAAAGTGAGGAAAGAGAGTTGTAGAACAGATGTACAAAAATTTGCCTTTGGCATGCAAGTAATAGAAACAAACTTCCATCTGTCGTGGAAGTTGATAGCTTAAATAAATTCAAGGAAGAACTGGAGAAACTTTTAAAGTGAATAGTTGAACGAAATGGGAAGGTGGGGTTTTCTTTTTTTTTTTGGCTGATGTATAAACTTGCTTTATTGCATCATATGCATCTACCAATGCTAATCTGTCTCTACAAAGAGATGGACTAGTGTCCCCAAAACAGAATCTAAATATAAAAAACAAAATATGACCCCACAACCTTTAATACTCAGAAATACTCATGATGCACCTCTCAAGCACAGAACAGAGAATATTTAAGCAACAATTTTTAGTTCAAAGATAACGACTTAAATTTTTTTCAACATTCTAAAATTAAGAGAATTTTACTAGAAAAATCTTTAAGAGAATTGTGATGATTTTTCACAGAGCAATTGTTGATATATTCCCCAATACACAAGGCTTTTTCTCTTATCATCCACAAAGGCATTTTTCTCAGTTTAATTTAAAATGTCATTAAAATTTTAAATTTAAAATGTTTTTTTTATTTTAAAATTTAAAATACATCAGAAATAAACGATTTTTTATTTAAAGGGTAAAAACAATAATGTTATGTTAATTAACTGAATACCACTACACTATTATATCACTGGTAGAGCAAGTAATTTATTATTGAAATGATACAATTTAAAGGACTGAACCACCTTGATGCCAAATGCTGAAACAATTTATGACTATGCTTCAGGAACTCACTGTTTCCCATCTTCAGGCCTCTGTGATACTACAAATTTTTAATTTCACAATGATATGCACATTAATTGAATTAAGTTAAACAAAGGATAATTCATTATTTACATTACAATGTATTCTAATTACATCTACAATACTATAATATGCAGTTGCCATTTAATTATTACACTTCTACTTATTATTTAATTAATTCATTAATAAATAAATAAATATAGTTTATGAAAAATACCTAGAGTTACTCTCTAAATTAGGTTGCAAGGGCTTACCTGTTAACATGATACTGGAGTGCAGTTTCCTGGTCTGGTTGTGGAGGACAGAGAGGTAGGAGTGGACTAAATATTTATATAGGTTGGAGTTGACTAAGTTGTAGTCATTGTTACGTGGCTTAACCTGGTGGATTTTGGGGAGGGAAATATATTATGGAGAGAAGGTTAGGCTGATTTCAAAGTTAAGAAAAAGGAAAGGGGGAAGGGGCAGGAGGAAGGATGAGGAACAGTTTGAGAGTATATCTATGGATTTTTTAAATTTTCTAAACTTTTAATTTATTAAGAACTAGTAAACATGATCTGACTGCCATATCTATTCAATAATTTGTGTTAAACTATCAAACCCATCAAAACAAAATTAAATTACAATATCCAATAAAATTGCAATAAACATAATTTATTGCAACCTATTCCATGCAGATATTCTGTAGAAGTTCTCAGCAAAAAGATGAACCCACCCACCTAATGGAAAAAGTAACTCCAGGGAATCTCAGTCAAAAATAAATTAAAATTAATTCAAATTTAAGCTTAAAACTTGAATTTAAATAAGCAATTAATCAACTAATAATTATCATTTGTCATGATCATTATTGTAATAATCATATAATAATTTGGCAACTGATGGCAATTTCACTATATGGCAATATTGTAATTTTTTTATTAATGCAAGAAAGCAAGCTTATAAAGCATCAGCCAAAAAAAAAAAAAAAAAAAAATCTATCACTTCAACCATCCATACATGCCCTCTAATAATTTGGCTAGTTCTTCCTTGAAGTTATTCAAACCATTCACTTTCACAACAGATGGAAGTTTATTCCAACAATCAACCACTCACTGACTGAAGGCAAACTTACACATCTCTCATGTAACCATTCTTTCTCTACTTGAGTTTAAGTTCACTCATGTGTGTAGTCTCAGAAAGAGGAAGAATTCCATTATCATTTAGCTTACTCAACCCATTCAAAGCCATACACATCTTAATCAGATCTCCCCACAGGTGCCTAGCCTCCAGATGCTGAAATTTGCGCAAATGAAGCCTTTCTTGGTAAAAGTAACCTTTTTCCCTTTAACTAATCTCATTGCCCTTCTCGGCACCCCATTCCATCATATCTACATCCTTCCTAAAATGAGGCCTCCAGACTTCTATACAGTACTCAAGATGCAGCCTAACCATGCCCTGTTACAAGGGAATAATCACCTCCTTATCCCTGCTTGCAAAGGTTCTGTATATCATTGACAAAACCTCATGAGCTTTTCTGGCTGCCTGTCTGCACTGTTCACAGAATTTCATATCTGATTGCACAATTTCCCCCACATCTTTTTTCATTTTCCACTTCCCTGGGTGTAGTATAGTACCACACAGTTGGTATGCAAATCTAGGAGTACTGCTACCCATATGCATTTGCAGCATTTGTCAATGTTAAACTTCAATTGCCATTTCTCAGCCCATCAACCTAATTTTCCTAGATCTTGTTGCAGTAGCACCCTGATTACTGTCATTAAGCACTCTTCCAACCTTTGTATCATCTACGAAGTTCGACATTAAGCCTGATATGCCTTCACCAATATCATTAATAAATATTGAAAACAACAATGGGCCCAGCACTGCACCTTGGGGGACTCCACTAATAACATTTGTCCATGAAGAGCAGTGTCCTTTTATAACCACTCTCTCTCAGTCTTCTCCCATTGAACTATCCCTTTATCAATATAGCTTTCCCTTAACGCCATACTGCTTCAATTTGTACAGCAGTCTTTTATGTGCAGCAGTATCAAAAGCTTTCCTGAAATCAGAGTATGTGATATCAAAATTAATTTTTGCATCCATTTCCTTGCATTTGCACTGCATCATAGTATTCAATCAGACTGCCTCAGAAAAGATCACCCTTTAACAAATCCATGCTGTGATTGCAGTATAATTGAATTCCTGTCTAGATAGTCCTGCTTTACTTCTTTAACCAGTGAGTACATTATTTTCCAAGGAACAGACATTAAGCTAACAGGTCTGTAATTACTTGTCACCTTCTGATCCTCTTTGTGAATTGGGGAAACATTCACACATTTCCAGGTCATAGGGAGCCCCCCCCCCCCGAATCCAAGGATACTATGATAATTATGACTGAGGATTTGCTTAACTCCTTTAATGCCTCCCTTAATATAACTGGATAGATTCCATCCATCCCAAGCACTTTTTTTATGTTTAGTTTCAGAGATTTCTCTTCCACTTTCCTTTCTAACTTAATTAAATTAAATTTAATTTAATTTTAACAGGTTTGTTAGTTTTTAACAGGTAGTAAACTGGATGCAATAACATCCAGTTTACTACCCGTTTATAACTGCTTGCAGTAACAGAAAAGCACAATAAACCAGAAAGTGCAAATTGTTTTTATTGTTTTATGGTCGTGACTTCCAGAAACGTGCTTTAGAAAAATATCACAAAGCCGTTCAAAATTGGTTCTTATAACATATGATAACGATGAAAGTGTAGTACATTTAATGATTTGAATTGGTAACTAATACAATTTACACTATAAAAACAACCTTTTAGGGAGTTATATAGTGAAAATTTGTACTTCCAAGGTCGTGGAATGAATTACCAAAAAACAATGTGTTATTGGGTTCCCATTACAATATTTTCGCAATACGATGGTAACAGATTAATATCGTAAAGCGGGGTACACTGTATTGTATAGCTACACGCGTGGTTTGAAATGCGGTATTTATGAATGTTTATCATTCATTTTTTGCAATTAATGTTCATATTTTTGATTTTGTTGATACTTCAAAAAAAAAAAAAAAAAACTCGTTAACCGGGAAACTCGTAAACCCGGGAACTCTTAAAGTGAGAACTGCCTATACTCTCAAACTGTTCCTCCCTCTGACTCCTCCCCCTCTCCCTTTCCTCAACCTTGGAAAGTCCCAAAATCCACCAGGTTAAGCCACGTGACAACCTCCCACTGGCTACATCTTAGTCACCCCAACCTATATAAACACTCACTCACTCACTCCTAGCTCTTCCTCAGTCCTCCAGAACTGCATCAGGTAATTTCACTCCAGTATCACATTAACAAGTAAGCGCTTGCAACCTAATTTAGAGAGTAACTCTAGGGATTTTTCATAAACATATTTAATTATCAATTAATGAATTAATTAAATAATAAGCAAGTGTAATTATTAAATGGCAGTTGTATACAGGGTGTTTCAAAAGTGATGGTCAATAATTTAAAGGTGAACTATGCAGACTTCAATATGCAAAAAAAGCCTAGTAAACATCGGTCCTTAAGCAAATCGTTTTTGAGATATTGCACATTTGTAGTTGGGATCCACCGACCTGTTTGTTTAGGTTAGGTTATGCTCATTCTCTCCCTTTCCCCCCCTCTCTCAATGCTCTGAGACGTAGCAGGCATACTAGTACTTGTCAAAGAATAGTCAACGTGGAAAGAGGTTAAAGCAACGAACAATATGTGGGCATGCACTTTATGTATGGTAAAGCCAACAGCAGTGCACTCGAGGCTGCACATTTGTACCAAGAAGCATTTTCCCGCCAAAGGCAGCCCAACAGGCGCACATTCACCAGGGTACATCAACGCCTTAGAGAACATGGGGGCTTCGCACATGGAGTACAAGCAGGTAGGCCCAGAAGCATAACACCTGATGTTGAGGAAAAGGTGTTAGAAAGAACATCCTGTAACATGTGACATCTGAAATATCCTGTGGTGTTGAAACCAAAAATTAAAAATGTATTATTTATGTTTAATAAAACCACCCTTAGCAAAGGATTCACAGTTTTTTGCTAAACTAGTGCTCGGTCAGTGGCGGAACTTAACAGAAAATGTGCATTATCTCAAAAATGGTTCATTTGTGCTCCGATGTTCACTGGGACTTTATTGCTTATTTTAGTTTGCACTTTTCACCTTTAAATTATTGACCATCATTTTTGAAAGACTGTGTGTGTGTGTGTGTGTGTGTGTGTGTGTGTGTGTGTGTGTGTGTGTGTGTGTGTGTGTGTGTGTGTGTGTGATGTATATTATAATATTGTAGATGTAATTACAATATATTATACTATCAATAATGAATTATTCTCTAACTTAATTCAATCAATGCATATACTATTATTAAATTAAAAACTTGTATCAATAGGCCTGAAGGTGAGAATCGTCAGTTCCCAAAGCAAAGAAATACATTTTTTAAGTGTTTTTGTCATTGAGGTGGCACAATCCTTTAAATTATTAAATTGTATCATTTCAATAATAAATTACTTAATCTACCAGGTGATATTATAGCGTAGTATCATTCAATTCATTAAGGAAGAGTCATGTAGACACCCCCTTTCAGGTATTTAAAAACACTGATTGTACGTGATATTTGCCCCTCAGTACATACGTACACTTAGCTATGGCTAAGTGTGCAGCTATCACATCTCTTTACACTAAAACCATTGTTGCTGTTGTTGTTTTTTTTTTTTTTTTTATTTCAAATAAAATTAGTTTTTCAAATAAATTCTCAAATAAAATTTCCATCAAAAAAATAACACAGTTGGTCATGCAAAATTTTAATTTAAAAATTATAAAATCAAAATAGTAATACTTAGCCCAAATATCAAAAAAAAGGCCAGGCGATAAATAGCCTAACCTAAAAATAAGTTAGATAGGAAATAATACCTTTTAATTGAAACATCTTTGTACACAATAATATATAAGCAGAAATATATGTGTATGTACAATTGTAAAATTTCATGAGCTTAACATTGTAGCAACTTAAAAATGAAAGAGATTAATACTTTCGTATTTATATTTTATGCCTATAATGCATATTTTTAGCAGAATTAATAAAAGTTTTTGTTTCACTAAAAATAACACATTTCAGAATAGTCAAATTTTTCATTAAAAAATTAAAAATTACATTACAACAGTATTGCAATACATTAGTAAAAGGGCATAAGTTGGTATACTCCAGGCAGAATTCAAAAACACAAAAAAAACCTTTTATGGAAATAAAAAATAAATATCTATCGGGTGAACTGAAATTATTTTTGTTACAATCAGGGGAGAGAAGGCAGACACAAATGCTACCGGATTCAATATGACTCTAAGAAATAAATTCAAAACTTACCTTTACACAAGATATGTGCCCATATTTAGCAGCAAGGTGAAGGGCAGTATTTCCCTCTGCATCTTGGAGATTTACACTCATCTCTGATGCTTGCATATGATCAGCCAGCCAGTGGAGCAGACTTTCCTAAAGAACACAGAGTTCCGAAAATGAATCTTATTTATTTTCTTTTAAAATATTCCTGGCATTACTGATCAGACATATTAAGTTTTGTATTTTAGTGTTTTTGACAAAGCCTAATAAACATGGAAGACTACTGTACAAGTTGGAACAGTATGGCATTAAAGGCAAGTTGATAATACAATGGATAAAAGAATGGTTGAGTGGGAGAAGACAGAGAGTGGTAATCGATGGACACTGCTCTACATGGACTAATGTTATTAGTGTAGTTCCCCAGGGGTCCCATGTTGGGCCCATTGTTATTTTCTGTATTTATCAATGATATTGATAAAGGTATATTAGGCTTCATGTCCAAGTTTGCATATGATAAAAAGGTTGGCAGCACGGCTTACGATACTGAGATGCCCGGATATTTTTTTCCCGTATTCAAATACTTGGTATTGATACAAAAATACCGGTTTTTCGGTACTAATTTTTAAAAAAAATAGTTTATGATTTTATCACATAAAGTTTATAAAATAACCTTTATATGATTATGACGTGATTATCTCTACTAGCAAATGTTCAATAAATCATTGATAGGACACCATGGAACACTGCAACCTGTCCACAATTCTCGGACAACTTCATGTCTGACCATATTGTAACTCCCAAGTCCCATTCCTCCACTACTGACTTTAGTTCAACTCCACCAAGTGTATAAGTTATTTTGGGGTTGCTGTTCCCCAGGTGTAAGACCTTGCATTTTGCTGAATTAAAGCATATAGCTGCCACTTTTCTGACCATCCCAGAAGTCTATCTAGGTCACTCTGAAGAAGCTCTGCTTGGCAGCGGTCATTAACTACTCTACTGATCTTTACATCATCTGCAAGTTTAGACATTACACCCTATATCCCTTCATAGATATCATTTAAGATAATCAAAAACAACAGTGGTCCGAATAATGATCCTTGGGGAATCCCGCTTCTTACCCAATTGTTATTGTTGTTGTTATTTGGTTTTTAGGAGCATTAGCAACTAAGCCATATTGCTCCAGGGATATGCAGTGGTCATTCCCTGACCTTTCTGCATCCCCTGTATTTGGTGGTCACAGGCTCGAACCCCGGTCTAATCAAGAAGCATGTGCTACGCACTGCCGCTCCTGCCCACGGAGACGCTATTAACCCAATCTGAGGAATAACCATTTATCACAACCCCCTGCCATCATGCTATCCATTTAAGGATTTTCCCTATGATTCACCTGTTCCAACTTATAAAGTAACCGCTCATGTGGGACTAAGCCAAATGCTTTGCTGATATCTAAATAAACAATGTCAAAATTATTCTCTAAATCCAGCTCACGAGTGACCTGTCAAAATGGCTAACCACATTTGTTAAACATTATTTTCCCTTTACAAAACCATGCTGTAAAGGGAAAATATCCTACAGAATTCCATTTCCATCTAAATGATCCTGAATTCCACCCTTTATCATTGCTTCCATGATTTTCCCTACTACTGAAGGGAAAATCATGGAGACTGGCCAGTCGTCAGTCTCCATGATTTTCTAAGACTGGCCAGTCAGTAATTTCCCGTTACACTCCTAGAACTGCCTTTATGTTCCAATTTACACCAATCCAACGGAATCTCTCCCAAGTCCAGTAATGCTCTCATAACTAGCCTTAATGGTTCAATTCACTCACTTGCCGCCTCCTTTAAGATTATAGGGTATATGTCATCAACCACAGGGGCCTTACTCGCCTGTGGGTGCGAAGGTTTTCTCATTAAATCAACATGCGAAATTTCAACATCATTAATTACATTTTTTTTCAACTTCACTCCCATAATTTCTATTTGACGTGAAGGGTTTTTCTTCTGTAAATATCGATGCAAAGTAACTGTCGAGTTCATCTGCAACATAAGTTGGGGTATCTAATAGTATCCCACGCAATTACATATGCATCCGATCTGATTTGTCTTTCTCTTCTTTGCATTTATATATGTGAAGAATTCCTTAACTGCACTCTTTGCTCTCTTTATTCCTTAGCCCCACTCTTTGCTCTCTCTCCCAGACTCAGGAAAGATACTACAGTGAAAATTATACTTCACTTAATAAAACGTCTCTCTCCTTCAGAAAATGATGAACATAATTCAACCATGGAAGATCAATATGGAACAGAACATCAGTGTTCCGCAAATTCTTTCCAAAATAAGATATTGCCCAACTCCAATAAGATTTTAAAAGATGAACTTGAGTCGGAAATTAATAAAATACTTTTAAATATTTTTGCTAAAAAAGTTCAAAGCCTATGGACTGAGATTGTCTACGATTATCACGGTACAATAGTACCAGAATAGAATCCGAAAGGGCATTTTCCGCCGCTAATCAAATATGTACCAAAATTAGATCCATTTTAAACGCGCATACTATTGATTGCTTATGTTTCTTAAGAGCTCACTTTATTCGGACAGGTAGTGTGGATGCTTAAACATAACTAAACTTTGCAGTGACAATATGTATTTTTTTGTTTTTAGAATAATTGTATTTTTAATGATTTTTTTCAGAATATTTATTATTTCAATAAATGTTTATTTAAAACTTGAAATTACAGTACTTGTTTTTTTTCTTACTTTATTGCACCTAACTGTCATCAAACTTTATTGAGAAAAACGGGTTTTTTTGGAATACCGGTATTCCAAACTGGGATACCAGTATTAATACCATTTATGAAACTGGGATACAGGTATTAATACCAGTATCCCAGTTTCATAAATTAAAAATACCGAAATATTGGTATTAAGATTTTCACCGGTATTGTAAGCCCTAGTTGGCAGGGTTGTTAATGACAGCAATGAGAGTGTGAATTAAGAACCGTGCTACTGCAATAGGATGTAGAAAATTTAAGCACATGAGCTGAGAAGTGACAACTGAAGTTTAACATTGACAGATGCAAAGTACTGCGTGTGGGTAGCAGTAACCCCAGAGTAATAGAGCTGATGCTGTCGAGGCAGTGTTAGGTGGGTCGGAAAACTGCTAGTTGGGGGGGGGTACAAGGACTAATAGATTAACAGTAGCCACTGGCAGAGGTGGAAGTGATTCTTGCACTGCTTCTATTGAAATGAGCAGACGTCTGAAAAACAAGATGCAGGATATTTCAGAGACTGCTGGTAGTCATTGCGGTACAAGTAAACACATGGGTTGTGTTAGGGTAGCTAAGAATAGAAACAGGTGCATGTATACCTGCGTGTACACCAATGCTAGGAGTTTGGTAAATAAATTTGATGAATTTGAGGTATTGCTCAAAACATCAAAGGCAGATATTGTTGGGATATCAGAGACGTGGTGTCACACAGATATAAGTAATGCGGAACTGGAATTTGGGGAATACAATGTGTATAGAAAGGATAGACAGGACAGGAGGGGAGGAGGGGTTATGCTATTAATTAAGAAACACATAAAGTCCAAGGAAGTGAAGCCAGTCGACATCGATGGACAGGGCAGTGTCGAGTCAGTCTGGTGTGACATAAGCATAGGGAAATCAAAATTGAGAGTAGGAGTGTGCTATAGGCCTAATGACTCTGATGAGTATAATAAGATATTGTACAGGGAAATAGAATGGGCCAGTAAATCAGAGAGTCTTATAATGGGGGATTTTAATTTCCCAGATATTGACTGGAATTTGTGGGTTGGTCACTCGCACACTAGCAAGGCTTTTGTGGATTTATTGGATGATTGTTTTCTACATCAGCATGTTCGTGAGGCAACAAGAGGGAGCAATACTCTTGATCTGATTATCAGTAGTGATTCTTCATGCATTAAGAACCTGCAGATAAATGAACCACTAGGTGGCAGTGATCACAGTGTGTTGAAGTGGGATTTACTCAAGGAGGTAACTACCATCAGAGGTAAAGGGAAGGGTTTTTGTTTTCGTAAAGGAGACTATGATGGTCTGAGACAGTATTTAAATTCTGTACAGTGGGACCAACTGATGATGTTACCAACAGCAAACTCAAAATGGGAAGCATTCAAGGAACTAATCTTGGAGGCTACCAGGCTTTACATACCAACTAAGAAATATTGTTCAAGGTTTAGGCCTAAATGGTTGTCAGATGAACTAATGAGACATGTGGCAGAGAAGAAAAATGCATGGGATACATACAAATTAATGGGTGACATGGAAGCCTTATGATAGATATAAGTTGGTCTGTAACCAAGTCACAAAGGAGATTAGGCAGGCAAAGGCAGACTACGAAAAATCCTTGGCAAAGGATGCAAAGAAAAACAGAAAAGAGTTCTTTACATACTTGAACTTGAGAAGGAAAGGGATGAATCAGATTGGTCCACTGGATATTGATGGTTCAACAGTTGAGGATCCTGCTCAGGTGGCTAACAATCTAAACGAGTATTTTGCATCTACATTCACGCATGAGGAGTTATTCAGGAAGGAGAATGATGTAGGTAAAGTAAACATTGGCAATGAGCTGGATGATTTTGTAATAACTGAGAGGAAAGTGGAGGAGAGATTGTTGAGGATAAACATAAAAAAGGCACCTGGGGTGGATGGGATCTATCCAGTTATATTAAAGGAGGCAGCAAAGGAAGTATGCAAACCCCTAGCCATAATTATGAGAGCTTCTTTGGACTCAGAGGAGGTACCCATAGACTGGAGATGTGCAAATGTAACCCCAATTCACAAAGGAGGATCAAAGGCTGACACAAGTAATTATAGACCTGTTAGTTTAACTTCTGTTCCAGGTAAATTAATGGAGGCACTGGTTAAAGAAGCACTGCAGGATCATCTAGACAAGAATTCCGTTATAGCTCAGCGCAGCATGGTTTTGTTAAGGGCAGGTCTTGCCTGACCAATTTGATTGGATACTATGATGTAGTCACAAAAGAACTGGATGCAGGGAATAACATTGATATTATATATTTGGATCTTAGAAAGGCTTTCGATACTGTTGCACATGGAAGACTGCTGCACAAATTGGAGCAGTGTGGCATCGGAGGCAAATTGCTGCTATGGATAAGGGGATGGCTGAGTGGCAGAAGACAGAGAGTGGTAATCAATGGACACTGCTCAACGTGGACTAATGTTATTAGTGGAGTTCCTCAAGGTTCAGTGTTGGGTCCGTTGTTGTTTTCGGTGTTTATGAATGATATTGATGATGGGATATCAAGTTTAATGTCCAAGTTTGCAGATGATACAAAGGTTGGCAGGGTCGTTAAGGACACTACTGACGCTATGCTGCTGCAACAGGATCTGGAAAGGTTGAACAGATGGGCTGAGAGGTGGCAAATGAAGTTTAACATTGACAAATGTAAAGTACTACATATGGGAAACAGTAACCCCAGAGCAACGTATCAACTCTGCGGTACTACACTGACAGTGGTGGAGAATGAAAAGGACCTGGGGGTAATTGTGCAGGCAGATATGAAGTTCTCTGAGCAGTGCAGACGAGCTGCAAGAGTAGCTCATGGTGTTTTGTCAATGATATACAGGAATTTTTCTAGCAGGGATAAGGAGGTGATTATTCCCTTATATAAGGCAATGGTTAGGCCACATCTTGAGTACTGTATACAGGTCTGGAGGCCTCATTTCAAGAAGGATGTAGAGCTGCTGGAACGGGTACAGAGAAGGGCAACAAGATTAGTAAATGGAACAAAGGGTTGCTCTTACGAAGAAAGGCTTAAGTTTTGCAAATTGCAGAGTCTGGAGACTAGGCACCGGCGGGGTGATCTGATAGAGGTGTATAAGGCTTTGAATGGTTTGAGCATGCTCAATGCCAATGGGATTCTTCATCTTGCTCAGAATAATCACCTCAGAGGGCATAAATACAAATTGAGGAAGGACGGATGTCGGATAGATGTGCGGAAATTTGCCTTTGGCCAGCGGGTGGTTGGTTGGTGGAACCGACTTCCATCACTTGTTGTTGAAGTTGATAGCCTAAACAAATTTAAAGCTCAACTGGACAGGTATTTCGAACGAACAGAGGGGTGAAATGGGAGTGGGTTTTTTTTTTTTTTTTTGGCTGATGCTGAATAAGCTTGCTTTCTTGCATCATATGCCTCTACTAATGCTAATGCTAATGCTAATGTACCAACTGTGCTGTACTACACTCAGGGTAGTGGAGAATAAAAAAGACCTAGGAGTAATTGCGCAGTCAGATATGAAGTTTTCTGAGCAGTGCAGACAGGTTGCAAGAATAGCTCATTCGGGCTTGTCAATGATCAGTGCCACCCAAAATATCCCGACGGCCAAAATCCCAACATACCAATTGTATTTAAAAAACTGTTTCTCAGGAAAAAATGTTTTTCATGTAATCAAAGCGGCCACTAAAAACATAAAAATTTTATGAGAACACATGCAATACATTGCAATTATGCAAACAGTATATGATATTGTTAATATTTTACATCATATTAATGAATAAACAACAGACACTTTATATATATATAAATATATAAACATATACAAAATTAGTAATAAAATGTAAAAAAATAGAGAATTAGAAAAAGTGTCAGATCAGATTAATGCCATCAAGATATTGATTAAACATTACATCAGTCTGTAAAACTTATTTTAAAGTATTAATTGAACCATATACCCATGGAATCAAATGACAAATGAAATTTAGGTATTCCGAGTAAAAGTCGTATATACCTATAGAGCCATAAGGCCAAGTATTTAGTTAACCTAAGTTGGACTTTTGTTATATCCTTTTATTAAACACATAATTTATAATAAAATACAATAAAATAATATAAAAATAATGATGAAGCTAATTACTGATAAGGATACATTGAAGGGAATAGTATGCTTTCGAGATCTAGCACCACTCAATGCATCCTAACATTAATTGGCTAAGGCTATCTGTTTCTGTTTGCCAAGGTTCAAATTTCTAAAATTATAGATTCAAATACTCTAAACTTACATATGCAATTTATGTTAAATTTAGTAGGAAACTGGCAGAATAACAACTAGCCCAGCAGATATCAGTGAATCAAAAATAATGAAAGTGGGTGCCAACTAATAATTTTCTTATAAGTTTATTTACTAGTGAAAAATAATTATGTAGTGAAAGGAAAGGCTTTTGTCGATTTAAGGCGAAGAGGAAAAAAAGGGAGTAAGAAAAACTGAGAAGAGGAGTAAGGATAGCAATAGTACCTCAATTTCTCTTGAATTGCTCTAACAGATTTTGGGGTATAAAAATTTAGAGTTATCAGGCTGATTCTATAAAGAGGCTGATTCTACTAACCAGTGGTCATGTTAACTGGCGTCTATTAATTTCATTTTATAATGGGCTTACGATTGTCTCCGACTGGAACACGTGATCCTTCCTCTCAGCCAATAGCAGTGTTTGTAAACGTGTTGGCCACATGATTTGTTTTTGCGTCCTTTAGTTGAAGTGATTTTTTGCGTTGTGCTAATTAGCAAAAAAATACTGTACTGAATTTGTGTAAGTACAACATTGTGTAAACCAATATAACATCGTCCCTAAAGAGCACAGTAAGAAGTAAATTCCACCTTCCGAGGTCTTGGAAAAAAAAACAATGTGTTATTGGGTTCACATTATGATATTTTCATGTTACAATGGTATATCTGGATGGAGTGGATTAATATCGTAAAGTGGGAGTCCCCTGTATCATGCAAATTCAAACAAACAAACACAAGTAGCCCTGTACTTCCACACTACCTGCTTGGGTGGGGACTCGATGAGTTCCTGATAAATTCTCCTACAGTAGTATTAAATCAACCATGCCACTTACCGACCTTCTGTAACATTATGTGGGAGGCCACAATAGATGTCTCCTTGGCAACAAATGTGGCCAGACGTGGACTGGGCAGTCCAAGACTCCTGGATGATGCCACCACAGAGTGCTTACCTACCAAATCAACCGGACAATTAGCAGAACTCCAGTAGTCAAACACATGATGAACCATTTTGCAGTTAACAAGGCTGACTGAGAGCTGCTGCGCCAGGCGGCGGGTCATTGGATGGAGGCTGACCAACGACTTGACCCAAATGAGATCCAGAAGAGGGTCACAAAAATTATCACAAGCACTAGAGAAACAACCCCGGGCGCAGTCCCCTGGTGCACCCGAGAAATTCAAACATTAAGAAAGCAGGTCATAAAGGCAAGAAAAGGGTTTCAAAGGGCGAGACGTATCTGGCCGGAGCCGAAAGTAAGACTGTTAAGGGAAAGATACAATATTGTTAGAAACAGCTACACAGACCTGATATGCAAAAGGAAGCAGAAGGCCTGGGAGCACCTGGTCAACACATAAGTCTACAAAGTTGTTACTGGCAAACTCCCCAGAGGAGAAATCATAAATGCAACTCGAACCCCGCAGGGCACACTAGCCACCACCACCTGGGAACAGTCTATCAATAACATAATCAACTAGATCTATCATGAACCAGCTGTCCTAGCTGGTTCATGATAGATCTAGTTGATTAATACTGTAGTTTTTAGTGTTTTGCACCAACCTTGCGTAGAAATAAAAATAAAAATAAAAACACCAAGGAAACAGAACTTTTGATAACTGTGTTTATAATAAATTACAATAACCTGTATTTACAATAAATTTAACTTTACAATAAACTATACATATGAATTATTAAAATCTGCTACATTACAATCAATAAAATGCATTAAAATATACTAGATTAAAAGCGATAAAAACCGTAGCTTTCAAAGGCTCCAGCCTTCTTCTTCAGCGGTGTTTTCTTGTTCTGCAGTACATCTTTAAATATCAGCAGGTTAATGGTACTCCTCACGTGTTTTCATTCACACGTGTTCCGTTCTCTTGCGTTGTGGAACCGGAAGTGGCTCGAGCGGAAGTCATACGGAACCGTTCATCCCTTCTGAGGATAGTGGTCTCAAAGATGGGATGAATCCGCGTACCTCTATCTCTATTAATGTTAATTGTAGAACAAATCCGCAAACTCTCGAGCCACTTACGGTCCCAGAACTTATGCGCCCGATCGGTGATGATAGCATCGTCCGGGGAGATCTGGTGTTGCTTCTCCCAAAAATGCTCGGCCACGGCGGACTTGCCATATTCCGCATTTCTTATTGCCTTAGTGTGTTCCCCCAGACGATCTTTAAGACGGCGTTTTGTTTCCCCTACATAACATTCCCCACAATCCGGGCATCTAATGCTATATACGACCCCACTTGTGTTCTCTTTTTGAATGGGGTCTTTAACCTGAGACACGATTGTGTGCAGCCTCCGCCCTGGAAGCTGCACACAACGTGTCTGGTACTTTCTTAGTATTCTAGCTATATGATCAGTCAAACCCGGATAGTAGGGAATGTATGCAGTGGCTATTGGTGTAAAAGGCTCGCCTCTCCTCTGATTTCCTTTAACATATTTCTCTATAATCCTCTGGGGGTAACCACATTTTGCAAGATCCGTCGTGACCCGTTCATACTCTAACTTTCTATCATCGGAGGTACTGCAATGTGATTTTGCTCTATCAACTAAAGTTCTTATCACACTGTTCCTATGATGGTTGGTCTGAGCTGAGCTGTAATGCGAATACTGCCCTTTACACATGGACTTCCTATATACCCTAGTCTTTAGCTGTCGATCTTCCCTACAGACCAACACATCTAGGAACGGCAAAACCCCTCCTTCTTCCACCTCCGATGTAAATTGTATGAATGGGGAGAAGTCATTTAAGATGTTCAACACCTGATCTTCACTCCCCTTCCGAATAATTGAAAACGTATCATCCACATACCTTTTCCAGGGGCGCATAGGGAGAATACTAGCATTAAATATTCTGGCCTCGAGCTCCTCCATAGCTAAATTAGCTATGGAGGATTTGTAATTTATTAAAAACACAGTTATCAAAAGTTCTGTTTCCTTGGTGTTTTTATTTTTATTTTTATTTCTACGCAAGGTTGGTGCAAAACACTAAAAACTACAGTATGAATATACCCAACCTCAGAGGCCTGTTTGAAGAAGATCTAGTTGATTATGTTGATAGATCTAGTTGAAAATGAAACATGATAGATCTAATAGTGACAAATGGGCCTGGAGTACTGGGTTCCATAGTTTCAAATACAGATATATACAGTTATACCCAGATATTTATTAAATATCTGGGTATAACTGTATATATCTGTATATGATAGATCTAGTTGAAAATGAAACATGATAGATCTAGTTGAAAATGAAGCATACAAAACACTGCAAATAGAACAGCCCTTTGCCATGGAGGAACTGCATGCCGCTGCTGCTCTCATAAGAAATAGAAAATGTCCCGGCCCAGATCTTCTGGAGCCAAAAATTATAAAAAAGGTAGTAGACACCACCCTGGAACTGCTCCTTAGATTATACAATGCATGCCTAAAAACAGGAACTTACCCAGCCAACTAGAAACTTGCAACTGTGAAGCTCATACCCAAGAATCCTTCAAAGCCTCCAGAACAACCGGACTCTTATTGGCCAATTGCCCTGCTCCCAGTGGCAAGTAAGCTATTCGAAATGCTGATAGGTAAAAGAATAACTCACCACTACGAAACAGCTGGACTAAGCATGCTAACACAATACGGATTCAAGCAAGGAACTTCGACCATCGAAGTCCTTAGTGGCCTTTTGAGGGCGGCTGCGGGGTGTGACAAAAAATATTTCCTTGCCATCTCAGTCAATTTCACTGAGGCATTCGGCACCATTGGTGGCTGAGCGTCCTAGCTAGACTGAGAAGGGCAAACACATCTATGAATTTGTACAAAGTTATGGAATCCTACTTAACCAACAGAGAAATCCAGATAATAGCACCATATAATAAGTTGACCAGATATAATAAGTTGACTAGAACTGAACCCTGGGGGCAGATACTCTACAGGGGCTGCTCCCAGGATTCAGTTCTAGGGCCACTGCTCTGGAATATGATCGTAGACAAATTCCTGGCCCTGGACCTGGGAGAAGTCAACTCTCAGGCCTTCGCAAACGTCTAATACTGACAGTCGCTGCTGAAAGACGAGCACAAATGTAAGTCCAAGCAAACCACTTCTTCCCACCCTCCCCCTAACTTTGCGACTGCGTCTAATGAAACCAAAATTTTCCAAACCCACACTCAAAAACTTTAGTCAACCATGCAACAACCCTATTACCATTTGGCCTACCCCCTTTCAGTGTAAAATATAGTAACTTTTTATAATTTTTTTTAGATCCTAGCCACTGAAATATCAGGAAATTAGGTGGCAGGGCCTGCCAGAGTAAATATAACTATACTGGGCATACCTGGTCTGCCTCCACGAGGCCAAGTGTGGGCAATGGTGGGTCCCATTAGGGACCCAACTGCTAAAAGGCCAGATGAACAATGGTACAAAACATTACACATCACAATATCCATACACTTTTAAATCTCTGGCCTTTACAGTATACTGTATCACACAACAATGTATACTATGCAGAGATGGGGGAAACCCCTGGAGCCATTTGACCCAAAAACACTTTATCTGCTCAGTCATGATTATAGCTTACTGATTACGTGCAGTGTGTTATGTTTTTTATTTTTTTTCTTTACCAAATAAATGAGAGCTTACAAATGCTTTTTTTTTTACCATGCAGTATGCTCAGTGGTGAGCTGTGAATATTTTAACAATGGGCTTGCACTTTTGCCAACTTTTTGATGTGAAATATCCTTTTTGGGGGGGGGGGGAGTACCAAGTAAATCTGATCGGTCACGGAAGTGACATCACCCACGGCATCTGCCAGAGGTGCTTCCCATGCTCAGACCACTAGTCTGTGTGGGACACTCACTAGTAGTATAATTAGATTAGCACGCGTGACACAGTACGATATCCCGAGTTCTAACTTTTTGGAATTTTTGAATATTATGACATCACAACCGTGTGAAGTCATATAGTGACGCGAAGGATGTTTCACATAAAACCATCTACCGCGCATGCTAGGCAGACGTGCAACTTTTTTATTCTTTTTTTTTTTTTACAACTAGGGAAATATAATGGATACATTTTTTTTTCATGATAAAATTTTAATATTGCGAATAAAAAATAACAAAAATATTTCCCATATTACAAAATGAATTATCACAAAACATTCTAGAATATAAAAACAAATATTACATAAAAAACAAACTGTTCTAGAAATGGTACGCAAAAATCACAGATTACATGAAAAAAATATTGCACAAATATTCAAGAAAATTTTCTTCTAAAAATTGCCATATGAAATTTACTTCTTTATTAATATTCATAACGATCCAGATCAAATTGAAGCAATGATTTAGATGTATGGTCATCATAATCTGCAACGTGTTTAATTTTCAACATTATTCATTCATTCACACGATATTATTCATTACGCGGAAAGCTCACTCAGTTTCGGCTCTGCTAATCGCAGTGGTTTCAAAGATATTTCTGGCTTTCTTAATTGTAAAGGGAATTTCACTCGATTTTAAAGGTAAACTGTCTTCGACAAAATCTCTGAAATCATTAATTTTTATTTCATATTTTATCAGAAAACAAATTTCTTATTTGGTTTTCACAGTCTTGCGACCGAGACGAAAGTTCTTTTAAATTCCACAATTTCCAGTAGAATATGTTTAAAATTTCTTTCAATGGTATGATTATTTTCTTTATTTAATTTAAAATCACCCCGTTGCATTAATAACTTATCCTTTAAGGATAAAACAATGCATTTAATAACTTGTCACAAGGTAATTTTACTGTTCTTACTTTCAATTTTGATTCCTTCAAATTCTTTCTGCTTCAACATGCTCTCAATTTTAGCTTCATATTTTCCTTCAGAATTTTTTAAATTAGCAAACAGCAGTGATAGTTTGAATAATTAATTTATCTGCTTTTGCCATAGTGAATCTGTAAAGCTTCTGAAATGTAAGAGAGCTCCTGCAGGATGTCAATCATTAGTGCTAAATGGTTAAGCAATTCCAGATTTAAAAGTCGCTTTAACAATCCTGAATATTTAACTTCTGATTCAAAATGTTTGCACAATGCCGGATAATTCCCTTAACCTGCAATTACCATTCACAAGCTGCTCTTCGTAGCCCGAACACACGACTAATCTTTGTAGTTTCCACATCAAGTTCTTTAGCAATCATCCTTAATTCGCACTAGTTTTTTGGAGATTGGTAATACAGTTTTTTTTTTTTTTTTTTTTTAATTATTGCCTGTATGCCATTATATTTTAGAACATTTTCTACACAGCGAAAGGCTCGACAAAGTTTCAAAATCTGCCAACATTTCATCTTTGTAAAGTTTATATAATATCTTAGTTGGCTCAATTCCTCCCCTACGTTGCTAGGGGGGGAATTGAGTTCACTAGTTCTTTGAATACTGTGCAAAATATAGGAATCACTCAGATATTCAGCTACTGTGACCATGTAAACATAGACAGGAGAAATTTACTGGAAGGCATGAATCGCTCACTTCTCCGAAAAACATACGCCCGTTTGTCGGAGTAAAGGGGAACCACAACACAGGTTGACCAGAGGCTATTATCCATGGTCGGAATCTTCTTAATCCTCTGACTGGCTATAGAAAGCATATTGACTAGCATGACTTCTCGGAATATGGCTGCATAAGTTTTACAGACACACCATTAACGTTGTGGAACAGTAATCCCTTTCACCCTTAATTCGTGCTTTCTAATTACCTAAAGGCCAGAGGTGAGAACAATGCATACAAAGTTGTCTCTCTTAATCTGTTCGTTACATGGAAATTATTTTCATTCTATGGAAACTACTGTATTTTAAATGTAATTACCAAGGGGAATTTTAAAAATTTCGGTATAAAGAAGTTGGTTAAACAGAGGTCCGACTGTATAAATCAAAAATTAAGCGATTTTAAAATACATAACCGATTGATTGCACCATTAAAATGCTGGGAATGGGACCCCACTCGCCCCACTGTAGTTTCGGCTCTGGATACTCAATAATTGCATTCAGGATTTCATTTGTAAAATAAATGATCTTCTCAATAATGGGCTCGCAAATTTTCAAAAAAAAATAACAATGGGCTCTCGCAAGCTAACTATAGCTCACCACTCAGTATGCATCTATATTTAGGACAGTCTCATTGTCTGTTATGCTCTAAGTGAATAACAGTGAAAAGATATTTGAAAGTATTACATTAGAAGTGAAATCTGATATTTGAAAGTATTACATTAGAAGTGAAATCTGATATTTGAAATGATCAGATTTTGAATGGTGCCAAATCTGTGATTAATGTTTAATTAAGCATTAACAGATAGGATTCACCATTACAGCTATAATCGAAAATAAAACAAAACAAAAAAAAGTCTTGGGATACAGTAAGATCATTCCTACCCACGAGTAGGCACACCTACTTATAAACTGATAAAAAAAAATTACATATTGTAATTAAAATACAGTCATTTATCTATTTAAATGATATCAGTGTAGATTTCAGTATTCCAACAGTATCATTTTACATTTTAGTAAGAGTAACAGTGAAAGCATTGTTTTTAGAATAATTTTCAAAACTGTTTTTATTTCTTAATAAAAATGATTTTAACTGAGGAGACAGATAAATAATAACAATACTATCATCACTGGCACAGGGGGTTACTTAGTGTTCCCGCTTGTGAAGTTTTTCACTCCTACTGAGATACTGTGTTATCATGGTGTCCTGTGTTTTTAAAATTCATTCAAAGTCTATCTCAAAAATAATGAACAGTATACTATATGCATAATTTTGGATAATTCCGGATAATTCCACCTGATTGTGAATCTTTTTGATGAGTCTGTCTCAGTTTTAGCTATGCAGGCGTTTGTCTATTTTGTTATAAAGAAACAGCAAGTTTCTCTATAACAAATTTTTTAGGTGATTTATGCACTTTGTTAGAGAAGGGAGTTTGACTATATTTAGAAACAGAAGGGTCACTAACACAACCATCCATCCATCCAGTTAACAGACCATGGGTGCTTATGTTAATACTTAAGCTATACTTTTAAACTATGTAAAAAGTTGTACAGTTAAAAATAATTTTACTTATCCAATTCTTACCTGACCATACTTTGCAGCAAAGTGCAACAGACTTCTACTGTTGTCAGCAGTTGATAACTGAAGAATGCAAATCTCATGAAGCACGAACCACTGAACCACTTCTGTACTACCATGCTGAAAGAGTTTTTGTAATCTGAATGTAAATATTTGGCATTCATCCTCTCTCTCTCTGAGTTATTAATAAAAATTTTCTTACTATTTTTGGTATTAATAATCTCTTATGCTTTCCATATAATCACACCTTAATATTATCTATACCTATGACAAACAACCAAAATGCACGTTAAGAATCAATATTATTAGACCTATGAGATTCAATAGATAGGGGCAACACTGCCAGGCGTGCACACACACACACACACACACACGCAGAAATCAGCCTTAAGTGGCAACAATTTCCTATCTACACATAAATGGGACAGTTGTTTCGCTGAACAGAAAAGTTTTAGCACGTGTGCAGGTGCTCTTAAGCTATGTTTATGAAGTAAGGTCTGCCATTAGTTAAAGAATGAAGCATGAAAGGAGTGAAATGTTATACTGGTATACTTAGAATACTGGAATACGTTCATGGTTTCCAAGAAATATTAAAGCATGTCTCTCTCTCTCTCTCTCTCTCTCTCTCAAAA
Organism: Mastigoproctus giganteus; assembly: GCF_048544385.1. NCBI lineage: Eukaryota > Metazoa > Arthropoda > Arachnida > Uropygi > Thelyphonidae > Mastigoproctus > Mastigoproctus giganteus. The sequence goes on from NC_143588.1 coordinate 39,074,739, forward strand.
ATGGGCGCCTCCATAGCCAGGTGGGCAGGAGCAGCAGTGTGTAGCACACACTTCTTGATTAGACCGGGGTTCGAGCCCGTGATCAAATATGGAGGATGCAAAAAGGTCAGGGAATGACCACCTCATATCCCCAGAGCAATATGGCTTTAGTTGCTAATGCTAAAGTTTCTCTAGTTCTTCTTTGAATTTATTTAAGCTATCAACTTCCACAATGACAGATAGATTGGTATTGGTACGGTTATTTCTGGCGCAAGGGCTACTTAGGCCATATTGCGCCTATAAACGAGATGAGGATTTCACGGTGTCTGTAAAAACAATTAGAAACAATTATACAAATTTATTCGTTTTAAGAAGCGGAAAAATTCCGGGAGATTTGCATCCTTACCTATGAGCTGTTGGAGTGTCAAAGGTTGTTGAAGATTACTGAATGAAGTTTTTCGGGCATCAGTGTATAAGGTACATTCAATGAGTATGTGCTTTATTGTGAGAACAGAGTTGCAGTGCATACACTGAGGAGGATCGTTTCCTGTAAGAAGAAAAATATGGGTGAGCTGACTGTGCCCGATCCGGGCTCTAGCCAGGATCACTTCTTCCTTTCTGTTTACACAAAAACTGGAAACCCATAACTGTGGTTCAGGTTTTATTTCACGGAGCTTGTTATTCAGTTGAGATTGCCATAGAAGTGTCCATTGTTCCTTACATATATTTCTTATATGGGATCTGTAGTCCATATATGGAACATAGTAATCTGGCGATGCTATGTTGGATGAATGTTTGGCTGCATAGTCTGCTTTTTCATTCCCTGATATCCCAGTGTGACCTGGGATCCAGCAAAAGATAACAACTTGCTGGTGTTCATGGATATGCATCAGTTGGGATTTTATAGATTTTATTAAGGGATGCGTTGTTGAGGAGGAATTTTGCAAGGCTAAGATTGAACTCTGTGAGTCACTATATATTACACTTTTTTGAATGGACAGTTGGAGAATGTTTTCTAAGGCAAGCTTGATAGCACATAATTCAGCTGTATAACTGCCGCATTCGGTGGGAAGTGAAACAGAGATAGTGTTAAAGGGAAAGACAGCTGCAGCACCGACTTTACTACCAGACTTTGATCCATCAGTGTATACTTGCGTAAAATTTGGGTAATTTTGTGTGTGAGCAGCATGCAGTTGCTGCATATTAGTATTTGCAAGCGAATGTTTTCCCCAGTTTAAGAAATAGCTGTCACAGGATGCTTTAATAAAAGACCATGGAGGATCTGAACTGTTCAGATCATGGAGGATTTTGTCCAGATGTATATTCCAAGTTTGTGATAATTCCTGTAATCTGATGCCAGCAGGTCGAACTGCTCTAGGTTTATTTCTGTAGTACATTGGGAACTGTGGACTGTTAAGTATTGGCCAATTGGGGTGAGAAGGCAGACTTTGAATTTTGGCTGCATAGTTCAGAAGTAACATCTTTCTCCTGAGGCTGAGCGGAGGTTCGTGGGCTTCGATATAAAGACTTTGCACTGGCGATGTTCTATAAGCGCCTACAGCAATTGAGGGCAGAATGTTGAATAGGGGCAAGACGTGCTAGCACGCTTTCCCTAGCAGAATCATACACCGGGGTGCCATAATCAAGGCGAGATCTGATTAGGGCTCTGTACAAGTGAAGTAAGGTGTGACGATCTGCACCCCATGATGTAGAAGAGATAATTCTTAATAAGTTCATTTTTTTCTGGCAAGCAGTCCTTAGATGTGTGATATATTCTAAGAAGTTCAGTTTATTATCAAAAATTAAACCAAGGAGATGAATGCTATTCACCACTGTGATGGGATGATTTGTTAGTTGTACCTCTGGATCTGGATGCATCTTTCGTTTATTACAAAAGTGAATGACTAGATTTCTGATAGGATAATCGGTAACCATTGTGTGTCATCCATAGCTCAATGTTATTTATAGATGTTTGCAGCTGCCTTTCGATAAAGCTCATGTTTTGCAAGCTGCAAGAGACAGTCAAATCATCAGCATAGAGGTAAGAGTTTACAGCTTTTGGAATATTTTTTGTCATCTGATTTATTCTAATTGCAAATAAGGTTGCACTGAGTACAGAGCCCTGCAGGACTCCTTCTTCTTGTATGTATGTTTGCGAAAGTACTTGCCGATAGCTGACTTGAAAGGTCCTGTGTTGTAGGAAATTCTGTATGAAATACAGTAAGTGTCCTCTCAGGTCCAGGGAATGAAGATCTCTCAGGATACCAAACCGCCAAGTGGTGTCAAAGGCCTTTTCTATGTCTAGACATACCATTACTAGATGTTTGTTTTGGATAAACACATTCCTGATGTCTGTTTCTGCTTTGATCATGAGATCTAGAGATGATCGGTGTTTTCGGAAACCAAATTGATTATCAGAGATAATATTTTGGGAATCAAGATACCACGTTAGTCGATGGTGTATCATTTTTTCTATGGTTTTACTTAGGCAGCTTATGAGCGAAATGGGTCTGTAATTGTTCGGAATAGAATGATCTTTCCCTGGTTTGGGTATCACCAGTACAAACGCATGACGCCAGAAGCTGGGGAAGGAATGCTCCATAAATATGCGATTGTAGAAGGTCAGTAGCGAAGATAATGATTTATTGTCTAGATGTTGTAACATTATGTAGTATATTCCATCCGGGCCAGCAGCACTGTTCTTAGCGGTGGATAAAGCTTCTTGAAGTTCTACCAAAGTAAGTGGTGTATTGTATTGGAAAGAAGATGTAGTTCTAAATTTCGGATGGGATTTTTCTGCTAAAGCTTTAATCTTTTGAAATGATGGATCATATGCCGTAGAGTCAGACAACTGTGAAAATACCGTCCCTAGAGCATTTGCAATCTCTGCAGGAGTAGATAGCTCCTGTCCATTCACGGTGAAAAGTGGGGACGACAAAGGGGGAAATTTACCATTTAATTGTCTTATTTTCCTCCAAATAATTCTTAAATCAGTATTTTATTAATTGTAGTTGCGAATCGAACCCAAGAGTCTCTTTTTGCTTTCTTTCTAATATGACGGGCTTTAGCTCTAATTTTCTTGTAATTTATAAGGTTAGTGGTGGTAGGATGTTTGCGGAATAAATTCCATGCACGGTTTTTTTCTTTTTTATATTCTTACAGTCCTCGTTCCACCAATAATTTCTGTTTCTACGAGTGCTTGACTTTGACTGTGGGATGGCAGTGGATGCAGCTGCTAGAATCTGTTTTGTAATATGGTCGGCAACTGTGTCAATCGGATGAGATTTGATGATCTGATTGTCGAAGGATACGTTAGCGGTATACTTTGCCCAGTCTGCCTTGGAAAATTTCCATTTTGTGTGAGTTTCTGAAGGTATGCAGTGTGACGTTTCAATTTTACATATTATAGGGTAGTGATCACTGTTGAGTGGATCATCCAGAGCTGTCCACTGGATACTAGGGAAAAGGATTGGAGAGCAGATAGAGAGATCTATTGAAGAGACTGTTCCTGTTGGGAGGTGGAGGTAAGTTGGTGAACCAGTATTTAATATGGTTAAATTTCATCTTTCAATAAGCATTTCAATGATTTTTCCACGTCCGTCTGTATTGGAAGAACCCCACAATGGATGGTGTCCATTGAAGTCACCCAATAAGCAGAAAGGGGTTGGCAACTGCTGAATGAGATTTTCAAGTTCATGTATGGTACAAGGGCGACTGGGTGGCAGGTAGATTGATGCAAGTGTTAGGGTAACGCCAATGGCTATTCGTGTGGCAACAATTTCAACAGTGGTTTGCAACTGAATGCATTTGCAGGGTACTCTTCCATGTATAAGTATCGCTACCCCTCCGTGAGCATTATTAGTAGCAGATCTGTCTTGCCGAAAGAGAGTGTAATTTTTTATTGAAGTAGACACCTGAGGTGTTAAATATGTCTCTTGTAAACAGATTCCAATTGGTTTATAACGCTTAATTATCTCGTGGATGTCGTCATTATTGCTGCGAAAGCCTCTACAGTTCCATTGGATGATGTTTTTCATTGTTTGGATTTAAATGAAGAAGCTGTGTCTGTCTGTTTTTTGGAAATCTGTTTCTGTCGGTCAATTTTTATTTTGTCTCTCTTTGAAAATATTGGTCTGGCCTCTATTACATCTTCTGGATGAATTTCCAGAATGGTTTCCGTTTCTTCATGAGAGCAAGTCTCATTTGTGTCCATGAAGAAAGGTTCAGCATGCTGCTTGTTACCGGGATCAGAGTTTTCTGTTTGAGTAGATCTTACAGGAGTTGTAAGAGTAACAGGAGGTATCGTGACTGGTGTGTTATTAGATCTATTAGAAGTCTGTTGCTTTGAGGACTGAGGTACAGTAGAGAGTAAAGTTCGAGCCCATTCAGAAATAGAGATGCTTGGCGAGATTGATGTATCACAACATTCCATTGAATGTTGTGAGCTTGAGAAGGTACTCTGAATGTTTAGAGCTTGTAGTCTCAACCAACAGATCGCCAGATTTGAGACGGCGCACCATTTTGGGGGAACCTGCTACATTTTCCAGACACTTTTGTATGAGGAATGGCGATAGATTGCCTAGGGCCACAAGGTGACCAAGCGGCAGAGTTAGGAAGTTAGTATTAATATAAAAAGAAACAGAAAGGTGGGTTTCCTTCCTGGGCCTTTGCCTACTTCTTGTAGTGCAAAAGAGTTACTTTGATCGAGAAATGAAGAAAACGGTTGTTGAAACAAAAAAAAAAGAATCTATTCACTGAAAATCTCTTTAGAAAAAATGCTTTTACAGACGCACTAGAATCGCTTGGCCACAGAACGCTTGGCACCCAGGGCCGACAGATAGAAGTTTGTTCCAATAATCAACCAAATTTCTGCACATTTTTTTTTTTTTTTTTTTTATGAATTTTAGTCTGCAACTGTCTTTCATCAATTTGAATCTATGATCCCCGCAGGTGCATGCATAATCTGAGCGAGAGGAAGAATTCCATCATGAGACTAAGTCAGATGAAGAAGGTAGAGATGATTTTTAGCTGCTCAATCTACCTTCTCATTTCCCTGGATTCCAGTATGCTGAGGTATCTAGCAGAACCTTATCACTGTTTTGCATTCTATGAAATTTATCAACTGTGTTTGGATTTCTTTCAAAATAGGATCAGAGCAGGGGTATTTTTGTTACTGCACTCAGTGAATCAATATATATTATAATCTCTTGATTGGGAATGTTTCTGACATATTTAATAACCACTTTTATTGCATGATGTTCACCAGTGTAAACATTGCAGCTGGATGACAGAGATTTTGAGGCAATGCAGGTTGGAAGAAACACAGCAACACTAACACATGTATCAGATCTTGATTCATCAGTATATACTTGAAAACAGCATGAATTTGCCAATGATATTGAGTGATATTGAGTGAAACTTTTGAACTGATATTGAGTGAAATTTTTGATATTTGAACTGATATTTGAACTGAAATGATATTTGAACTGAAATTGAACTGATATTGAGTGAAATTTTTGAGCAGCGTCGGCATATGTACATTTTGGCATCAGTATTAGTTGCTGTAATTGTTTTCTGGCTTCGGAAAATGAGACTTTCTTTTCTATCTTGTATTTTTGGATTTTCTTCTCATATTTCCACTGATCGCATGTTTTTGAGAAAGCTGGGTGATTGCCTTTACAATTAGGGCAAAGTGAGGCAGTATGCCCTAACTGTGTTCCTTCGATTCACAGTTAGGGCATACTGAATCACTTCTACAGACAGTTTGGGAATGTCCAAATTTTTGACATTTATAACACCTTAGCGGGTTTGGGATATACGGGCGAATGCGGCAGTTCAAATACCCGGCTTTTACTGATGATGGTAGGTTTTGTGAGCTAAATGTCAGTATGATACTGCGAGTTGGAATAAGTTCGCCATCTTTCTTAATCATAATTCTCTTCACTTGTATGACCTTCTGATCCTGCAATTCGTTGACAATTTCCTCTTCTGAGACATTCATCAGGTCCCATTCTGAGATAACACCCTTGGAGGTATTGAGTGTTGCGTGTGGTGACACCTTAACAGGGATTCCATTGAATGTTGTGAGCTTGAGAAGGTACTCTGAATGTTTAGAGCTTGTAGTCTCAACCAACAGATCGCCAGATTTGAGACGGCGCACCATTTTGGGGGAACCTGCTACATTTTCCAGACACTTTTGTATGAGGAATGGCGATAGATTGCCTAGGGCCTGGTTCCCTAAGGAATGCAGGATCAGGAAACTCAGATGTTCTATTAGGGAATCATCCATCTTCAGTCTCTTTCGGTTGGTTTTGTCATCATTAGGTTGATGCAAATCCTTTGAATTTGGATTTGCTGTCTGAATCGTGGGAAAGTTTTCAAAGTCCATGTTTTGCTCCTTTTGGCCCTGGGGGTTTGCTTTACCACCCAGGTTTCCGGAACCGCCACGGGGAGGCAGGAGCAGTGCCACAAGGTGACCAAGCGGCAGAGTTAGGAAGTTAGTATTAATATAAAAAGAAACAGAAAGGTGGGTTTCCTTCCTGGGCCTTTGCCTACTTCTTGTAGTGCAAAAGAGCTACTTTGATCGAGAAATGAAGAAAACGGTTGTTGAAACAAAAAAAAAAGAATCTATTCACTGAAAATCTCTTTAGAAAAAATGCTTTTACAGACGCACTAGAATCGCTTGGCCACAGAACGCTTGGCACCCGGGGCCGACAGATAGAAGTTTGTTCCAATAATCAACCAAATTTCTGCACATTTTTTTTTTTTTTTTTTTTTTTTTTTTTATGAATTTTAGTCTGCAACTGTCTTTCATCAATTTGAATCTATGATCCCCGCAGGTGCATGCATAATCTGAGCGAGAGGAAGAATCCCATCATGAGACTAAGTCAGATGAAGAAGGTAGAGATGATTTTTAGCTGCTCAATCTACCTTCTCATTTCCCTGGATTCCAGTATGCTGAGGTATCTAGCAGAACCTTATCACTGTTTTGCATTCTATGAAATTTATCAACTGTGTTTGGATTTCTTTCAAAATAGGATCAGAGTAGGGGTATTTTTGTTACTGCACTCAGTGAATCAATATATATTATAATCTCTTGATTGGGAATGTTTCTGACATATTTAATAACCACTTTTATTGCATGATGTTCACCAGTGTAAACCTTTCAGCTGGATGACAGAGATTTTGAGGCAATGCAGGTTGGAAGAAACACAGCAACACTAACACATGTATCAGATCTTGATTCATCAGTATATACTTGAAAACAGCATGAATTTGCCAATGCGCAAGCTGAACGTAGCTGGTGTAAATTTTGGTTGTCCAATACCTGTTTTCCCATTACTGAAAAAAGCCAACGCAAAATGGTTTTAATGTAGACCACGGCAGCTCCATTTTTGCCTGTAAACAGATGGATATTGTCTAGTGGGACACTCCAAGACTGCATTAGATTTTTTAACCTGATTCTAGCATTTGGTTTATTACTGTAGTAGTTTACCAAAGAGGGGTTAAAGAAGTAAGGCCAAATAGGGTGAGAGGGAAGAGACTCTGAAGTTTAGATGCATATGTAAGCAGAAACCATTAATCTCTGAAGGGGAATAACAGAGGTTCATATGCATCTATATATAAACTATGGACTGATCATGTTCAGAAAGTGCCTAAAGCTTTTTTAAAGGTATTGTGCTAAGCAGGATTGAGCCACTACAATGCTGATTTAAGTCACATACAGGTGCACCATAGTCTAGTCAAGATTGAATTATGGTTCAGTACAGATGAAGGAGGAATTATCAGTCAGCTCCCCGATGGCATGGCAGAGTACACTAAGGACATTAATTTTCTTCAGACAAATAGTTTTACATACTGTACACGTTTTACGAAGTTTAGTTTCTTTTCTAAAAACAAACCTAGAATTCTGATGTTGTCACTTAGTGGTATAATATGATATCCCAAATGCAATTCTGGGTGAGGGTGCATTCTGAGCTTCTTGCAGAAGTGTATAATAATAGTTTTCTGTGGAGAGAGTTAGTAACCATTTTGTAACATTCATATATTTTATTTATTAACAGTTAGAGTTTCCTTTCAATGGAATACATATTCTGTTAGTAACTGGATATGGTAAGATCACTGGCACAAAGATATCGTTTCTACAGAAATCAGGTTGGTTGTCATCAGAATGTGTAACCTAATGAGAAGAGTGCAGCACTGAGGACCAATCTTTGTGATACACCTTGATCCTGAAAGGAGATTCTAGAAATTACAATTCAATAACAGGTCTGGGAGGTTCGATTTTGGAGAAAACTTTGACTTTAAGATGGTAAATGTCCTCCTCTCAGTCCTAGGGCATGTAAATCACAAAAGGTGCCAGAACACTATGTGGTGTCAAAGGCTTTCTCTATATCTAGGCTCAAAATGACCAAATGTTCATTGTTTATGAATGCATTTCACACATTTGTATCAGCCTTCTTCATAAGATCTGGGGTGAATCTATTTTTACGAAAACCAAACTGATCCTTGTTCACAGTTTGTTTCCAGATATCACGTGTATATAATTTTCTCCAGATTCTTACCCAAGCAGTTAGTAAGTGAGACTGGTCTATAATTATGTGGATCTGATTGGTCTTTTCCAGCTTTGGAATGAGTAGAATAACTGAATGACATCAGGAGATAGAAAAATAATGTGCAACAAAAATTTAGTTAAAAAGTTTAAGGAAATATGGCTCTCTCATTTTTAACATTAGGTAATATATACCATCTGGCCCAGCTGCACTAGTGGCTGATTTCTTTAAAGGTTCTTCTAATTTGGACATTGTTAGGGGTTCGTTATAAGAGAGGGCTGTCTTTGTCCCAAAATTTATTTTGTATTTTTCAGCTACTGCTTTGTCTTTTAGGGAAGATGGATCATGTGCAGATGCAGAATGGAGAGCAAAAAGGCATTTGATATATCCTCAGGAAGAGTTATCTCCTGTCCATTACAAAAGATGATTAGGGAAGAGGGCGACGGAAACTTTCCAGTAAAGCATCTAATTTTTCGTCAGATTAATCATGCATCTGTGTCTTTAGTGAAAGAAGAGGCATTCAGCAATGTGTTCAATTGTTGTTGTTGTTTGTTTTGTTGGTTTTTAGGAGCATTAGCAACTAAGGCCATATTGCTCCGGGATATGCGGTGGTCATTCCTTGACCTTTCCGCATCCTCCGTATTTGGTGGTGACACTCTCCAATCAAAGCCTGGAAATATTGTGGAGTAGCATATCGATAGGTCAAGTTGAGACTTTTGGAAAATTAACACAGGCATAAGTTTGTGTCTAGCAACATGAGGTTATGCTTTTCAAAAAAGGACTATTATGCATCCTCAATTGTCTATCTGTAGCAATCTCCATAACTGGTGATGCCCTTAAATTCACCCAAATTCAGTCAGTGAATATGTCTGATTTGGTAAGATATACATAGACACAAGATTAAAAGTTATTCCAAGTGCAAGGTGTACTGCAACAACTTCTAAAGAAGTTAGTATGGAAAACATATCTGGAAGGGATTTTAGAGTCAACCAAAAAGCTACACCACCGTGTGAGCTATGGGCAACGATCCTATCTTGCCTGTACAGTGTTTAGTTTCTAACTGAAAGAAATTAGTTTCTTGTAGACAGATGCCTGCCGAATGATACTGATTTATCATGTTGTATTGATATTGTAAATATTGTTATGTAGACCTCTACAGTTCAACCAAATAAGTAATCCATTATTTGGCTTTGGAAGGAGAATATGTTTCTAACAGCTTTTTAGAGCTGATCTGTTTATGGCATTTCAATTTTAGTTTAACTCTTTTTGGAAATATGGGACATGGAGTATCCATATCCTCCTCTGCATGCATTTCTAAGATGGTTTCATCAAGGTTGGTGGTGACATCGATTTCCATGTCTCTGGTTAAAGTCTTCCACGAGTTAGATTTTTTTCAGTCTCCCAGTGTCTGGGTATTTTGGCGTAGTAGTTGTTGGCCGAGTATTATTTACTTGATCTTTGACATGTTCTTTAAGGGACTGCTGTCACATCACCAGAACAGCCAGGGCTCAATCAGGGATGGATTCAGTTTGTGTTCCTTCCAATAAATATTTTTGTGTTGCAACTGCATATGAGTATTTTGGGTACGGTGAGTAAAACTAGTTCTTCTTCTTGGTTTTATACTTTTGTATTTTCTTTCCTGTTTTACATATTCGCAGACTTTCATATAACTTTACAGTTTGGACATACAAGTTTTATGCTTTGCAGTCAGCCTGAGTGTCCTTTAGATTCACAGTTGGCACAATGAGTCTCCTCTGCATACTGTTTGAGAATGACCAAATTTTTGGCACTTGAAGTATCTAACAGGAATAGGAACATAAAGTCATATATGGCAGTTCAGGTATCGGACTTGAACTTTAATTGCAATGGTTGGTGTCAAAAACGGTCAGTATAACACTGCATGTAGGTACAAAATCACCACTTTTCTTGAGTTTAATTCCTGCCTATACAAATTTCTGTTCTTGTATCCTTGGAGTAATTCTTCTTTGAAATGTTGAGCAAGTCCCATGCAGACAGGATGCCTTTAGAGGTATTTAGGGTGGGATGTGGGGTAACCGTGACAGGAATACATGCTAAGTTTGAAATTCTGAGTAAGGCTTCAGAGTGTCTATAGTTCATGGGCTCGACAAGTAATCTTCCAGAGCAGTTTTTTAGTCTTTTCACAATTATAAGTGATCTGCAGCAGATTTGAGACAGTTCTGAATAAAAAATGGAGAAAGTGCACCTACAAATTGGCTTGTTTGAAAAAGTATTATTAGGAACAGTGGCAATTCCTTTTGGAATGCTTCTGTTCTTTATCATTTAGAATGGATGCATCAAAGCTGGTTTAGTGTGTCCTCAAAAAGATTGAGCCCAGAGGCTCAAGTGATGGATAGCTTTCTTTTGTGATCCATGTTAGCTCCTTTCGCCCCCGGCAGATTAACTTTTCTGCCAAGGTTTCTGGCTCAGCCGCAGGGAGACAGAATCAGATCCTGGTATGACCAAGCGAAGATTAGTAGCCAATAGTAATCAAATTATGAAAAATAAAGAAAGGTATCTTTACTTTCCTTTTTTTCTCTCTTTCAGTACTGTTGGAGCAAGAGCTGCTATTAAATAAAACCTTTTATAAACAACAATAATTAAAAGAACTAAAAATTACTACAGAAAATTACAGAGAAAGTGCAGAGAAATCACTAAGTCGTCACTTAGTGATTTGGCCCCTTATTCCTGGAGAAGCAATTATGCATAGCAATATGCCAAAAGCATCACTATTTCTTGGATGCAGCAGCACCAGTCATCTCCTACAACCAGTGGTTAAATTGGAAAATATTAAAAATAACATGCTAATATTTGGCAAGAAATGTTTTGTCAAAAATTCATCCACTATATATATATATATATATATATATATACACACACATAATACACCAATTCTCATATTTAATTCTAAATAATTACGGGCATTCTGTCCAATTCAAACAAAGTACATGACATTAAAAGGTATCATTTGGCTGGTGCTGAGAAAGCATTACTTGCAGTGGTGGCAATTGGGAAATTGAGAAATTACTCCCCTTCATTCTCTGAAAGTAGAAACCAGGAGCAGTGACTCCCACATGACTTTGATTTGTTCCTCAAGATGGAGCCACAGTGATTAATTCTTTCAAGTGACACAAGACAGACTGCACCCTTGTCACTCTTTGACAAAACCAGGGTGTTGACAGAATCAGATGCCTCCTGGATGTCGACATGAATAACTATCCCCACTGAGAGCGAGAGCGTACACGTTGGGACCCGAAAGATGGTGAACTATGCCTGGGCAGGACGAAGCCAGAGGAAACTCTGGTGCAGGTCCGCAGCGGTTCTGACGTGCAAATCGATCGTCAGACCTGGGTATAGGGGCGAAAGACTAATCGAACCATCTAGTAGCTGGTTCCCTCCGAAGTTTCCCTCAGGATAGCTGGCGCTCGAGGGAATCAGTCTCATCCGGTAAAGCGAATGATTAGAGGCCTTGGGGCCGAAACGACCTCAACCTATTCTCAAACTTTAAATGGGTGAGAAGTCCGGCTTGCTTGACTCGAAGCCCGGACGAAAGGATGCGAGTGCCCAGTGGGCCACTTTTGGTAAGCAGAAGATTATTCACAAAGCTTATTCTTACCTAATCTGCTCGTGTGTTATCAGTAAACACAAAAATTTCCTCTCCTAATACAGTCGGTCCTTGTATAACACGTGTTTACATTACACGAATTCGATCATACACGATTTATAAATAGGGGAACGATATCTTATATAACACGAACCGAATTCGCTTATGCACGATTCGCCTTCGTGTTCACAAGAAATGGCAGTCGAACGCGGAATCACCCCAACTGAACGCAACACGATAGGAATGAAGAAGATTCTGAAAATGTATTTATGTGTTTTATATCAGTGAAGGGGAAACACATTTCACCATAATAACGTAAAAACCCACACAATTCCAGCTATCGATAATTTGCAATTGCAATTAGATCGAGTTTACGACCAGTTTATAACAGATTCCACTAGCAGAAACACAACTGGAAATTGTTTTTATTGTTTTATGGTAGTAACCCCCAGAAATGTGCTTTAGTAAAATGTGAGGTGTTAATAATGTACTCGGCCTTTACGGTGTTGTTTATTCAGTTGCTACACGCGCACAGCTTTGTTTATGTGTATTAAGGGTGCCTCCTCGTTTTGTAATTGTGCTTTAAAAATGAGTAAAATACTTAAAAGGTATGAAAAGGAAATGTCCTGGCGAAGACACTGCAAATTCAGAGAGAAAAAAAAAAAGCAATATCGATAAACAGAGGCGGACTGGGTCAAAAATTGTTACCCGGGAAAATTTATAGTGGCCTCATACTACGGTTTATGGCCAAAATCACACCGGCCCACCGCGGTGTTTCCCCGGTAAAGCTTATGGCCAGTCCGCCTCTGTCGATAGAGAAAAAAATATGAAATTGTGAAACGCTTTGAGCGAAATGAAAGACCATGTGATGTTGCACGTGCTACAGACCTAAATGAGGCAACGCCGAAAATTACAAAGAATGCGGAGAAAATAAAAACAACTTTCATAGCAGGAACAACTCAAAGTGTAATTAAAATCCATTAGATTAAGACAAAGAATTGGAAGAGATGGAACGGCTGTCTTTGCTATCTGTTTTTCGATTTTCTATCTGTTTGGATAGAAAATCAAACAAAAAACAAGTTTGCTTACGATAGAAGCAAAAGCATTAGCAATATTTTATTACGTAATAGTCGTCATAAAATACGTAAGCATTTTATTACGACTTACGTATTATAATTTATACTTACATATTATAAAATATTTAAGTATTTTATTACGACTATTTTATTTAATATAATAAATTTTTTACGAATAAAATACGTATTTTATTCGTAAAAAAATACTTTTTAGTATTAAAAAATACTTTATTATAATATAATAAATAATAAAAAAATAAATATTTTTTATTATTTATTATATTATAATAAAAATATTTTTTATTACGTATTTTAATCGATTAAAATTACCCGATTATTTATTGTGTTTGGTAATGTTTTGGTTCCAAATGTGTGTTCAATCTTGGGTGGTCGGCACCTAACCCCACTTTTCCCATAGGGCCTGCTGTTTATATTGCACGATTTTGCATTGCACGAGGGTTTCTAGGAACACAACTATCGTGCTATACGAGGACAGACTGTATATAAACGCCAGATCTAGCTTTGCTATTACCCAAAAACAAGACATGTAAGCAGATCCACTCTTGTAAAGAAAGTTGTGTTATTTGAAAGAATACAAAACAAATTTTAATATTTTCAAACAAATTTTAATTAATATTTGTTTGAAAATATTTAGTGTGTGTATTCTTTGAAATTGCTGGTGATTTTTTTCATTAGAATTATGCTTGACATGATTTTTATGATTTATACAAATATCTATCAAAAAATCAACTATTTCCCATAGGTGATTTTTTATTGGAGACATTTGTTTATAAAACGTTGGGTTAGATTAAATTTTTTTTTTTTTTTTTTTTTTATGTGAACCCCAAACACGAGAGGTATTAGAACCTATAGTACTTAGTACCGTGCTTGGGTTGGAGGTTGAGAAGACGAAAGAAGATATTTGTTGACATTGGACTTGAACTTCTGTAGATTGTAATTTTCAGGAAATACGTATGAAAGAAGGTTGTTCCAGAAAATGGCAGTTGAATGAATAAATGAGGAAGATGAAAAGTTGGTTCTGTGGGTTTGAAGTTGGACAGTAAATAGGTGTTGGCTGGTGGCGGCAGGTGTTCGGACTGTTTTGAAAGAGAGAGCGGCAATTATAGAAGCCAATTCAGAAGAACAGTGCCCATGGAAGTATCTGTAGAAGAGGCATGCAGCAGAAACAGTGCATCTATGAGACAGCGAGTGGAGAGACTCTGTTAGAGATGAGTCATTAATTAACCTAACTGCCCTCTTCTGAATTGAATCAAGAAGCCTGAGAGAGGTTTTGGGGGCACCACCCCAGATGTGGGAACAATATTCCATGGCAGGGCGGATTTGCGATTTGTACGAAGTGAACAGCTACTTGGAAAATAAGTAACACTGAGAACGAAAGAGAAAAAAAATTTTTTAAATGCAGAGGAAGCAATATTTGTAATGTGCTTGTGCCAAGAGAGATTAGAAGTCAGGGTAATCCCCAAAAGAGATATATCATTTTATCAACCCTTCTAAAACTTAGTCACAAGACTGAGTTTTAGAAGGGTTGAAATCAACTAAGTTGTCTTTGCCCCACTGGAGAATTAGTTGAAGATCGGCATTTAAGGAATTGGTAGCAGATTTTCGAGAAAATGAAGCTGATTGAGCAGGACAAGGTTTCTCAAAATGGAAAGTGGAATGCAATGTGCTATCATCGGCAAAACTATGGATAGGATTTCCAGTCAATGGAAGAAAGTCATTGATATACAAGAGGAAAAGAGTGGGGGAAAGAATTGAACCTTGGGGGACACCGGCATTAGTGGAGAAGTTAGAAGACAGAGAGACATCTACCATCACCCTCAGTGAGCAATCAGAGAGAAAACTGGATAACCAATTACTAAAAACAGTTGGCAAACCATAAGATGGAAGCTTGTTTAGAAGACCTTTATGCCAAACACGATCAAAAGCTTTTGAGATGTCAAGAGCAACTACTTGTGTTTCACTGAACCTTTCCATTGAATTAGTCCATAAATGGGTAACATAAGCCAGAATATCACCAGTGGATCGACACTGACGGAATCCATACTGGCGATTGTTGATCAGACGGAAGGTTTCTAGGTACTTTAAGAGTTGGCAGTTAATTGATTTCTCCATTACTTTAGAAAGAGTAGAAGTAATTGCAATGGGGCTATAATTGGATGGGAGGGATTTGTCACCCTTTTTAGGAACTGGCTGGATATGAGCAAATTTCCAAGCAGAAGGAAAAACACCTTTGGAATAAGAAAGTGAAAAAAGGTGGCAAAGAATAGGAGTAAGTTCAGGAGCACAGGTTTTGAGAACAAGTGGGGAAATACCATCGGGACCTGGAGCTTTCTTAGCATCAAGATTCATCAAAATCCTTCTAATATCCTTTTGACGGAAGACCACAGGAGGCATTGAATGCAACGTGTTGGGAATGGTGGGAGGTGTTTTACCAAGATCATTAATACATGAGCTGGAAGAAAAATGGGATGCTAGCAGGTCAGCTTTATCCTTGGCTGAAGTGACAACAGAACCATCTGGTTTTGACAGTGGTGGGAGCAGAGATGGGCAAAAGTTGCGGCCAATAGCTTTGGCAAGAGAGCAGAATGCTCGGCTACCATTAGGGCAAGAAACAAGTTTTCTACTCTTAGCCTGTTCAAACTCTAGTTTGGACTGATTAATAACTGTTTTACAATTGTTGCGAGCTTTGGTGTAGGCAGAAAATGAAAATGAAGAATTAGAAACAAGCCAATTACGATATGCAACGTTCTTCTCTTGGACAGCCTTAGCACATTTATTGGAAAACCAAGGTTTAGATAAAGGACGAGATTTTAAAGTGGAGTGTGGGATAAAGGATTCCATTCCTGCAAGAATAATTTCACTGACACGATCTGAGCAAACGTTGACATCAGAAGTTTTGAAACAGTAATCCGACCAAGGAAAAGAAGTCTCGCAGGTCATCCCATTTTGCATTCTTGTAATGCCAAACAACACAAGGTTGGGAATAGCCATGAGATAAAGGTT
The DNA here is from genome assembly GCF_048544385.1 of Mastigoproctus giganteus. NCBI lineage: Eukaryota > Metazoa > Arthropoda > Arachnida > Uropygi > Thelyphonidae > Mastigoproctus > Mastigoproctus giganteus. The sequence continues at coordinate 39,090,992 of NC_143588.1, forward strand.
CCATTGGAGAAGAGACAATCACCAAGTTGTGATCTGAAGTGCCTAAAGGACCTCTCACTTCGACCATGTACTTAGAAGGGTTGTTTGTGAGAAAAAGATCAAGCATATTGGCTGTATGATTAGGATTTTCTGGTATTCTTGTAGGTAAATGAACAATCTGTGCTAGGTCATTAGTTATTGCAACAAAAATATTAATTTGTTTAGTATCTTTTTGGAAAAGAAAGTCTGTTATCATATCTTCTTGATGTTTGTTAAAGGATATTTTTAATCAATACTATGAAAGTGTCATGTAAAATTTTTGAACATTTTTTCTTAAACACTATTTATTAAAAATAAAAATATCAATTTCTTGGGTAAAATTTTAAAAAAGTTTTTATTACAACACAAACATTGAAATAAGTTAGGCAATTTTGTTTTATTTAAAATTTTTTTTATTTTAAAAATGTCAGGTTAATAATATTTGAAAGAATGCTGTTTTGTTAAAGCAGTTATTTTTTAAAAGAGTATGTTTGGTTAACATATTTCTTGCAGTTTGTGAAGGAGTATTTTTTTTTAGCAATGGTTATTTCATTTTTCTTACCTTAGTAGGCTTCGTACCACATCCAGACATTGTTCCTTTTTAATTCTTATCCACCATTATTAATCTTCGAAAATGTAACTGCGTTGCATTAATTATGATACAATGTTCAAGTAAACTGTCCGTTACAGACAATGTCTAACACTGTACCGAGTGACGACTACACTTCGGATAAATGCATATATAATGCAAATATTACAAGCAATATCCTTGATAATTTTTTAAAATGTTGATCTCAGAACTACGTTACAAGTCACCATAGTGCAATTAAATTAGCATGGGAGAAAATTTCACTGAGTGTGGAAAAATTTCGCAAGTCAGCGTGGAAAACTTTCAAGCTATTGACCATATCAGATGAAATGTTTTCGTTAAACATGCCAAAAATTCAATCTGTACGCTGAAAGAGCGTTATAGTGAGCTGTGACAGCATTAGAGTGAGATAGGTTATAAAATAAGAACAGTGTTATAGCGAATCAGCATAGAGTGAACCACGTTATAACAAGGGCCTGCTGTACTGTCAAATCCAATTTGTTCAAATTTGAATTAATCAAAGAAAAGGCTGTGGAAGCAGTAAAGATTGTTATCAACTGAATTTATTCTCTAATATGAGTTTGGAAATGGATTTCTAAACTCATATTAAAGAGAACAAACACAGTCGATATTTCATAAATCCCTATGAAATTAGGATTTATTGATAAAAGCTAAATTCCATAAAATGCAATACAGCCACTCCCCAACTTGCGTAAGTGTTGTGTTCCACAGAACTCTGCCTAAGTCGGAATTAGCCTAAATTCTTATGCAGTACTCACAACTATATGCACTAAATTTGATTGAAGCAAAAAAGAAATGTTCGATGAACATGTAAATAGAATGGTTTTTTTTTTTTTTTTTTTTTTTTATCTCAATATTCTATGTTATCAGGAAAAATTTCAAAAGTGTACCAAATTACAAAAATTTCAAAATTATAAAATTACAAAAAGAGAGAGGAAATATGCATAACGTTGGCAAGTTTTACCTGTCAAGCATCGCTGCCAGGATTAACTCTCTGGCTGATAAGCATGCCGATGCGGAAGTTGAGGGCTGTGGAGATTTAGAAGGGAATTTTTCCAACACACATCACAAAATTTCTCTGCAGCTTCAGAATCAGCACTGGCTACTTCACCAAATACTTTAATGTTTTGGAAACTAGCACGATACTTGAACCTATAAAACATCCGTTGCTTGCCATGAACGTGGCTTGGGGTTCGCTGTAGTTATCCTTAATATCTTCATAAACACTTCTTGCTTTTGCTTGAATGGCAATTTTCCATCCATATAGATGGAAAAGCTATTATTAATATCTTTTCCATCTTTGATATAGCACCTGAACTCTGTTTTGCGATCACTGTTGATCTTAAATGCATTTATCTTTTAACACGTTCTTTTATACTGGCACTGTCCCTTAAAATAGTATTCACTGTTGAAGTAGTGAGACCTAATTCCACGCAATAGATGACAAACTATGTCCTACTCTGTACTTCTTAATTAATCATCTTCATTTCTAAATCAATTTTGTTTCATTTCCTAGCACTGCCAGTACTTGCCCTTTCTGTTGGTCCCTTTCCCTTCACCATTGTAATAAATATATAGGAATGAAGAGAAGATTCTTATCGGTATTATAGCAAATGCATTAGATAGTATGAATCAGAGCTGTACTACTCAATATGTTCTATGTTGATAATAATATTAGTAAAATAATAAGAGGAGTTTACCTCCATATAGTGCGTAGAACACTTCCGTATGATACCCTCCAGAAATTAAAACAGAAAAGACGAAAATATCGACAACTTACCGGTACATTAGAGTAAAATATAAATAATTAAATAATCAATTTAACACAATTCAAATCAATTCAAAACAATTCAAATCAATTTAAAACAATTAAAAATCAAATTAACGCAATTAAAAGAATCTAACGAAAATATTCAAAATGATTTTCCTTCCTGAAGCTGACAACGCTTTTCGACCGTATGTCGTGATCACAGGAATGAAAATTACCGAATCGGGTTAAACCTGATACTTAAATAGAGATTATTTGTCTTCACGCATGCGCGTAAAGGTCCACGCATCGGAGATCAAATATGGCTGCCGAACATTAACAGAATTCTCATGTAATTTAATTTCAACGGTTTCTGCAATTAATAGTTGCGTATAATTACGTTGAACGTTAAGTATTTTGGCCTCGTTAAATAAAAAAGTATGTTTTTCGTTAATGGCATGAAAGGCTAATTCTGACGCTGCTGAACAAGAAGCACGAACTGAGGCTTTATGTTGATTTATACGAATATTAAGAGAAATTCGTAAAGCTGAACTGTCGTGTGTATTCAATTTAGGAAGTCGCGTTTCTTTTATGTTATTCACTACTTGGTTAACTTGTTGAATAGATGCGTGGACCTTTACGCGCATGCGTGAAGACAAATAATCTCTATTTAAGTATCAGGTTTAACCCGATTCGGTAATTTTCATTCCTGCAATCACGACATACAGTCGAAAAGCCAGTAGCACATAAGGAAAAAAAATAATAAAAGGAAGAAAAAACGTGTGTTATTGTACTGTAAAAACTATGTATTTCGTAGCCCTGGTTATTATAGTTGACTTCATTGTGCTGATCGCTTCACCATCTTTTTCCTTTGTGTTCACCGTTGCCACTGACAAATCTGAATTCCACACGACTTGTTGATGTTTGGCCATTTATTTCCTTATTATTTTAATTTTCTAATCCAACTCGATTGCTTTCCTTTTCTTGATAGACTAGTACCGCTGTCACTTATTCTCTTAGTCGGCACCATGATAACAATCAAAATTAAATTTTCTGAAAAGAACTTCACAGGGGACGAAAACTCACTATCATCACCCCACCCGAGCTCACATTTTACTAAAACAAATTTCTGGAGATCACTACATAAAACAATAAAAACAATTTGCACTTTACGGTTATTGGGCTTTTCTGTTAGTGCAATCTATTATAAACGGCTAGTAAACTCGATCCTATTGCATTTGCTGGAATTCTGTGGGTTTTTATGTTATTACGGTGAAATGTGTGTTAACGCAACTTAAGTCCAAAGCTACGTAAGTTGGGGACTTACTGTATCAAAAAATGTTCAGCAACCTACGTAAAAAGTATGGCGATAGATAAAAAATTACCACGCACTACCCACATGTCCAATACGATGCTTCCCTTTATTTTTCACGATGTCGATTTTAAATCTAATAGCTTCCCTTTATTTTTTACAATATCACATATGGTTTGGTCACCAACATTATAATGGTCATTAGAGATTTAACTGATTCACTGTTTTCAAACTTTTGAATAATTTCAAGTTTTTGTTTGATTGAAAGCACACCGCTTGCATTTGCCCATCATTTTCGCGATTTCTAAACAAAAAAAAAAAAAAAAAAAAAAAAAAAAAAAAGTTACTATAAAAAAAATCCGACATCATTGACATAAATTAACAAAACAAAATTTCTCCTTTTGCGGTGAGATGGAACACAACAATCGACACAATGCACTAAAACAAACTAAACATTTGGTCTCTTTTTTTGAGTGGCGGGGGTTCAAGATGATAGGCACACTAAGTTCCCAATGCCGACTTATAAAGACGCTTCTTGTCGTTTATTTACGACTTGCAAAACATCTGTTTATACCTATGCTAGTCATTACTTGAATTTTATGATTTCTGGTTGATTTTTTTTTTTTTTTTTTAAATTTGTAGTCTAAGTGTCCTGGTTAATCCGCTCCCAGTAAATCGAGAGTCTGCTGTACTTCCAATTATTCCTACAGGAGGCAAAATACATTTCGACGATTTTTTTAAGTTTGCACCGGCTGACAAAAACTTGCGTAAAGTCAAATTTCTGTAAGTTGAGTAATACATAAGCCGGGGAGTGGCAATATTCAGAAACACCTAAACACTGTATAGAACTAATTACTTACCTTAACTGCAGTTACTATAGGAGTTAGCCCATTCTTGTTCTCATCAGTCAGAGCATCACAACTAACATGACAAAGCCACTGAATACAGTTCAAGTGATTATAAGCTGCACATATGTGCCACAAGTTGTTTCCATTGCGATCTGACAAATTACGAATCAGTGCAGCATCCATGCCCTTCAACTGCTTTTTCTGTAAGGAATGAATGAATGTGAATATTCTTTCTTAACAATTACATGCAAAATAAAATCACTATAACAAACATAACAAGTACATTCATATAATCACGGATACTTTCACTTAATAATTTTATGTCGATGAGCACATACTTTTTCCAAACGTGTGCATGTGTGCATGAAATAAGCATACACTTTGTGAAGCGTGTGGGAGAGATATGAAAGATAACAATGGTAAGATACTGCATTGGTTTTTAAGCGAGTTAAAAGGAATGGTACAGCCCACGGTGGCATTTGGCGGAGAAGCAGAAATTTGCTACAAGAGCCAACAGCAGCAGATGCAAGTTATAGCCATGACTTATGCGGCTTAAGTCATGATCCTAGCCAGATCCTAGATAAGAGAATAAAATTCAATAAATTTCTTAACAAACAATGTATGATATGTATAGCAATTGCCAATGAAGTACTAGAACAGAAAGTAGCAAAGGCAGTAATCCATTTTGGAAAATAGAAAATGCAATATAACTACACAACACGTAATGCGTGCCAGGCTCAATATGTACAATAGACACAAAATTCACTGCATAACAGGATGAATGGACATTGGTCAGACAGTAATAACCTTAAAAAGAGTAATTCAGATGTGGAACTCATCCACTTCAACAGACACAGATTTAATAACTCAAGCATAAAATTTTTAGTTATTCTCGAATATGCCAGACAGAGAGAAATCTCAGAGGAAATGCTAATCCCTAATCTCTGTATCCATAATCCATAAATCTAACAATAAAGATAATAAGATAAAGTTATTATAATAATTATTAATAAAATAATAATTATTAGCCATATGGTGCAAGGAAGCCTGAGACTTATACTGCACCAGCCAAAAAAAATTTGAGTAACCCTGAGAGAGAGAGAGCGCAGTAGAAGGAAATCACCAAGAGAGAGAAGAATGATGATATCCAGCTCAGGACCCTGGGTGTTGTTGTTGCTCTTATATTATTTCTCCCTGATTAGGGGGTTCCACACCGTGACGGGTATTGCTACCAAGTACACAGAGTGGTTGTTAGGTCTGATGTTAGTGTTGGTCGAGCAACTCCCTGATGATCCTACAGGTGTCCAGAATTGCGACTTTCTGGAGTTCCTTGTAGGTGTTCTCTGGGACACCTATTGTTGCTAGGCTGTTATGTAGGGCCTTTGGCACCATACCAGTGGTTGACACAATGATCACGATGGCCGTTATTTGTTGTATATGGCACATCTCTTTCATCTCCTGTCTTAGGTTTGTGTACTTTAGGGGAATGAAGGGGTCCTATTACCAAGAAAGGCTTAAGTTCTGTAAATTGCAGCATCAGAGACTAGGCACCTGTGAGGTAATTTGACTGAGGTGTATAAGGCCTTAAATGGGTTGAGCAAGTTAAATTCTGATGGGATTCTTCCACTTATTCAGATTATGAACCTGAGGGGGCATGAATTCAAATTGAGAAAGACAGTTGCAGAATAATGTGCAGAAATTTGCCTTTAGCCAGTGGATTGCTGGAACAAACTTCTATTTGTCCTTGTGGAAGTTGATAGCTTAAATAAATTCAAGGAGGAATTAGACAAACTTCCATCTGTCGTGGAAGATGATAGCTTAAACAAATTCAAGGAGGAACTGGACAAACTTTTACAGGGAATGTATGTATGAAGGTTTTTTTTTTTTGGCTGATGCTACATAAGCTCATACGCTTGCATCACATGCCTCTATTACTACTTCCTGATTTTTTCCTCATGAGTTTTCTGGAGGTTGCCAGTATTGGGCACCAATATGTCAATCAGATAGGTAGCCATTTCCATCTTGTCGACAAGGTTATGTCCAGTCTGTTGGGCAGGATTGTCTTGTCCATTATTATGGCGCAGTCCTGGGACAGCTTGTGGGTTGGGGTCTCTAGTACTGCCTGGGGTTCGTAATTGTAATACGGCACACTTTGTTTGATCAACTGGTATTTCCTCGGTAGCTTCTGATGTATTATCCTAGCTAGCCAGTCATGTCTACGAGGGTACCCAGTCTGGGTGATCACCTTGCATCCTGCAGTGATATGTTGGATCATTTCTGAGGGCAGGTGGCATTGTCAACATGTGTCATCTGACACTCTTGGCTCCTTGGCATTGTATTTTCTATAGTTCCTGGTGTAGATTACCTGGTCTGGGTTGGCAAGCATGAATCCTCCAGTCTTGGGGAAGAATGTCCTGCTCATGAGCCATGAATTGGAAGCCATTTTATCTGTGATCATGATGGAGGTCACTGTAGTGTTTGCCATGGAGTACCTTCTTTGCCCATCTTTCTAGCTTTGTTTGTACCAACTGAGAGGCCTCCTTGCTCAGGCTGATGAGGTATGCTTCTTGACTACTTTCCTTATGGCATGGTAGAGTGCTATTGTGTTTTTCTGGAAGTAATCCTTCAAGTTAGCTATCGCTGTTTTCTGTTGCTCAATGAGGTCTATCAGGCCCCCTTCCTCCCTCTTTATGAGATATTGTCAGTCTCTCCACAGCTGACTTTAGGTGGTGTTGGCAGCTCTTCGTCATCATTGTCCTTGTCTTTCTCATGATATCCTCCAAGCTCAGTATTAGTCCAATCTATGATCCCAAAGGAGTATGTTAGTACTGGGACTGCATAGGTGTCTATGGCTTTAACCATGTTCCCTCCATTCATCTTTGCTTTCAACAGGCTTCTAAGTCTCTAATGGTATTTTTTTTTTTTTTTGGTCAGGGCAGGCTTGATTTGCTTGTGCTGTAACTGTTGAGCCTGCATCATCCCCAAGTATTTTTGTAGGTCTCTCTCTCCCTGTCATGGCTTCAACTTTGGAGCCATGCATGACAGGTGATACATGTCAACAAAGCCAGTCCCAGAAACAATCCAGCATATCACCGATTGGATGTATGGTGATTGCCCTGATGGAGTACACTCGTACACATCACCAGGTTACCAGGATAATACATCAGAAGCAAGTGCAAAAATACCAGTTTAAAAAAGAAAGTGTACCGCATTACAACTACGAAATCTAGGTCATACTAAAGACCTCTGCTCACAAACTCTACTGGGACTGTGCCATAATAACGGACAAGATACTAGACACACAACATACTAGACATAATCCTCATCAACAAGAAGGAAAAAGCTACTTGACTGATCAACAAAGTTGTACCCAACACCAGAAACATCCAGAAACACAAGGTAAAGATCAGAAAATACACATATCTAAGAGTGGAAGTCAAAGAAATATGGCATAAAAAACAAGTAATGATCATAGTGACCGCCGTATCAGATTACGAACCTAAGGGGGCATAAATTCAAATTGAGAAAAGTCAGTTGTAGAATAGATGTGCGGAAATTGCCTTTAGCCAGCAGGTGGTTAATTGTTGAAACAAACTTCCATCTGTTGTTGGAAGTAGATAGCATAAATAAATCCAAGGAGGAACTGGACAAACTTTTTGAGGGAATGGTTCTGTGAATTTTTTTTTTTTTTTTTTTTGGTTGATGTTACATAAGGTCATATGCTTCCTTTCTTGCATCGCATGCCTCTATTAACACCGGCACGGTGCCAAAGAGGCTCCAAAAGAAAACCTAGCAGCAATAGGTCTCCCAGAGAACACTTACATGGAACTCCAGAAAGCCATAATCCTGAACACCTACACTTTACGAACTCCCTGATTATCCTACACTGTCCTACAGTGTAAGATAATCAGGGAGTTCCTCAACCAATACTAATAATAACTGGACACACACCAAGCACCCCACGCACCTGGTACCAGTAAATGTCATGGGATGCAAAAAACCCATTAAAAGCAGAAAAGATGTTTATTATTATTAATAATAATAATAATAATAATAGTGTCCAGTGTCTTAACCACTGGGCGTGATGGCCCAGTGGTTAAGACACTGCACTATCAGCCTGATGGACCTGGGTTCGAATCCCGACTTGGTAGAAGCGAGTGCGGCTCTATTATGCTCGAAGACCGATATAATAATAATAAAAAGAAACATCGCAAAAGTTGCTCCATTGGACTTACCTTCCCCAAGGTCGGAGTGACAGCTGAGGCAGATAGTGTTGCCATCTGGTGTCACTCGCAAGAACTGGAAAAAAAAAAAACAGGATATAAGCCGAAGCTAAACAAGTCAACTTCCATAGATGGATGATCTCGCAGAGAAATATTATTATACTGCATTAAGTGTGGCACAGGATAATAAAGTCACTTGCATTCAGGCCTTAGGCAGAGGGATCAGTTCAAAAAGTTGGAGACAGTCTCCCAAGCAAGCAAGACAATGGAAAAACTGGAAGTTCTTCCTGCGCAACTGTGCTAGTGACCACCCAGGAAAGAAGACGCCAATGCAGGAAGTGGAGAATCAAAATGAATACATACATCATGCGAGCATACTATGAAATAACCAGGCTAGAGACTGATATGACAATGTACACCATGCGAATACATACCAAGTGGTTGGAACGATTACCAGATATTCAAGTCACCGAACAGCGATTAGCAGACCAAAGAAGGACCATCTTCACAAAGAACCCAATAGCTCCTGTCATCTTGGAAAAAAATCAAGCAGGATGTGAGCTATCAACTACAGAAAACAAAAAATATGATCATATAGAACTACAGGAGGAACAGTATACCACGGAACCAGAAGAGGAAGAGCAAGAAGAAATACAACCCAGAGTAGCCGAAGTGGAATGAGACGAAGTCATGATATCCAGAATAGAAGATGAGTGGAAGGCCCTAACAGAATTCGAAGGAATGGATCCCACAAGAACCCACGTGATACCTAAGCAGAGGCCAATTAAAATCCTGTGGAGAGTAACAGACCACCTCAATCGGCAAATAATACCAATTTACCTTGACAACAATGGTGCAACACTGGAGGCTTCTACTGTACTGCCATAGCAGCCACTAGGATTAATGGAAAAGAAACAAGCAACAGAAGAACCGAAAACAGAAGGAACCCCCAGCTTGGGAAAGAAGACTTCAGCAGAAGATAGAAGAATTAAGACTCAAGATAGGTCAGTTGACCCAGTACCAACAGGGTAATAGAAGTAAGAAATGATTGGAAAGGTGAAGAGCATCCTCAAGAGAGACGTCCACAGCAAACATCATCATCATCAGCAGCCATTTTCAATCCACTGCAGGATGAAGGCCTCTCCAGCAACTTTCAGTTCCTTCTGTTTTGAGCACTGGCCATCCATTTACTACCCAAACACTCATGAATTTCATCTATCCGTCTCTGCCTTTGTCTTCCAAGTTTTCTTCTAGCTCCTCTTGGGTACCAGTCTGTTATTTTCTTAGTCCATCTGTCATCATGTCTTCGAGCTATGAGTGTCCTGCCCAAGACCATTTTAGTTCTTTAGTTTTGATAAGAATGTCCTTTACTTGAGTTTGCTGCCTAATCCATGTGTTTCTCTTCTTATCTAACAGTCTGATTCCCAATATAATTCGTTCCATTCTTCACTGTGTAGTTCTCAGCTTCTCTTCCATTCTTTTGGTGAGTGCCCAAGTATCACTTCCATAAGTCATGGTGGGGAGTATACATTGGTTCATTATTTTACGTTTCAGACAAACTGGGATATTGCTCTTCAGTATGTGACTATATTTCCTGAATGCTATCCATCCAAAATTTATTCTTCTCTTGACTTCCAGCCATTTATCATTATTACAGCTAATAACTTGTCCCAGATAAGTATATGACTCCACCTTTTCAATTACTGCTCCTTCAATCATTATTTCCCTTTCTGTGGCATACTTGTTCATCATTACTTTTGTTTTAGCCATATTCATCTTTAGTCCAAAATCCTTACTAACTCTGCATAACTGATTAAGATTTTCCTCTAATTCTTTGGGATCATGGCTTATGACCACAATGTCATCTGCAAATCGTAAATGGTTTAGGTACTCTCCGTTCACATTGACTCCTTTCTGCAACCAGTCTAATCTTCTGAAAGCTTCCTCAAGGGCAGCAGTAAACAGCTTCGGAGATACTGTGTCTCCTTGTCGAACTCCTTTCTCGATTTTAAATTTCCTACTGTCTTTGTCTAATCTAATAAAGGAGGTAGCACTCTCGTATATTTTCTTCAAAATCATAATATATGGGGTATCTATACCTTGTCTTTCCAGTGCCCGAAACATTGCCTTATGCTGTATGGAGTCAAATGCCTTTTCATAATCCACAAATGCCAGGCATAATGGTGTTTTATATTCATTTGCTTTCTCCATTAGCTGTGATATTACGTGAAGGTGATCCATAGTTGAGAATCCTGTCCTAAAGCCAGCTTGCTCTTTCGGTTGATTCTCATCAAGTATTCTTTCTAATCTGTTAGTAATGGCCCTTGTGAACAACTTGTAGATGTGGGATAACCAGCTAATTGGTCTATAATTTCCAATTTCTGACTTATCTCCTTTCTTATGCAGCAAAACTATGATTGCATTATTCCACTGCTTAGGCATCACACCTTTTCTAATGCACTTTGTGAAGAGCCTTGCCAGTTTTTGTGTTATGTCTCTTCCTCCCAATTTTAACATCTCTCCAGTAACTTCATCTTCCCCCGCAAACATGAGACCAGAATTCAGAGAATAGGAGAATACTTGGACATACAGAAGCAGAACCTCCTCGCACTCAGTAAGAGACTACGCCTATACAAAGAGAGCTCTCAGAGGAAAAATAAATAATGAATCTTCGATGAGGACCAAACAGCCTTCTACAGGAAACTGGGAGAGGATGAGAAAAGAGGAAATGGACCACCAGAGAAGACAATCAAGGAGTTCTGGGGAAATATCTAGAATAGTTAACCTGAAGGATTACAGCCGAGCCCCTTGGATAGAAGTTGAACGGAAGAAAATCAAGGACGTACAAGAGATGAAAGAGGGAAGATTCGAGAAGAAGCAGTAAAACAGTCGGTCACCCGCAACTGGGGAACCCCAGGAATTGATAACATCCACAACTACTAGTACAAGAAGCTCACTTGCACACACAAGCACACAGCAGAGCAGAGCAGAGCAGTTCACACGAATGATAAGGCACCCGGAGACAATCCCCAAGTTTCTCACTGAAGGAGTCGCATATCTGAAGCCTAAAGATGAAGATACAAGAAACCTGTCGAAATACAGGCCAATCATGTGCTTCCCAATAATGTACAAGATCCTGACCAGCTGCATAACCAAGAAGATATCAGACCACTTAGAGAGTCAGAACATACTGGTTGAACAACAGAAAGGATGCAAGTGGAATGAGTGCTAGACAGAATCACAATGGCTTCAGAGCATCAAAGGACGCAAGGAGCAATTAACCATAGATGCTGCAGTTATGGACCACACCTACAAGAAGAACACAACCTATACACGGCCTACATCAATTACCACAAGGCCTTCAACTCCATACCTCATAGCTGGCTAATAGAGACCCTGGTGGGGCCTCCGTAGCCAGGTGGGAAGGAGCAGCAGTGTGTAGCACACGCTTCTTGATTAGACCGGGGTTCGAGCCCATCACCACCAAATACGGAGGATGCGGAAAGGTCAGGGAATGACCACCTATCCTGGAGCAATATGGCCTTAGTTGCTAATGCTCCTAAATAACAAACAAACCCTGAAGATCTACAAGGTCAATCCGATAGTGACAAACTTCCTAGGAGCAACAACGCCGAAATCGGGTACCACCACTAAGGTGGAGAACATCACAACCAGACCAATCCCAATCAGAAGAGGAAGCTTTCAGGGAGATGCTCTGAGGCCATTGTGGTTCTGTCTAGCACTCAACCCACTATCCACTATGCTTAACAGCAGCAAGTATGGCTATAACCCCTAAGAAGGAAGGAAGAACCCTCACCCACCTGATGTACACGGATGACATCAAGTTCTACACGGCAACCGAGAAGCAACTACTCTGGATCATCAAAGAATTCAACAAGGAAAGCAGAATGGAATTTGATCTAGACAAATGCAAGACCCGCACACTGCACCAGGGAAAATAAGTCAACCAAAACTGTCAGCTTCAGACTGGTAAAGAGATCAAAGAGAACAAATACTTGGGGGATGATGAAGGCTCAGCAGTTACAGCACAAGGAAACTAAGGCCTGCTGACCGAAAAATACCATCAGAAACTCAGAAGCCTGCTGAAAGCAAAGCAGAAAGCTCCAGTGCTAACGTACTCCTTTGGGGTCATAGATTGGACGAACACCGAGCTAGAGGATATCATGCGTATGACAACGACAATGATGACCAAGAGCCACCAACACTACCCGAAGTCAGCAATGGAGAGACTAACGATAGCTCAGAAAGAGGGGGGAAGGGGCCTGATGGACCTGATAGAACAACAGAAAACAGCAATAGTTAACCTGAAGGGTTACTTCGAGAACAAAACAGCGCCACTCCACCAGGCCATAAGGAAGATAGATAAGTGGTATACCCCACACAACCTAAGCGAGGAGCCCCTCCTACCCAGACGGCACAAGAAACAAAGCTAGAAAGATAGGCAAAGAAGACACTCCATGGCAGACACTACAATGACCTCCATCAAGATCACATCGATAACACTGCTTCCAATGCGTGGCTCACGAGTGGGATGCTCTTCCCTGAGACTGAAGGATTCGTGCTGGCCATCCAAAACCAGGTAATCAACACCAGAAACTATAGAAAATACATTGCAAAGGAGCCTGGAATGTCAGATAACACATGTCGACGATGCCACCAGGCTTCAGAAATGATCCAACACATCACTGAAGGGTGCAAAGTGATCACCCAGACTGAGTACACTCAAAGACACGACCAGATAGCGAGGATAATACATCAGAAGCTAGTGAGGAAATGCCAGTTGACCAAAGAAAGTGTACCATACTACAAGTATGAACCTTAGGCAGTACTAGAGACCCCAACCCACAAGCTGTAATGGGACCATGCCATAATAACAGATAAGACCATCCCGTACAACAGACCGGACATAGCCCTTGTGGATAAGATGGAAAAGGCTATCTATGTAATTGACATAGCAGTGCCCAACACTAGCAATGTCCAGAAAACCCATTAGGAAAAAATTAGGAAGTAGACACACCTGAGACATGAGGTCAGGGAGATGTAGTATATGCAAGAAGTAATGACCATCCCAATCATCATGTTGACCACCGGTATGGTATCAAAGACCCTACATAGCAGCCTAGCAGGAATAGGAACGAGAGAATGTCTACACGGAACTCCAGAAAGTCGCAATCGTGAACACCTGTAGGAGAGTCAGAGAGTTCCTCAACCAACAGACATTATAACCACCCTGTGTACTTGGTAGCAATACCCATCACGGAGCAGAATCCCCCAATCAGGAAGAAATAATATAAGAGCAACAATAATAATAATGACTGGAAGTTTAAGAAAAGTGGCAAATGAAACAATTAATGATCATCCCAATTACCACATCAACTACTGGCATGGTGCCAAAGGGCCTCCATAAGGAAATTTGCATGGAACTCCAGAATGCTGTGATTCTGAACACCTGTAGAACAGTCAGAGAGTTCCTCAATTGTTATTTATTTGTTATTTGGTTTTTAGGAGCATTAGCAACTAAGGCCATATTGCTCGGGGGATATGTGGTGGTCATTCCCTGAACTTTCCGGATCCTCCGTATTTGGTGGTCACAGGCTCGAACCCTGGTCTAATCAAGAAGTGTGTGCTACACACTGCTGCTCATGCCCACCTAGCTACGGAGGCACCGGTTCTTCAGCTAACACTAATAATAATCGGATACAACCACCCACCTAGAGCACTTAGTACCAGTACTTCGGTCCTTGAGGTTGTCACAGACATTCTCTCAGATATGCCAGACAAGCTGTACTTGCTACCTGGGAGTCTAAAATGCTGATGGAACTGATATTTGAGTGACACTCAAGTCAAGTGGACCCAATTTCAGCAAAGTCCAGACGGTCTGTGACAGCCAAATCCTCTGCTTGCACTTTCACGATGGTGGGACTGTTAGTAATTCTGGGTATAACCTGGGTATGGTGGGTGACCACACAGATGTGAACCAAGCAGGGGTCGAGGTGTGGCGACCACAACACATGGAGGAGCGCCACCCCTCTATGTTACCAGGCAGTACTAGGTGCAATACAACCACTTTGCTTATTGGAGGCTTGAAGTGGTGGAACCCATGTTTAGTCTCTAGAGCTAAGTTCCGGTCAACCCTTCCCTATCTCTTCCATCATGCAGTATGATTGATGACTTTTGAGATTATGATGAACATCGTGGCGAGATCCAATATTCCTTATATTTCGAGGGTACAGCTCTAAAACAGTGTTAGAAGGCCGGCCAGTAGTTAGTACACCGGACTGAACCTATTGGTAACTCTCTAGGAGGCTTCCGGATCAGCTAGTGTATAATCTTGCTACCTCTACTCTGCCAGATAGTGACTAGAGGGAGTCCGAATAGTGTGTATGCAGGGAGCATTGTCGAGGTCACGTTATGTCAAGGATCTAGGTATATTCGTACCATGTGTGCACCATATCCAAAAATTTCATTACTTCATACAGCATGTCCCACCCACTTTTTCTTACTATTGAATACACAATGAATTGTCAAACTAATAGAGCAAGCTTATCTGCAAAAAGATCTAAACCTACCAAGCACTTCCTAATTCATTTCACAAATATATGTGGTCTCAATTCTAATCTCAACGATGTCCATTTCCACTTGCAGTCTGCCAAATCCCATGTACTTTTTCTGACAGAATTTCAGTTATTGGTTGATTCAACTACTGCTCATCTCAGATGCCCAAATTATTTGCTGTATGGTTCCTTCCGTCTCAAAGGTGGTATTTGTACATATGTCCGTTCTGATATTCCCTGTCAGAGACTTGGCAATTTGGAATCTCCTCTCTTTGATCTTCTCTGGATTAAAATCTCTCTACCTCATTGTGTCAAATTCATCTGTTGTCTACCGTTCTCACAACTCCACTAATCACTTGGAGCTCTTTGACTTCCTCTCTTTGCAACTTGACTTTCTCCAGTCAAACTTTCCTAACAGTGAGGTAATTTTCCTTGGTGATTGTAATGTTCACAACTCCAGCTGGCTTCCGGTTTCTAATCACACTGACCCAGCTGGTCGAGATGCTGAGGCTTTTGCAATTACTAATGACCTTGCACAGATTGTTCATTTACCTACAAGAATACCGGGCAATCCTAATCATACAGCCAATACGCTTGATCTCTTTCTCACAAACAACCCTTCTAAGTACACGGTCGAAGTGAGAGGTCCTTTAGGCACTTCAGATCATAACTTGGTGATTGTCTCTTCTCCAATGGAACCTTTATCTCATGGCTATTCCCAAACTCGTGTTGTTTGGCATTACAAGAAAGCAAAATGGGATGACCTGCACGACTTCTTTTCTTCTTTTCCTTGGTCGGATTACTGTTTCAAAACTTCTGATGTCAGAAGTTTTGAAAGATCGTGTTTGCTCAGATCGTGTCAGTTTAATTATTCTTTCAGGAATGGAATCCTTTATCCCACACTCCACTTTAAAATCTTGTCCTTTATCTAAACCTTGGTTTTCCAATAAATGTGCTAAGGCTGTCCAAGAGAAGAACGTTGAATATCGTAATTGGCTTGTTTCTAATTCTTCAGTTTCATTTTCTGCCTACACCAAAGCTCGCAACAATTGTAAAACAGTTATTAATCAGTCCAAACTAGAGTTTGAACAGGCTAAGAGTAGAAAACTTGCTTCTTGCCTTAATGGTAGTCGAGCATTCTGGTCTCTTGCCAAAGCTATTGGCCGCAACTTTTGCCCATCTCTGCTCCCACCTCTGTCAAAACCAGATGGTTCTGCTGTCACTTCAGCCAAGGATAAAGCTGACCTGCTAGCATCCCATTTTTCTTCCAACTCATGTATTAATGATCTTGGTAAAACACCTCCAACCATTCCCAACACGCTCCATTCAATGCCTCCTGTGGTCTTCCGTCAAAAGGAACTTACTCCTATTCTTTGCCGCCTTTTTTTCACTTTCTCATTTATTCATTCAACTGCCTTTTTCTGGAACAACCTTCCTTCATACGTATTTCCTGAAAATTACAGTCTACAGAAGTTCAAGTCCAATGTCAACAAATATCTTCTTTCATCTTCTCAACCTCCAACCCAAGCACGGTACTAAGTACTATAGGTTCTAATACCTCTCATGTTTGGGGTTTACATAAAAAAAAAAAAAAAAAGTACCAATCACAGTGTGCAAAAAGTTTCGAAAGGAGAAAAATTCATAATACTAACTGCATAAACATAAGTTGCAATACCAATGAACACCTGCAAGCAAGAACACTGTAATTATATTATCAGACAGCAATTCATTATCACATGGATGTGCTCTACAACTGTCTAAAAACATGACTTTAGTGTAGTGCTATCAATTAAACTGAAATTGAATAGAAATCATGCCTTAAAGCAGAGCAATAAAGCAAAGGGCTCAAAGCAGCAGAAGTGCTGCAGCTCATCAGTGGCAGGGAGGGCTGTCCTCTGAATCACAGCCTCACAAAATCTAATATTTGTTTGATGTGTGAGGATCTGGAACAGAACATGATACAACTGAGGGGAAGGGGGATTTCTCTCTCTGTGTTCGACGTAAAGACTGTGAGGATTATGTATCAACACAGTGTTCTGATAGGCATTTATGAGAACTTGAAGAACAGAATGAAAACTCTCAAAGTTGGTGGAGGCTAATCAAGCTCTCAGCTACTCACCTCAACAAAAGAACTAGCTAGCACTTGTGCATCAGACAACGAACCAGAGTGGCAATCCCCAAGATAGAATGCACTAGTACCACAGGAGGTAGCCAATGTCAGTGACTCAATTGTCAGGGAAATGGGAAATATATTCCAAAAAGGATTGGAATAATAGTGCTTATTTTCCTTGTTTGCGGTCTACAGGGTTCCCCCATTCACTTTAGGATGGTACGAGGGTATGTCTGCCAGGGCCAAAAGTTGATTATGTTGTAGAGCAGATATCATCTTTGATGGGCAAAACAGGTGATATTGTTGTATTCTGTCAATAATTACATTAACAGCTAGATATCAGCAGACTCACTTAACAAGTACAGAGCAATACTGAGAAAAAGTTGCAAGTTAGGGTTAAATGTGAACGTGTCTGAAATTCTTGCCAAACACTACAGAAGGGAGTGGATGATGAGGGCCTGTCAGTTGATTCTGGAGAGACTGTGCAAGGCTCGCAATGTAGAATACAGTAAACCCCCGCTATTCGCAGTATCTGTATTTGCGGTCGCTGATTTAATATAAAACAAAACCAAAAAAAAATGTGAATTTTAAATCGCCGTGAACATTTTCCGACATAAAAAAACATGGGTGTGGTTAAATCATTTTTCCCAGTCAAAACAGCACTCAGTGGGTGGGGGGGGAGAGAAGTGACAAAATCGCGAGTATGCATGTTTCTCGCTAATCCTCGTTCAGTATGTGCTATGCGAAACCTTCTATGCGCTTGTCATAGAAGGTTTCGTTGTTTGCTTTTAATTTATATACTTATAAATTGAATAAATTTATAAATTTATGAATTGATATGGTTACAAAAGTGAAAAATCTACCGTTTTGCAGTGTGTTAATGAAAACAGACTTTTTCGAGTGTGTTAACGGAAGAAAGTGACTTTATTGCGGACAAATTCTTTTCTAATCCCTACAAAAATGTGGCTACGAATAACAAGGGAATTGTGAAAAGATCAAAGAAGGTGATGACATTAGCGAGTAAAATTCAATTATTAGACAAAATTTCTAATGGTGAAAGTGTCTCATCAGTGGCAAAACATTATAAAATCAACAAGTCAACGGTACGATCGATCAAGAAATCGGAAGAAAAAATTCACCAGTGTCTGTGAAAACATGCTAATTGCTTCAAAAATTTGCTCTGTAACTCATGATGTTAAATTAGAAAAAATGGAAAAGGCTTTAAATCTGGATAGAAAACCGAACTCAAAATAAAATTCCCTTAAGTTCACTCATCATTCGTGAAAAGGCAAAACACCTTTATCGACACTTTAGTGAAACTGGTGATACCATTGGCGGGATAAGTTTTTTAGTTATAGCAAAGGCGCTGGATTGAAAGATTTGTTTGAAATTTCTAATAAATATTACATTTAATATTAAATTGTTTCTTATTTTAATTTCGAGGCCTTATGCTTGCATTTCACTATTTACATAGTCATATTATGAAGGTACATATAATACATACATAGACAAAATTTTAGACAAGTTTTTCTTATAT
This sequence comes from Mastigoproctus giganteus, assembly GCF_048544385.1. Lineage (NCBI taxonomy): Eukaryota > Metazoa > Arthropoda > Arachnida > Uropygi > Thelyphonidae > Mastigoproctus > Mastigoproctus giganteus. The sequence goes on from NC_143588.1 coordinate 39,109,972, forward strand.
ATTTCATGCTTTGGAATGGAACCCCTTTATTACTATAGGAGCCATAACTCAGTATTCGCGTTTTTGGTATTCGCGGAATTTCTCAGGAACGTAACCCCTGAGACAGTAGTGGGGGTTTACTGTATTTCTCAGTGTGGCCTGTCCTTATATCAGGAGAGAGTGTTTCTACAGGGATGGGACACATTTAAATAGAAAGTGTACAAGAATATTTGTAACTGATATCAAGTCTTGATAGCATTAAATATAAAACAGCGGATACACACACAAATAGATTAACAATAGCCACGAGAATAAATGAAAGAGATTCTTGCATTGCTTCTACTGGAAAGAGCAGCAGCCGCCTGGAAAGTAAGGTGCTGGGGATTTCAAGGATCTGGGAATTTGAAGTGCTGGTTAAGTATCAAATGCAGACATTGTGAGAATAGCACAGATGTGGTGCAGCTCAGATATATAACGGATGCAGAATCTGAATATGTAGAGTACAATGTATACAGAAAGGACAGCAAGGAGAGGAGGGGTTGCTGGGAGATTAATGAATTTGAAGTGTTGGTTAAGTATCAAATGCAGACATTGTGAGAATAGCAGAGATGTGGTGCAGCTCAGATATATAACGGATGCAGAATCTGAATATGTAGAGTGCAATGTATTCAGAAAGGACAGTAAGGAGAGGAGGGGTTATAATCTTAGTTAAGAAGCATATAAAATCTACAGCAGTGCATCCAGATGAGATGGCCTAGTGCAATGCTGAGTCAGTTTGGCCTGATGTAAACAATCAAAAAGAAAAAATGAGAGTAGGAGTATGTTGAAGGCCAAATAATTGTGATAAGTACAACGAATAATTGTACAGAAAAAGAAAGTGAGCCAGTAAATCAGAAGGTCTTATAATGGCGGATTTTAATTTTTAAGATATTGACTGGAACTTGTAAGTTGTTTACTCACACACTAGCCAGACTTGAAGATTTACAGGATGACTGTTTTCTACAGCAGCATGTTTTTTTTTTTTTTTTTTATTTTGATAGTTGTTGGCGCATCGGCTTCTGTGGCCATATTGCACCTCCCAAGGTTTTTGCAGTACTTTGATCCAAGCCCGAGGCGGGAATCGAACCCGCGACCTTTGGGTTGCCAGGCAGGTACTTTACCCACTCGGCTAGCCCGGTCGGCAGCAGCATGTTAGAAAGGCAACAAGAGAGCAATACTCTTGATCTGATTATCAGTAATGATTCTTCATACATTAAGAATCTGCAGAAAAAAGAACCACTAGGTGGTTCTTTTATCTGCAGATTCCTTCCCCTTACCCTTGATGGTAGTTGTGATCCCTGTAGTTGTGATCCCTGCCGATAAAAGAACCACTAGGTGGTTCTTTTATCGGCAGGGATCACAACTTATTGATGTGGGATTTATTAAAGATGTAACTACCATCAAGGGTAAAGGGAAGGATTTTTTGTTTCCATAAAAGATGCTACAGTTGTCTTAGACAGTTTTAAATTCTATACAGTGAAACAAACTAATGTGGTTACCAACAACAAATTCTAAATGGGAAGCATTCAAAGGAAATAATCGCAAAGTCTAATAAGCTTTCAATACAAACTAAGAAATACTGTTCAGGGTTTAGATCTAAATGGTTATCAGATGACCTACTGAACCACATGGCAGAGAATAAAAATGCATCGGATGCAAAGAAATTATCAGGTGTTACAAAAGCCTAAGGTACAGAAGCTTAAACTAGTCTGCAATCAAGTCAGAGGAGAATAGGCAATCTAAGGCAGATTACAAGAAGTCTCTGGCAGAGAATGCCAGGAGAAGCAATAAAGACTCCTTTACTTATATTAACAGTAGAAGGGCTGAATCACATTGGTCCACTTGATGTCGATGGTTTAACTGTTGATAGTCCTACTCAAATTGTTCAAAGGGTGGACAGTTATTTTCTATCGACATTCACATATAAGAAATTCTTTAGAGAAGTGGATGCCAGAAGTTTATCAAACTCTAACAGGTAACTAAAAAATTTTGTGAGACGAAAGTGGAAGAGAAAGTGTTAAAGCTAACCATAAAAAAGGCATGGGATGGATGCCTTTTTTATGATTATATTATATTAAGGGAGACAGAAAAGGAGATAAGCAAACCCTTATCCTTAATTATGAGAGCATCTTTGGATTCAGTGGTGTTCCCTGTGGCCTGGAGATGTGTAAATGTATCCTTAATTCACAGAGGGGGATAAAAGGGTGACATGGGTGACATACGAGGGGATAAAAGGGTGAGTAATTTCAGACCTGTTAGCTTAATTTTTCCACAGAAAATAATGGAGTCTCTGGTTAAAGAAGTAATGCAGGACCATCTAGATTATACAGTTATATTTCAGTTCAAGCATTATTCCATTATTTCTTATCTTCCTCATTGTGTTCACTTTCACTTCATTCAGGTGAGGCTTGAGCTTAGTGATGACTGATTACAGCAGTGAGGCTGTAACTTTTACAGCCTCACTGCTCTTTAATGTAGAGTGTCTTTGCTTTTAATATTATGTTACTTTCTTTGATGGCATTTCACTAATTTCGTTTTGTAGTCACCTTTTTGGCTTGAGTAGTTTCACTTGAGAATAGGTGTGTTCATAGTCTTGAAATTAATTTTCTCTTCAGTAATCTCTTCAAGTTTTGATTTTAGTATTTGATTCTATTTACTTCAATTAGCTTTTGTTCAAGTATAGACCAACAGTTAACTATCTGTAGTCTTACTGCAGAAATTATTCTGTTGGTCTGCTTGTGTATGAGTTCTTCTAAGTAAAGTTTGACTTCTTTTGCCTGTTTTACAGTCAGTAATGGTGGTCAATTTGTAAAGTTTCCTTTTCAGTTTTCTGAGGTTCACCTTCTAAAATTTCTTTATTCGCTCCTTCATTCCTCCCTTTTTTAACCTTTTTTATACTAAGGGGGCCTGGAGAACAGTTGTCTAGGTCTTCATTTTTGTCTTTATTGGGGGTTCTCTCCCTGAGTATTCTAGCTTCTAAGCTCAGGGAGTTCTTCCAAGTCATTTTCCATGTCTATGTTTTTAGTCATTTTATTTGATTTTAATTCACTTTTTGGTGATATCATGGTTCTAGTTGCTCTAGATCAGAGAACCCCTTTCAAAGTATTTTTTTTTTTTATTGCCAACTGCTTTCAATGTAAAATTTTTTTTAGTGAGCACTTTCAACATAATATTTTTAAAGCAAACCACTAAGCCTATATTCTCTGAAATTGTATAATATTTCTGAATTTTTATTATAAAATATTTCCAGTACTGTTTTTATAAGCGACATAGTGTAATAATAAAAATTATTATTAAGTATCATTTATACCTTGTAAAGCAGGTATTAATCAGTCCGAACTAGATTTCAAACAGGCTAAGAATAGAAAACTTGCTTCTTGTCCAATGGTAGCCGACCATTCTGGTCTCTTGCCAAAACTATTGGCTGAAATTTTTGTCCATCTCTGTTCCCACTTCTGTCAAAACCAGACGGTTCTGTTGCCACAACAGCCAAAGATAAAGCTGACCAGGTAGCATCCTATTTTTCTTCCAACTCATGTATTGATGATTTTGGTAAATCATCTCAAACCATTCCCAGTACACTCTATTCAATGCCTCTTGTGGTCTTCCATCAAAAGGATGTCAGAAGAATTTTGATGAATCTGATGTGAAGGAAGCTCCAGGTTCTGATGGTATTTCTCCACTTGTTCTCAAAACCTGAGCTCGTGAACTTACTTTTGTTCTTTGCCACTTTTTTCACTTCTTTATTCCAAAGGTGTTTTTCCTTATGCTTGAAGATTGGCTCCAATCAGTTCCTAAAAAAAGGGTGACAAATCCCTCCCATCCAATTATCGTCCCATTGCAATCACTTCTACTTTTCTAAAGTAATGGAGAAATCAATTAACTGCCAACTCTTAAACTATCTAGAAACATTCCATCAGATCAACGATCACCAGTATGGATTCCGTCAGTGTCGATCCATTTGTGATATTCTGGCTTACGTTACCCATTTATGGACATATTCAATGGAAAAGTTCACTGAAACACAAGCAGTTGCTCTTGAGATCTCCAAAGCTTTCATTAATGTTTGGCATAAAGGGCTTGTAAATAAGCTTCCATCCTATGGTTTGCCAGCTGTTTTTTTGTAATTGGTTATCCAGTTTTCTCTCTGTTCACTCACTGAGGGTGATGGTAGATGGCTCTCTTCTTCTATCTTCTTCACTAATGATGGCATTCCCCAGGATTTAGTTCTTTCTCCTACTCTTTTCCTCTTGTATATTAATGACCTTCTTCCATTGACCGGAAATCTCATCCGTAGTTTTGCTGACGATAGTACATTGCATTCCACCTTCCAGTTTAAGAAAATTTGCCCTGCTCAAACTGCTTCAACTCGAATATCCACTACCATTCCCTTAAATGCTGATCTCCAGATAATTCTCCAATGGGACAAAGATAACTTAATTTAAATCCTTCTAAAACTCAGTCCTGTCTTATATCTCACATAAGCGATTCTTCTGCTCCTATGTTTATCTTCGAGATGATCCAATTTTCAGGCAATATCTTGGGTATTACCCTGACTTCTAATCTCTCTTGGCATAAAGCACATTACAAATATTACTTCCTCTGCATCTAAAAAACTTGGTTTTCTCTTGGCATTAATTTTCTTCCAAACTGTTGTTGACTCTGTAGAAATCTCAAATCCAGCGTACCACAGAATATTTTTCCCCATCTGGGGCAGTGCCCCCAAAACCTCTCTCAGGCTTTCATTCAAAAAAAGGCAGTTAGATTCCATTCAAAAAAAGGGCAGTTTTATAAGAACCCCAAACATGAGAGGTATTAGAACCTATAGTACTAAGTACCATGCTTGGGTTGAGAAGATGAAAAAAAGATATTTGTTGACTTGAACTTCTGTAGACTAATTTTCAGGAAATACATACGAGGGAAGGTTGTTCCAAAAAATAGCAGTTGAATGAATAAATGAGGAAGATGAAAAGTTGGTTCAGTGAGTTTGAAGTTGGACAGTAAATGGATGTTGGCTGGTGGCAGCACGTGTTCGGACTGTTTTGAAAGAGAGAGCGGGAATTATCCAAGCCAATTTAGAAGAACAGTGCTCGTGAAAGTATCCGTAGAAAAGGCATGTAACAGAAACAGTAAGTCTATGAGACAGCGAGTGGAGAGACTCTGTTAGAGATGAGTCATTAATTAACCTAACTGCCCTCTTCTGAAAGGAATCTAGAAGCCTGAGAAAGGTTTTGGGAGCACCGCCCCAGATGTGGGAACAATATTCCATTGTAGGGCAGATTTGCGATTTGTACGAAGTGAACAGCTACTTGGAAAATAAGTAACACTGAGAGCGAAAGAGAAAACAAAGTTTTTTAAATGCAGAGGAAGCAATATTTGTAATGTGCTTGTACCAAGCGAGATTAGAAGTCAGGGTAATCCCCAAAAGAGATATATCATTTTGCCTAGAAATTGGAGTGTCACCAAATATAAGCATAGGAGCAGAAGAATTCTTTTTGAGAGATATAAGACAAGACTGAGTTTTAGAAGGGTTTAAATCAACTCAGTTGTCTTTGCCCCACTGGAGAATTACCTGAAGATCGGCATTTAAGGAATTGGTAGCAGATTTTCAAGAAGTTGAAGCTGATTGAGCAGGAGAAGGTTTCTCAAAATGGAAAGTGGAATGCAATGTGCTATCATCGGCAAAACTAAGGATAGGATTTCCAGTCAATGTAAGAAGATCATTAAAAAAACAAGAGGAAAAGAGTGGGGGAAAGAATTGAACTATGGGGGACACCGGCATTAGTGGAGAAGTTAGAAGACAGAGAGCCATCTACCATCACCCTCAGTGAGCGATCAGAGAGAAAACTGGATAACCAATTACTAAAAACAGTTGGCAAACCATAAGATGGAAGCTTGTTTAGAAGACCTTTATGCCAAACACGATTGAAAGCCTTTGAGATGTCAAGGGCAACTACTTGGGTTTCACCGAACCTTTCCATTGAATTAATCCATAAATGGGTAACATAAGCCAGAATATCACCAGTGGACACTGAAGGAATCCATACTGGCGATCCTTGATCAGGCGGAAGGTTTCTAGGAAAAGAGTGGGGGGGAAAGAACTGAACGTTAGTGGAGAAGTTAGACAGAGAGCTTGGGTTGGTGGTTAATTGATTTCTCCATTAGAAAGAATAGAAGTAATTGCAATAGGACAATAATTGGATGGGAGGGATTTGCCACCCTTTTTAGGAACTCGCTGGATATCAGCAAATTTCCAAGCAGAAGGAAAAACACCTTTGGAATAAGAAAGAGAAAATATATGACAAAGAACAGGAGTAAGTTCAGGAGCACAGGTTTTGAGAACAAGTGGAGAAATACCATCAGGACTTGGAACTTTCTTAGCATCAAGATTCATCAAAATCCTTCTGACATCCTTTTGACGGAAGACCACAGAAGGCATTGAATGGAGCATGTTGGGAATGGTGGGAGGTATTTTACCAATATCATTAATACATGAGTTGGAAGAAAAATGGGATGCTAGCAGGTCAGCTTTATCCGTGGCTGAACTGACAACAGAACCATCTGGTTTTGACAGAGGTGGAAGCACAGATGGGCAAAAGTTGGGGCAAATAGCTCTGGCAAGAGAGCAGAATGCTCGGCTACCATTAGGGCAAGAAGCAAGTCTTCTACTCTTAGTCTGTTCAAAATCTAGTTTGGACTGATTAATATCTGCTTTACAACTGTTTTGAGCTTTGGTGTGGGCAGAAAATGAAACTGATGAATTGGAATCAAGTCAAATACGATATGCAACATTCTTCTCTTGAACAGCCTTAGCACATTTATTGGGAAACCAAGGTTTAGATATTAAAGTGGAGTGTGAAATTAAGGATTCCATTCCTACAAGAATAACTGCACTAACATGATCTGAGCAAACGTTGACATCAGAAGTTCTGAGACAGTAATCCAACCAAGGAAAAGAAGAAAAGATATCTCACAGGTCATCCCATTTTGCATCTTTGTAATGCCAAACAACATGAGGTTGGGAACAGCTGTGAGATAAAGGCTCTATTGGAGAAAAGACAATCACTAAGTTGTGATCTGAAGTACCTAAAGGACCACTCACTTCAACCGTGTACGTAGAAGGGTTGTTTGTGAGAAAAAGATCAAGCGTGTTGGCTGTATGGTTAGGATTGTCCAGTATTCTGGTAGGTAAATGAACAATCTGTGTGAGGTCATTAGTAATTGCAAAAGCCTCAGCATCTCGACCAGCTGGGTCTGTGTGACTAGAAAACGGAAGCCAGCTGGAGTTGTGAACATTACAATCACCAAGGAAAATTACCTCACTGTTAGGAAAATTGGACTGGAGAAAGTCAAGTTGCAGAGAGAGAGAGGAAGTCAAAAAAGCTCCAAGTGATTGGTGGAGTTGGGAGAACTGTAGATACAACTCAGATTCTGTCAGAAAAAGTATATTGGGTTTGGCAGACTGCAAGTGAAAATGGGCATTGTTGAGATTAGAACCGAGACCACGTATATTTGTGAAATGAACTAGGAAGTGTTTGGGAGGTTTAGATCTTTTTGCAGATAAGCTTACTCTATTAGTTTGACAATTCATGGTGTATTCAATAGTAAGAAAAAGTGGGGGGGACATGCTGTATGAAGTAATGAAATTTTTGGATATGGCGTACACATGGTAAGAATATACCCAGATCCTTGACATAACGTGACCTCAACAATGCCCCCTGCATACACACTACCCGGACTCCCACCAGTCACTATCTGGCAGAGTAGAGGTAGCAAGATTTACACTAGCTGATCCGGAAGCCTCCTAGAGCGTTACCAACAGGTTAGGTCCAATGTACTACTTAGAGGCCGGCCTGCAAATGCTGTTTTACAGCTGTACCCTCGAAATATAAGGAAGAATGAATCTCACCTTGATGTTCATCATAACTTCAAAAGTCATCAGTCATACTGCATGATGAAGAGATGGGAAGGGTTGACCGGAAGTTAGCTCTGGAGACTAAACATGGGTTCCACCACTTCAAGCCTCCAATGAGCACAGTAGTGGTATTGCACCGGTTGATGGGAGTCATCTACCACCTAGTATTGCCTGGTAACACAGAGGGGGGAGCAGCATTCGTCCATGTGGTGTGGGTGCCACACCTCGACACCTGCCTACATTGGTTCACACCTGGGTGGTCACCTACAGTGTGCTTGAGCATGGGGGTTATAACCAGCATTACTAACAGTCCCATCATCATGAAGGTGCAAGCAAAGGATTTGGATGTCACAGACCATCCGGACTTCACTGAAATTGGGTCCACTTGACTTGAATGTCACCCAAATATCAGTTCCATCAGCATTTTAGACTCCCAGGTAGCAAGTACAGCTTGTCTGGCACATATCTGAGAAAAGGCCTGCGACAACCTCAAGGACCATATGGTCCATTTCCCTCAACCTGAATTGTTAAGGAGGCCTCTATCATGAAGTGGATTGAGAATGGCTGCAACCTTCGTAATTAGGTTCATTTTACACTGATTTTTTTTTTTTTTTTTTTTTGTGACAGTTCCTTCAAGAACAGAACCCCTCCGTAAACTGAGGGCTACCTGTATACATTATATGTTAAATCAATGTTTCCCAACTTTTTTTTCTATGTGACCCAACTTGCTTTTGGCCTAACATGTCATGGCTTAGTGGGGATCAAAGCTGAGCAATTTTTTGAAACCAAAGAAATGCCAATAACAACCACAACTTAGTTCCATTTAAAAGTATTTAATGGAACAAGGTTTCTCATTTGAACAATTTCTATGTGAAAACAAATCATTGCAGAAATCTGCCGAATGAAAAAAAAAAAAAAAACTCAAACCAGTTTTATCTACTTTAATGAGAGATGTTCTCCTGAATTTTCTGCACTAGTTTCCCAATTCTAGGTTCTGTTGTAGAAAGCACACATCTGAGATCTGCATCACATTCAAGGTGGTTCCAAGCCTTTGTCTTCAGCTGCACCAAAGTTAAAAAGCTTGATTCACAAAGATAAATCGTTGCAAAGGGCAGCAGCTTTCAAAGGCATTCCTTTGCAATGTTGGGGTAGCTTCCTATCATTTTTGCCCAAAACTCACAGATAGAAGAAGCTTCAAAGACATCTCTGCATCCAGAATCATTTTAAAGTTCAATCAGTTCATCTTGCGGGTCACCCTGGATGTCGCTGACTTTAACAAGAAAAGGATTCCTCATGAGCACCAGTCTTTCTCTCCCAATTCATGGAAAGTACTGCAGAAATTCTCCTCGGAGACAACTGAGGTGTGTCACAACATCCTTTGCAATGCCAGGATCCGACGGATCATTAATAGTGACTGCTGGAAGAGGTTTGAACATGGCAAAGTTCCCTTCCTCAGCCTTTCATTTCCAGTTTTCAAGCTTCTGTATAAATGCACTGAGAATGTCAATGAACTGAATGATAGTTTTTCCTTTCCTTGCAGCTTTAGATTCAGTCTGTTCAGGTGATCAAAAATATCCACAAGTTAAGCACAGCAAAAGACCCATAGCTTTTCATGAAAGGAAGCTTCAAGTTTGTGCTTCTGTTTGCATCTGTAGGAAATTCTGCAACTTTTCCCTGAGTTCACACACCCATGCCACAACACTACCTTTTGAAAGCCAATGCACCTTGCTGTAGTAGAGCAGGTTCTTATGCTCTGAATCCATTTCTGTGCACAATTGCTTGAACAGTCACAATTCAAAGCACTACTTTTCACATAGTTCACAATTTTGATGACTTGTTCAAGAATATCCTGAAGATGAGATGTAAGGGTTTTTGAAGCAAGAGCTTGCTGATGAATCAGACAGTGAACAACAATGATGGCTGGAAATCGATCTCCAAGCGTTTTGAAGCCACTTTTTGCTCTTAGCATAGTTGGGGCTCCATCAGTGCACACTCCACATAGATTGTGCCAGTTCAGTCCGTCATGATAAAAGAACTCAGATACTATTTCCATCACATCCACAGCTCTGGTATTTCTTTCAAGAGAACAGCAGAATAAGAATTCTTTCTTGATGGAATCATCCTTCACATACCAAATGAAGACAAGAAGCTGGGAACAGGATGAAACATCTGTGGATTCATCCAACCGAATTGAGAACAATCCAAATGCAGTGTATTCGATTTCGGCAATCACCTGTTCTCTTATATTGCTAGACAAGTTAGCAATCCTCCTTTGAACCATATTATTCAATAAAGAAATTTTGTTGAACTTTTTTTCAGCTTCTTCTCCAAGCAGAATACGAGCCATCTTCAGAGCACATGGCTTGATCAGAGTCTCTCCGACTGTGTGAGGTTTCTTCTGTTGTGCAATGAGCAAGCTGATGGCATAAGAAACCTCCGTAAGACATTTGTCTTCCTGAAACGATGCTCCACTTTAATCCAAATGCTGTCGCTTCACATTCTCTTCCATTCGCTTGAAGTAGTCCACATCCTTATGTTGATGTTGTGGATGCTCTTCTCTAAATGGAGCTTCAACTTCGATGCGCTCAAAGAGTGATTTCCAAGAACTTTCTGGCACAGGATGCATTGGCCCTTTAATTCTCCATCATGACATGGAAGGATGTGAATCCAAACTTTATGTATTGCTCATCATATCCTCGTTTTGTCATTTCAGAAGGGTTCTGGAGTAAAACTTTGAAATACCTAGGAAACAGCAAATAAAAAATAATGTAAAAAAAACAAGACCAAAAAAAATACAGGGAATAGAAAAAAATGGACATATGATCATAGTCATTAGATCGGATTTCAGATCCAGGAATAGTCTGAGTAGCAGGGCCCTACATTTTTTATCAGCATGCAATGAATTGATGCTACTTGAAGGACGACCCGTTTATGTATCTTTTCATCATATTATACCATATATATGTGTATTATAACATATATATGTTCTTCAGTATAGAAGTTGTCACCATGAATATATGAACAAGATAACTTACCTAGAAATAGTGTCTTGGAAGGTGATAAACATGAGAGAGTGACACACACACACACAAGCATCTGACTCAAGTGCACCACAAAACACAAGTGAATAAGTTGTCAGCAACTGCCAGAAACCAGACACTACACACTGTATGACTCATGCAAGTTGCACGAGTCATACTGTGTTCTGCCAACTTTGTCAGGTACAACTCGAACTTACCTAGAAATAGTATCTTCGAAGGTGATAAACATGAGAACACAGTATGACTCATGCAGGTTGCATGAGTCATACTGTGTTCTTCCAACTTTCTCAGGTTCAACTCGAAAATGGTGTGGCCATATGCCTGTCAAGAATTGGGCAGTCTCTGTGGCCACCTGGAAAATGTGTTGTGGCCCACAATTGGGAACCCCTGTGTTAAGTAGTGTTGTAAACCAAGTAACACGTGGTTTTTTTTTTGTTGTGGTTTTCAAAGTTTCTATAATGAAATGCACAAAAAATTCCAATTTATGTATGATTTATCTGTTTAATAACACTTGTACAATTTCAGAACAGTAGTTTTACTGTTATGCACATATTTTTCCTAAGGGAATACCCCTAAAAAGGCACCCCAAACACCCTCCCTTTTTTTGCTGCAATATCCCAACGAGTATAACATAAAATAGGGATAAATAAACTATTATTATTATTATGATATTTCTCACGCATTTCTTGTAATGCTCATTCTTGTTGCCTCTTTGATAGGCTGTCTCAGAGCTACCTTGATCATACCCCTGAATGCTTGGTTTTGCAATCCTTAACCAACCTATTCACATCAGCTTGTGTTGAAAGCTAATATTACATACTGAATGCAATTTTTTTTCTTATGAAAATTCCAAGCACAAGAGGTATTAGAACCTACAGTACTTAGTACCATGCATGGGTTGAATGAAGGTTGAGAAGATGAAAGAAGACACTTGTTGACATTAGATTTGAATTTCTCTAGATTGTAATTCTCTAGATATGAAATTTACATATGAGGGATGGTTGTTCCAAAAAACAGACAGAAGTTGAAAGAATAAAAAGGAAGAAGAAAAATTGGTTCTGTGAGCTTGAAGTTGGACAGTAAAAGAATGCTCTCTGGTTGCAGCATGTTTGGATTGGAGAGAGAGAGAGAGAGAGAGAGAGAGAGAGAGAGAGAGAGAGAGCAGGAATTATAGAAGCCAATTTGAAGAATAGTGCCCATGCAAGTATTTATAGAAAAAAAAAGCATGCAGCAGACCCAGAATGGGCAGACTTTGTTAGAGATGGCTCATTAATTAACCTAACTGCCCTCTTTTGAATGGAATCTAGAAGACAGAGAGGTTTTGGGGGCACTATCCCAGATGCGGGAACAATATTCCATGATAGGACACATTTCAGATTTGTACAGTGAACAGCGATTTGGAATAAAAGTAACGCTGAGAGCAAAAGAGAAAACCCAGTTTTTTAGGTGCAGAGGAAGCAATATTTGTGATGTGCTTATGCCAAGAGAGAGATTAGAAGTCAAGGTAATCCCTAATAGAGATATGTGATTTTGCCTAGAAATATGAGTATTATCGAAAAGAAGAAGAATACTTTTTGCAAGATATATGGCAGGACTGAGAATTAGCATATCTTTGTTAAGACAACTAAGTTATCTTTGCCTCAAAGAATTGGAGAATTACCTGAAGATCAGCACTTAAGGAATTGGTAGATATTCAAGAAGTTGAAGCCATTTGTGCAGGGCAAGGTTTCTCAAACGGCAGAATGCACTGCGCTATTCTCAACAAAACTATGGATAGGGTTTCTGGTCGATGGAAGAATGTCAATAATAAACAAGAGGAAAAGAGTGGGAGAAAGAACTGAACCTTAAGGAATATGTGCATTAGTGGAAAAGTTAGAAGACAGAAAGCTATCTACCATTACCTGCAATGAGTAGTCAAAGAGAAAACTAGATACCCAATTACAAAAAACAGTTGGCAAACCATAAGGTGGAAGCTTATTTAGAAGACTTTTATTCCAAACCCAATCCAAAGCCTTTGAAATCAAGAGAAACCCTTTGAGTTTCACCAAACTTTTCCACTAAATTTGTCCATAGTGAGTAATATAAGCCAGAATATCACCAATGGATTAACAATGTTGGAATTCATACTGGTGATCATTTACCAGATTGAAAGTTTATAGATAGTTTAAGAGTCGGTGGTACATTTCTCCATTACTTTAAAAAGAGTAGAAGTGCAATGGAACAATAACTAGATGGGAGGGATCTGTCACCCTTTTCAAGAATTGGCTGGATATGTGCAAATTTCCAAGCAGAAGGGTAAACAGCTGTAGATTTTTTTTTTTTTTTTTTGATTTGGTAGTTGTTGGCGCATCGGCTTCTGTGGCCATATTGTACCTCCCAAGGTTTTTGCAGTACTTTGATCCAAGCCCGAGGCGGGAATCGAACCCACGACCTTTGGGTTGCCGGGCAGGTACTTTACCCACTCGGCTAGCCCGGTCGGCTAACAGCTGTAGAATAAGAAAGTGAAAAAAGGTGACACAGAACAGGAGTTGTGAACAATAAAATCACAGAGGAAAATTACCTCACTGTTAGGAAAGTTGGACTGGAGAAAGCCAAGTTTCAAAGAAAGGAAATCAAAGAGTTCCAAGTGATTAGCAGAGCTGGAAGAATGATAAAGGCAACAGATGAATCTGACAGAATATCGTAGAGGGATTTAAGCCACGGGAGATAGAAAAGAGGAGATTCCAAATTACTAAGGTCTCTGACAGGAAATATTAGAGCAGACACATGCACAAGACTACCTTTGAAGCTAATTAATCATACAGCAAATACTTAGGGAAGTGAGATGAGTGGTGGTTGAATCAACTGATAATAGGGATTCTGTCAGAAAAAGTACATTGGGATTGGCACTGTAAGTGTAAATGGACATCACTGAGATTGGAAGTGAGATCATATACATTTGTGAAATGAATGAGGAAGTGTTTCACAGGTTTAGATTTTTTTGCAGATAAGTTTGTTCTATTAGTTTGATTATTTATGGTGTATTCAGTGATAAGAAAGGAGGGGAGGACATGTTGTATGAAGTAATGAAACTTTTAGATATGTCATATACATAGCAAGAATATGCCCAGCTCCTTTACATAACTTGTTCAGCACTTGTAGGAAGAAGGAATCTATTTTGTAGAGATAGTATTCATTTGAACAAAGGTGATATACGGATTTTTGCCAGTTTCATTGAGGATACTTTAAGGGTTCAGGGAAACTACTAGTTGGAGGAGGTAATATATATCAGAGTTTATCTGATAATATGGGATTGCACTCATCTCAAGAATTCTTGTTGGGTGCCACAACAGCCAATGTTGGCATGATGTTTTCAGGGTAGCAATGCTTCAAATGAGTGGGGATGATAACGATAGGGAAACAAGCCTAAATAACTTCAGGAAGTCTCCTATTGGCATTCTCTCCTGTTAACAAGCACAGACCACACTGAGAAAAATTCTACCCCATGAGCTCTGCACAACCTCTCCAGGGCTGAATTAATTGATAAGGCTCTTGTAAATTAACCCCTCCTATCATGTCTGGGCAGAATTTCAGACACTTTCAAATTTAACCCTACCTCGCAACTTTTTCTCAACATTGCTCTACACTTGTTAAATAAGCTCTCAGATATCTTACTCTCTAAATGTAATTAATGCCAACCTATACAACAATATCACCTTTTTTTTTGTGTCCTTAAAAGATGACATCTGCTCTAAAAGGTCAACAACTTTTGCCCCTGGTAAACATACCTTGGTCCTATTCCACCTATCCTTTTTTTTTTTACAATATATTTCCCACTGCAGTCCTTTTTGGTAATGATGCTATAGCATCATTACCAAAAAGGACTGCATCATTACCTTTTTGATGATGCTATAGCCAAGTCTAACTATATAGTATTAATATTATATAGAGGCAAATGATGCAAGAAAGCAAGCAAGCTCCCTAGAATTATTCAAAATACCAGCTTCCACAACAACATATAGAAGTTTGGTCTGGCAATCAACTACCCACTGATTAAAGGCAAACTTTCATACATCTATGATGCAAATGCCCTTCCTCAATTTGAATCTATTCCCTATCACGTGCATATTCTAAGCAAGAGGAAGAATCTCATCAGCACTGAGCTTGCTCAATCTGTTCAAATGCTTAAACACCTCAATCAAATCACCTTACTAGTACATAGTCTCCAGATACTGTAATTTTAAGAACTGAAGCCTTTCTTGGTAAGAGCATCCCTTTGTTCCCCTCAACTTGTTGCTCTTCTCTGTACTCATTCCAGCAGCTGTACATACTTTCTAAAATAAGGCTTCCAGACTTGTATGCAGTACTCAAGTTGTGGCCTGACCACTGCCTTATACAATTAGAAGGTATCATGACCTTCTTATCCCTGCTAGCAAAATTTCTGTATATCATTCACAAAACCCCATGAGCTGTCCTGACAACTAGGGTTACCATCCGTACTCTTTTAAGAGTACACGTACTCTTTTTTGGGCGGTAAAATAGCGTACTCTTACTTTTCACTTATCAAAGCCGAATGTACTCTTTTTGAAACTTTGAAATTATAAAATAAAAAAATAAGATTATCTAACACTTCTCTTCAACCACATATATTACATATTGCATAGCACACAAATTCTACGCAACAAATTGAAGGCACCTCCGTAGCCAGGTGGGCAGGAGCAGCAGTGCGTAGCACATGCTTCTTGATTAGACTGGGGTTCGAACCCGTGACCACCAAATACAGAGGATGCGGAAAGGTCAGGGAATGACCACTGCATATCCCCGGAGCAATATGGCCTTAGTTGCTAATGCTCCTAAAAACCAAATAACAACAACAAATTGCAAGCAGCGGCAAATGTAACGAATAATAACTGCGTGTACCCAGTTTCGCCATTACTCATTTGATTTGAATTGCACAACGGCACCACCACTGTAGCAACACCCCACCTAGACACACAACCTCTGTGTATCAAACTTGATGTGTTCGAGATTTGAATAAAACTAAAGTTAGAAAAAGTTAATTATTGAATCAGTTTATAATGTTCATTGAAATTTCTTGTTGTTTTTAAAGATTAGCAATTAGCTATTACTATTACAGTTCTGCAAGTCTTATCATCGTGTTATTCACGAAGAATGGAAATAAAGAAATTGTTCCGATACCGATATGTTTACGTTGTAACTTGTTCTAATTATTTTGTGGGAAAAAATCTACAATATGGTGAGTAAACAGAATTGAATGAAACCTACAGTATACCTTTCTTAGAGTATTACACCCCAAATGGTGAAAATCATAAAATTTTTGTGCAAAATTATGTTTAAAATACTCTTTTACATAATTTTTTTTTTTGTTTTCTTTGTTTTTAGCATATAACAAAGTTATACCGTAAGTTTTATCCAATTCTAACTACTTACTTATCCTATTGTAGAATTTTACCATTTTGCATGATAATTAATAATAATTATATATAAATATTTTATAGGACTCAAAAGAAAAGAATGTCTTGGCAAAAAAACAAATTTTCTGATGAATTTCAGGAACAATATCCAATGTTCAAGAATGCTAAGGTTGATTGTGAAGCATACTGCAAGGTTTGTCAAGTGACAATTTCAATTGCCAATAAAGGACAAGCTGATTTGAACCAACATTTAAGCTCAGCAAAACATATGAAAAACATAACTGCTGGTAGTTTGAAGAAAATTGACAGTATGTTTATTACTCAAAACACTACAAAGGAATTAAAGATGTTGGCTGAAGCAAATCTGGCTTTTCATGTTGTTTCCCATCACCAAAGTTATAAATCTGGTTAACCAGGGTCTCACATCTGGTGAGTATGGGCTTGCAAACCCAGGGTCCTGAGCTGGATATCATCATTCTTCTCTTTCTTGCTGATTCCCCTCTACTTTTGACTCTCTCTCTCTCTCTCTCTCTCTCTCTCAGGGTAAGGCTGAAATTTTTTCTTTCTTTTGGCTGGTGTAGCACAAGCCTCAGGCTTCCTTGCACCATAAGGCTAATAATAATAATAATAAAATTGTATTGCAAATTATTCAGCAACTCTGAGAATGCTTCAAATGTTTCCAGTGCCAGAACAAAAACTGAAGCAATCATTAATGTTTTGGCACCCAACTCTGTGAACACTGCTCTAGAAAGGATCGAGAGTGAAAAAATTCCGTGCATTGGAATATGCACGGATGGAAGTAATCATGGAGCTTTGAAAATATTTCCTGTTCTCATCCAATATTTTGACAGAGAATATGGGATACGATTACATATGCCAGAGTTAAAATCGCTGAAGAGTGAAATATCCGAGACCATATGTGATTTAATTACCACACCATTACAAAAGTATCATCTGGAAAGGAAGTGTATTGTGTTTACCACAGATAACAGCAACACCAATTTTGGAGGTCTGCAGAGAAGGGGACAAAATAATATTTTCTTCCATCTACAAAATGCCATTAAAAAAAATTGATTGCAGGTGGATGCCCAGCTCATATCTTGCACAACTGTGTACAACATGCTTCTGATAGTCTACCAATTGATATTGAATCTTTGATCATGAAAATTTATAACTATTTTTCCATTTATACAATCTGAACTGAGGCTCTAAAAGACTTCTACGATTTTGTTGAGGTAGAATATCGAAAACTGCTTTCTCGTGGCCAGACCAGGTGGCTGTCATTATTTCCTTGCATACACAGAGCGTTGCAAATGTACCAGGCACTTTAAAGCTACTTTCTGTCGCAGGAACATCCACCAGTGTTAATAAAATTATTTCTTGAAAATCCACTAAACGAAAGTTATTTATGGTTCATTCACTCGCTCGTGAACATTTTTCATTGCAATATTGAGATTTAAAATGAAAAAAAATAATTTAATAGAAATAATGGACATTTTAGAAAGCGTGGAAAATATTTTACTTGCTCGAAAGTCTCAAGAATTTCTTCCGCTCAAAGTAAAAGAAATTTTAATAATTAATTGTAATGAACCAAGATCCGGCAATATAAAGGGCAAGTTTGTCAACGTATATGTCAGATCTTTGGAATATCTCAAAAACTGAACATCTTCTCTGGAAGAATTTAAAAATTTTAAATGGATGAAATTACTGGACAAGCCAAATTGGGATGAAATTGAAAAAACTCGTATATTTAAAATCGAAAACTATAGAAATTGATGATGCTTTACTGTTCAACCAATTTTCTACTTAAATAAATTTTTGGATAATGTAAACACCAATGCTGAATTTTCTATGAAAAAATCATCGGATAAATGGTTAGATTACTTTAAAAACATGAATAAAACTGCAAGTTCGGAGTTTTTAAAAATATGTTCTTTCGTTTTTGCAATACCAAGCCACAATGCTAATGTTGAAAGAGTCTTTAGCATGATGAACGCTCAGTGGACTGATGAAAGAAATAGACTCGCTGTCGACTCCATGAAAAATTTGTTAATGGTTCAGTATAATTTCAAAGAATTTGATTGCTTACAATTATTGTATGGGAAACCAAAAAATGTTAGCCGAAGTTCGAAGTAAGGCAAAAGCAAAATATTCATTCAATTAAAACTTTATATTTATATTATAGATTTTGTTAATTATTGATCTCTTTGATAGTTGTTTATTGCAATGTAGATAGTTACCTACTTTAATTTGTGATATAATTTGATTTTTTTGATACAAATAAAAATTTTATATTTTCGCTAATAAAAATTATGTTCTACATTTTTGATTTGAAATTAACCCCCCCCCCAGCCCGTTCCCTGATCTGTACTGTACTCCTTTCTTATGATCCAGGGATGGTAACCCTACTGGCAGCTTGTCTGCACTGCTCAGAACATATCCGACTGCACAATTATCCCAGGTCAGGTCTTTTTGGTTTTCCACTACCCTAAGTGTAGTACCACTGTTGATACATTATCTGTGGATACTACTACATATATCCATTACTTTGCATTTGTCAACGTTTAACTTCAATTGCCATTTCTCAACCCATGTGTCTAAGTTTTCTAGATTCTGTTGTAGAAGCATACCATCATTACTGTCATTAACCACCCTGCCAACCTTTCTGAAATCTGCCAACTTGAACATTAAGCTGCCTAATATGCCTTCATCAATATCACTGATAAATAGAGAAAACAATGGGCCCAACACCAAACCTTGGGAAACTCCACTAATAGCATTAGTCCACGATGAGCAGTTTCCATTGATTACCACTCTGTCTTCTCCCACTCAACCAGACCTTTATCCATAGCAGTATCCATACCTTCCCTTAATGCAACCCTGCTCCAATTTGTACAGCAGTCTTTTATGTGCAACACTATCAAATGCTTTCCTAAAATCCAAGTATATGATATCAAAATTGTTTTCCTGCATCCAGTTCCTTCGTGACCACATTGTAGTATCCAATCAAATTGATCAAACCAGATTTCCCCTGAACAAACCCATGCTGTGTCTGAAGTATAACTCCAGTCTTGTCTGGAATGGTCCCGCATTACTTATTTAACCAGCATCTCAATTATTTTCTTATTAACTTACTAATAGTTACTTATTAACAGAAGTTACTCATGTCAACCTTTGATCGCCCCTTTTATGAATTGGAGATACATATGCACATCTCCAGTGCAAGGGGACCTCCTCTGAATTCACAAATGCTCTCATAATTATGGATAAGGGCTTGCTTATGTCCTTTGCTGCCTCCCTTATTATAACTGGATTGATCCCATCCATCTTAGGTGCCTTTCTTCTGTTTAACTTCAACAATTTCTCCTCCGCTTTCCTCTCAGTTATTACAAAATCATTTAGCTCTCTGTTTCATGTTTGAGTTTGATAAACTTCTGGCATCCCCGCTCTAAAGAATTCCTCGAGTATGAATGTAGATAAGAAATACTCATTTGTCCTGCACCATGCAATTTTAACAGGTTTTAGAGATTCAGAGTATTGAGTCTGAGACTTGTACCCTTCATGATGGGATAACCATTTGTGAAAACCTGCATCATATTATACCACCAATAAATCATTTCAGGTAGTCAATCTTCTGTTCAGTTTAATGAATGTTAATGAAAAAAACTGGCTGTTTTCACACAAAGCATTATAACCATTCTAACTAAAAATTAAAAGTATTACAACCATTCTAACTAAAGTATCAAAAGTATCACAACCATTCTAACTAAAGTATCAAAAGTATCACAACCATGCTAAGAAAAAAAATAAATTTATATACAGGCAGTTCTCACTTTATGAGTTCCCGGGTTTATGAGGTTTTTTTTTTTTTTTTTCAAAGTATCAAGTATTAACAAAATCAAAAATATGAACATTAATTGCAAAATATGAATGTTAAAAATTCATAAATACCGCATTTCAAACCACGCATGTAGCTATACAATACAGTGTACCCAGCTTTACGATATTAATCCGTTCCAGAGATACCGTCATATCGTGAAAACATCGTAATGTGAACCAAATAACACAGTTTTTTGGTAATTCGTTCCACAACCTCGGAAGTTGAAATTTTCGCTATATAACTCTCTAAAAGGTCATTTTTATAATGCAAATTGTATTAGTTACCAATTAAAATCAATAAAATGCACTACACTTTAATCATTATCATATGTTCTGTTATAAGAACCAATTTTGAAAGCTTTTGTGACATTTTTCTAACGCACATTTCTGGAGGTCACGACCATAAAATAATAAAAACAATTTGCACTTTCCGGTTTATCGGACTTTTCTGTTACTGCAAGCAATTATAAACGGGTAGTAAACTCAATGTTATTGCATTTGCGAAAATACCGATAGCTGGAATTGTGTAGTTTTTTGCGTTATTAGGTTAAATGTGTTTTCCCTTTACTGAAATCTTCAATCATATAAAAAACTTAAATAAATTTTCAGAATCTTCTCTTCATTCCTTTTTTTTTTAAAGCTTTGTAAACTCGTTAAGAAGTTCGTAAACTTGTTAAGAGAAACATATGGATTAGGCAGCAAACTCAAGTAAAGGACATTCTTATCAAAACTAAAGAACTAAAATGGTCTTGGGCAGGACACATAGCTCAAAGACAGATGGACTAAGAAAATAACAGAATGGTACCCAAGAGGAGCTAGAAGAAAACTTGAAAGACAACGGCAGAGATGGACAGATGAAATTCATGAGTTTGTGAATAAGAAATGGATGGCCATTGCACAAAACAGAAGGAACTGGAAAGTTGCTGGAGAGGTCTTCATCCTGCAGCGGATTGAAAATGGCTGATGATGATGAAACTTGTTACTCCACGCAAATCGCGTTAGTTGCAATTTGTGCATTCTGTTAAAAATGCTTAAGCATCTATTGAAATTTATAAAGAAAATAGAAGATTATCTTGGAAACAAATGCCTCTTGAACAATTTCTGAAGAAGACGACTCCTTGTGCAACAAACCAACAAGTGCCAAGCCAATAATAAGTGATCAATGAGTGTGCATTTAGTCGATGATGAAGAATAAACATTCTTTAAAATTTGTAAGTCATAAATAATTTCTTTATTATTATAATTTGCTTGATTTTACAGGCTATATTTTAATTTCTTTGGATAAATCAATCATTGTTTAATCATAAACTAATTAGCTTAACTAATTTCATTGTTGAGAACTTAACCCCTATTTTTAACATTATGTCTATGAGATTTAATTCCTGCTTTACAAGCATGCTAGGAACAAATTAACTTGTAAAGTTGAGAACAACCTGTAAATTCTTAAGATATTCTGCAATTACATGAAATCAGCATCCTAATTATAACAACCATAACAAATTATTTTGTACTTACTAAGTGGAATAAATTTCCTTTTTTTCCTGTTTCAAATATCACCTGAATCCAGTCTGGAACCTGGGGCCGATGCTTAAATGTACAAATTTTTGGTTTCTTTCCTTGATCTCTTAGCTTGATCATTGGAGAGAGACTGCATCCAGCATCATCGATTTTTATTAAGTTCTGACAACAGAGTGTACGTGAACTCTTATCTGACTCAGGGTTGTCAGAATTCTGAATGTGGCAGTAACTCACTTGCTCATTAGCATCATACATTTTTCCAGTTGTTTTTTCATGATTTTTACTATGGTGAATCTCATTTGGAAGAACACTGCACAAAGCCATTTTAGGTTTCTTAATATTTTCTTTCCCACAGTTCTGTCTCCGACATGGATTTCTAAGGTCAGTTAAACAGAATGGTGCACCATATTCCCACGTGTCACACACTCCTTGGTGGGAATGAATACAAATATCATTTAACAAACAATTCAGTTCGGCTTCTACTACAGGTTTTTTCAGTGTTCCACATTCTGTTTTTTTTGTAGAGCCCCAAATGTGGCTCTCTTCTATAGAATCAGGAAAAATGTCTGCAGAATGTAGGCAAAGTTCAGGAAATGAGCCAACAGATTTGCTGGGTGCACTGATTTCTCCCTTGTCCACTGCTCCTAAGGCAAGTTCACTTAGTGTATCAATTATTGACACTGTCTTAAGTTGGCTTGATCTTCTACTGTGGTGTCCTTTTGTCGTCTTCACTGGTAGGTCAGATAAATTAAGAGAATCAGGCACATTGTCAAAAAACCCTTGGGATGGCTTCTCTTTCATGATTTCTTTTGTAGGATTTAGGAATTTCCATAAAGGTAGTGAAGATGTAGTTACTCTCCCCTGAGGCATTTGTTTAGACTTCGACAAAAAACTGCATCCCTGTGGGGAAAAAGTATATTAATAATGAAAATGTAAAAAAATTAATGTATTTCATTTATTTATTTTCTCAGATCATGAGGTCTAATCCAAGAACATATAAAAAAATATATATATTGGTACTAACCTCCAAGCATGCTTGTTTGTTATTTGGTTTTTAGGAGCATTAGCAACTAAGGCCATATTGCTCCGGGATATGCGGTGGTCATTCCCTGACCTTTCCGCATCCTCCATATTTGGTGGTGACGGGCTCGAACCCCGGTCTAATCAAGAAGCGTGTCCAAACATGCGTTCATAAACCGTAACTGTATTAAGTCTGTAAAAGTATGTGTTTACTAACCGATTTACATGTTGTAGAGGGCTGAAAATCACAGAATAACTCATGCCAATTATTTCGATACACAACTTGAATGGGAGCCAAGTGTGACTGCTCCATCACAGATAACTCCAACCTGTCTCTTATAGACTGGTAATTAGGGAAAGGCAATATGAAACAGATTTTTGAGCCATTTGGATAATTCTTATTTATTCCAATGTGTCAGTGAAAGTATGGGGGGGGACTACTGCAAGATGCTTATATATATACATGTATGAGTATTATAAGCATAACAAAACTAATAATAGTCATACATAACAAAACTAGTAATGGGATAAGATCAGGGAAAGATAAGTACAAGAAATCACTAGCAAAGGAAACTAAAAATGGAGACAAAGTCGTTTTTGTACACGAATACAAAAGAGAAAACACAGAATCTGATAGGTGCCTTACTTGATCAAAGTCATAGAAAGCATAGCAGAAGTAGCAGACAAATTAAATATAAACTTCACAACAGTCTTTACAGTTGAAAGACCATTAGTAATAAATGGCAAGGAGTCAAACTATTGTAAAAGGGATATATGTCTCAGAGAAGAGTATATTGAAAGAATTACTGAAACTGAACAAAGGTAAAGAAAGCTCAAAGAGTGGACAGTACATCTTATTAGACTAAAAAATGCTACATGTGAATGCATCAACCCATAAGAGATATTAATGAGATCAATAATAAAATTATTTGGAACAACTGACTGGACTTCATTAAAATAAATGTACAAAAATAAGTAAAGAATGAAAAAAAATTTTTAAAGAAGATTCAAAAATTTTCTAAAAGCGATAAAAATAATACACAGAGTAAAATGTTAAAATGCTAAAGCAGCTGGAGTATAAAGTTAATAAGGTTTGTTTTTCCAGAACAAAATTAATAAGCACTATATTGGAGACTTCATGATTGGGCTGCCAGCTTTCTCAATTTTATGGATTACTTGAGATCCACAAACTGAGGTTCCTTTGCATCCCAGTGCTGTGAGCTGTGGCACCCTAACATATGAACTCTTTAAATTCATTGCTAAATTGTTAGTGCTCCTTGTAGGCAAAACTTTCTACATGCCATCAATTGAGCGCTGTTATTGATGTTATGCCATCAGCACTCAATTTCTCTAGGTTATTAGGGATCGCAATATTTCTGAAGATGAGGTCATGGTTTCCTTTGATGTGGGTCTCCATTATTCACTTCTGTTCTCTTCCAACAAGCCATTGAGTGCTCTAGAAGCTCTTGGACAGAGAAACTATGTTGAAGGAAAGGAACGCAACTTTCTGCTGATAATATTTTCTTCGACATTCAATCTTATACTACATTAAATTTGTGTTTGACCTGGATCACAATGATGTTCAATCATTCTTTACACCAGCATATTCAGCGAATGGCCATGGGTACTCCCATCAGCTACATTACTGGCAACAATGCTATGGAGGAATTCAAAATTAATATTTTTTTTTGAATTTACCAGTTTTAATCCACTATATTAATGATGTGTCATACCCTAGGCATCAGGACCTGTAATTCTCCATTTCCTTAATCCCCTCCCCACCACATCCAATTTACCATGGATTTAGAGGCAGACAGTGGTTGCTTTTTTTCTATGTAATGGTACAACATGTGAGCCCAACAGGATGCCCTGCTATGCAAGCCAATTTACCAACTACAGGTCTGCATGAACTCCTGGGCACCTAAGAGTAATGCTTATGATTTGTTTAGCCAGGCATGTCATATTCCAACTCTCTAGTATAAAGGAATATCAAAGTTGTTGAAGTAAGGGTGGACTTAATGAGGTGTGGATATCCTTCTCATATTTTGAATAGGCTTCAGCTACAGGCTCAGGACATTGCCTTACAATGACATCCTTCTTGCAATACTAAATTCTTGTCTACTGCCTAAATCTCCGACTATCTGGGTGTTTCTGAGTATCTTGTCAGGTATTACAGAATTACTATATTTGATATGCACAATTCCTGGCAGGAAACTGCAAATCCTCATTACTAACATATAACCCCGGGGGCTCACATCTGGTGAGTATGGGCTTGGCACACCCAGGGTCCTGAGCTGGATATCATCATTCTTCCCTTTCTTGGTGATTCCCTTCTACTTTTGACACACTCTCTCTCTCTCTCTCTCTCTCTCTCTCTCTCTCTCTCTCTCTCTCTCTCTCTCTCAGGGCTACTCGGGAACTTTTTTTTTTTTCCTGGTGCAGCATAAGCCTCAGGCTTCCTTGCATCATATGGATAATAATAATAATAAAACTCCTGTCCCTTTGCTCATTCAAAGTAGTATGAGTATTTTGCATCTCCATTCACACATGAGGAAGCCTGCAGAGAAGTGGAGGCCAGAAGCTTATCACTCTAGCAGGGAGCTGAGCAATTTTGTAACAATTGAGAGCAAACTGGAGGAGAAATTGTTGAAACTGAACATAAGAAATGCACCTGAGGTGGATGGAATCTATCCAGTTATATTAAAGGAGGCAGCAAAGGAAGAAAGCAAACTCTTAGCCATAATTATGAATGTTTCCTTGGACTCATGGGAGGTCCCCATGGACTGGAGATCTCCAAATGTGTCCCCAATTCACAAACGGCGATCAAAGGGTGCCACGAGTAATTACAGACCTGTTAGTTTAACTTCTGTTACAGGGAAAATAATGGGTCACCGGTTAAAGAAGAAATGCAGAATCATCTAGACAAGGTTACAATTATAGTTGAGACACAACATGGGTTTGTTAAGGGGAAGTCTTGTCTGACAGATTTGTCTGGGTACAATGACGTTGTCACGAAGGATCTAGATGCAAAAAATAATTTTGATATCATATACTTGGATTTCAGGAAAGCTTTTGATACTGTTGCACATGGAAGACTGCTGTACAAATTGGAGTAGTATGGCATTAAGAGTAAGTTGCTGCTATGGGTAAAGGGATGGTTGAGTGGAAGAAGGCAAATGGTAATCAATGGACAATGTTCTTCGTGGAATAATGTTATTAGCAGAGTCCATCAGGGTTCAGTGTTAGAACCATTGTTGTTTATCAATGATATTGATGAAGATATATCAGGCTTAATGTTCAAGTTTGCAGATGATATGAAAGTTGGCAGGGTTGTTAGACAGTAATGATACAATGAGCAATACAATGATCTAAAAAAGTTAAAAAAAAGATGAGCCGAGAGGTGCCAACTGAAGTTTAACATTGACAAATGCAAAGTGCTGCATATACATAGCAGTAATCCCAGGGTAACATACAACTGTGTGGTACTACACTCAAGGTTGTGGAGAATGAAAAAGAACTGGGTGCAGTCAGATATGAAGTTTCCAGAGCAGTGCAGACAAGCTGCCAGAACAGCTTATGGGGGTCTTCTCAATGATATACAGGACCTTTTCTAGCAGGAATAAGGAGGTGATTATCCTTTTGTATAATGGTCAGGCCACACCTTGAGTACTGCATACAAGTCTGGAAGCCTCATTTTAGGAATGACGTAGAACTGCTGGAAGGGATACAGAGAAGGACAATGGTTTGAGCACGGTCAATGATGATGGGATTCTTCCTCTTGCTCAGATTATAAACCTGAGGGGACATAAATTTAAACTGAGAAAGGCAGTTATAGAACAGATATGCAGAATTTGTCTTTAGCCAGCAAGTGGTTGATTGTTGGAACAAACTTCCATCTGTCATTGTGGAACTTGAGAGCTTAAATAGATTCAAGGAAGAGATTGACAAACTTTTGGAATGAATGGATAGGTGAAATGGGAAGGATTTTTTTTTTTTTTTTTTTTTGGCTGATACTGGTATAACTTGCTTTCTTGCATCATATGCCACTACTAATGCTAAATACACATTTTTAATTAAGTACTCAATTTGTAAATGACAATTTTTAGAGTTCTTTACTTTTCAAAATCAGAGCAAGACTGAAATATTTTGTATAGATCCTTAATACACCAGCATTAACTTGAAAGCAAGAACAAGCATGCCAAAGAGAAGAGGGCAAAAAAGTTCCAAAAAATAGGCACTTATCTTGTTTCTTCACATTTTCATTAATTTCTGGTTTCACATGAAAGTTTGTTTTTTGCTGTCTTTAAATCCTTCAAATAGTTCTGTTTAAAAATTTCTTTCAGGCATGCAGAACAGCAGTGTTCCAAATCGTTGCACAGTTTGAACAAAAATTATCTTCTCATTTATCTTATGAATACAATTCATAAAAACAATATAGCAATTTCTCACTCCAGTTTTCATCGGAAAATACTCTCTGCACAAAGCAGAAAACATTTTTAAAACTGTCAAAGTTTTGAATGAAACCAGCAATTAATTTCCATCTTTTGCTTCTTTTTAAGCATTCACACAGATACATACATATATATATATATATATATATATATATGCTTACGCATCTAATACAAATATGTCTACTGTTAGCATTCACACAGATATATATATATATATATATATGCTTACGCATCTAATACAAATATGTCTACTGTTATCCATCTGTCTGACAATCCATCTCCAAAAATTGAACTTATGGATAGATGGATGGATTTTCATGAAATTTTATATTTGGGACTTTTAAAATTATTTGTTAAGCCATTCCCAATTTCATTAAAATTGGAAAAATAGAAATCCAACAATTATTATTTCTTTTTTCCATACAATTTGTATATAAATTCAAATTCAAAGATAAATGTAGTTTTAATCCAGTACTGTCACAGCTTTAGACAGTCTGTGCATGCTTTGCATCCATTGTTATACATCATCATGTGTTAATGTATATATGGTGGCACCTGGGCAAGCACCTATCTCCACCCAATATCACGCGTCAAAAAAGATTGTTATTGTTATTGTTATTTGGTTTTCAGGAGCATTAGCAACTAAGGCCATATTGCTCCGGGGATATGAGGTGGTCATTCCCTGACCTTTCCGCATCCTCCGTATTTGGTGGTGACGGGCTCGAACCCCGGTCTAATCAAGAAGCGTGTGCTATGCACTGCTGCTCCTTCCCACCTGGCTACGGAGGCGCCGTCAAAAAAGAACCACCACTAATAGGTCAATAGTGCAATGTGTGTAGTGTGTAAAATAATGTTAAAAAAAAAAAGGCCTCATCGCCACCAGGAGGCATACACACAAGCGTGACTGCCCCTGGTGCCCATCCCTTGGCACCGGTAGCCAAACCTGGATCAGCACTATCGGTATAAGTACCTTCTCCATGCCCATTGAATGTAGTGCAACTATTGTTATACAGTAAATCCCAGCTATTTGTGGTATCTGTATTCGCAGTCATAGATTTAATATAAAATGAAACCTAAAAAAATGTAAATTTTAAAGCACCATAAACATTTTCCGTCATAAAAAATGAGCGTGACTAAAATCATCTTGCCCGGTCAAAACAGTACTGGGGGGGAAAAAATTGCAAGCGCGGATGTTTCCTGCTAATCCTTGTTCACTATGTGTAATCCGCTTGTCATGGAAGGTTTTGTCGTTTGCTTTTAATTGATATGCTTACAAAAGTGAAAAATCTACTGTTTTGCAGTGTGTTAGTGTATAAAAGAAAGCGACTTTATTGTTGACAAGTTCTTTTCTAACCCCTACAAAAATATGGCTACAAATAACAAGGGAATTGTGTAAAGATCAAAGAAAGTGATGATATTAGCAAGTAAAACTCAGCTATTAGACAAAATTTCTAATGGTGAAAGTGTCTCGTCAGTGGCAAAACATAAAATCAATGAGTCATCGGTACAATCAATAAAGAAATCGGAAGAAAAAACCCGGCATAGTGGCCATGAAAACATGCTAATTGCTTCAAAAATTTGCTATCTAACTCATGATGTTGATTTAGGAAAAATGGAAAAGGCTATCTTTTTAGGCAAAACACCTTTATCAACACTTTAGCGAAACTAGTAATAGCACTGGCGGGATAAGTTTTTTAGCTAGCAAAGGCTTTTTTGAAAGATTTGTTTGAAATTTCTAATAACTATTACATTTAATATTAGAATGTTTCTTATTTTCATTTCGATGCCTTATGCTTGTATTTTACTATGTACTATGTTTGTCTATGTACATAGTTTTATTATGTAGGTACATATAATACATACACAGACAAAATTTTAGACTAGTTTTTCTTATATATTTCATACTTTGGAATGGAACCCTTTTATTACTATGGGAGCCATAACTCAGTATTTGTGGCATTTCTCAGGAACGTAACCCCTGCGAATAGTGGGGGTTTTCTGTATAAGACTTGTGAACATGGTGTCGCTTGTGAAGAGATACATATGAACACAGAGAAAAAGACTTAAAAGAAAAAAAAAAAAAAGATTATACAGGAGGAGAGTAATAAATATTACCCATTTGTAATTAAATTGCCCTGAAAAGTTTAAATAATGTAAAACTATCGCCTTATTGAGTGTTCTATAAAGTTGTGATCTCAGAAATGAATTGATAAGGAGATAACTATATTTATTTTTCACTTCTATTTTGAATCACAAAAAAAAAAGAAGAAAAAAAAAATTTCATTTAATTTAAGAAAAAAACAAACACACCTGACATGTAACACACTACATACATTACTAACTTTTTTTTTTACTTCTCCATCACTCAATATCCAAGTGTACTGTTGTCAGGAATCTCATGCACTGACAACAGTAAACCTGGACTGTGCTATACAGGGTGTTTCAAAAATGATGGTCAATAATTTAAAAGTGAAAAGTACAAACTAGAATAGGCAAAAAAGTCCCAGTGAACATCGGGTCACAAATGAACTGTTTTGGAGATAATGCACATTTTCTGTTAAGGTCTGCCACTGACTATGGGAGCACTCTGGGAGGGTAGTCTGTATTGCTGAGGCCTTGTACATGCTGGATTTGGTAGGGGTACGGTAATTGGCGATGTAAACTTCACCACACACTGCTACGACTCAGTACACGCTCTTCCAGAGCAACCCTCCTTGTCGAAATTCCTGGATTTTGTTCTATTCTTTCTAACACCCTTTACTCAACATCAAGTGTTATGCTTCTGGGCCTACCTGCTCATATTCCATCTGTGAAGTGCCCATGTTCTCTAAGGTGTTGATGTACCCTGATGAATGTGTACCTGTTAGCCTAGTTTCGGCTGTGAAATGCTTCTTGGTACAAATGTGCAGCCTCAAGTGCTGCCGTTGGCGGCACCTCTGTAGCCAGGTGGGCAGGAGCAGCAGTGCATAGCACACGCTTCTTGATTAGACCGGGGTTCAAGCCTGTGACCACCAAATACAGAGGATGCGGAAAGGTCAGGGAATGACCACCGCATATCCCCGAAGCAATATGGCCTTAATTGCTAATGCTCCTAAAAACCAAATAACAACAACAACTACCGTTGGCTTTATCATAAATGAAGTGCATGTCCACATACTCTTCATTCAGCCTTCCTTCTCCACAACCAAATCTGTCTACCTTCACAGCGCACAGCCCTACATGTCAAAATTGTAACTATACCAAAATTGCTTGCCTGACCCTTTTCAGCCAAAAATAAAACTCATCCAGCGTACAACCCCTTCTCGCTCTTAAAGCATATCTCTATGACCAAATAAAAGCATCAACAGTGATTAAAGCATTTCTGTTTTTTTTTATAGGTCCTAGCCACTGAAATCTGAGGAAAGCAGGTGGCAGGACCTGCCAGAGTATACTGATTCCTTACTGGTAATACCTGGCTAGCCTCCACGTGGCGCGGTATGGGCAACATTGAGTCCCATTAGGGGACTCGATGGCCAATAAGCCAGATGAACAATGGACACAACAGATTACACGATCCACACACTTTAAATATATGGTTTGACAGGGTACTGTTACTCGATACAGAGAACACCGCAAAAAATGGGAGAAATCCCAGGAGCCACTAGACCCTCAAACATACCAAATACTCTTCGTTGCTGTAACCTCTTTCCATGTATGTTGACTATCCTTTGACAATTACTAGTATGCTTGCTACATCTCAGAACGCTGAGAAAGGGGAAACGGAAAGAATGAGCATAACCTAACCTAAACAAACAAGTCAGTGGTGGATCCCAACTCTGTACAGTTCACCTTTTCAGTAGTGGATCCCAACTCTGTACAGTTCACCTTTTCAGTAGTGGATCCCAACTCTGTACAGTTCACCTTGTCAGTGGTGGATCTCAACTAGATATGTGCAATATCTCAAAAACGATTTGCTTAACAACCCATGTTTACTAGGCTTTTTTGCATATTGTAGTCTGTACAGGTCAGCTTTAAATTATTGACCATCACTTTTGAAACACCCTGTATATTGCTAACAACCAGTCAGTGGCAAAATTAAGAAACTCTCATTCAGTGAAATGCAACATGAGGTTAACAATGGAAGCAGAGCACACATTAAGTACAATATACTTTTCATATTAAAATTTATCAAATACAGTGGACCCCTGCTTTACAATATTAATCAGTTCCAGAGACACCATCGTATCATGAAAATACTGTAATATAAACTCAATAACACACTGCATTTTGGTAATTCGTTCCAAGACCTCGAAAGTTGAAATTTTCACTATATTTCTCTCTCTCTCTAAAATTTTTATAATGGAAATTGTACATATTGATTAAAAAAATTAATTAAAACTAATATATCAATTAAAGTAAAACACAAAAAATCACTTCAACTAAAGGATGCAAAAACAAAACACGTTTACAAATGCTGCTATATGAGAGGAAGGAACCATGGGGGTAAGTGTAAGTGTATTTAGGGTCAAGCGGCATCAGGGGTTTTCCCCATCTTCGTGTAGTTTACGTTGTGGTGTTTTACAGTGTGCTGTAAATGCCAGAGATTTAAAAGTGTATGGGTCTTGGATCATTTAGTGTTGTGTACCATTGTTCTTCTGGTTGTTTAGCTGCTGGATCCCAGCTGGGGCCCAATGTTGCCCCACTTACACCCCGTGGAGGCAGACCAGGAACCCAGTAGCTTATATATACTCTGGCAGGTCCTGCCACCTAATTTCCTGAGATTTTGGTGTATAGGGCCTTAAAAAAAAAAAAAAAAAAACTCGGTAAGGATGAGCCCTTGAATTAGAAAAGTCGAATGATGTTTATGCGGTTTAATTTGGACAAAATTAAGTTTTTGCAGTTTGTGTGGGATATACGCTGGCGTATTAGACAGTTGGGGGAGAGACTGAAGATGGGAGGAAACAGAAGTATGGGGACGATAGAGAAGGCAACCCCAGGTTTTTCAGTGAGGAGGTAGGCCTCTGCCCCACCAAGAGAAGGATAAGGGTTGGTGGGGATGGGGCAGGACTGCTTTCTCCCCCACCCACCAGGGGAAACAGAGAAAAAGGTACCATGCAAGGGAGCCGAGTATAGATCGCCATCAAGAACCGGCAATAGAGAGCACATTGACACTGTTGGTAAAGAGTCCAATTTGAGTATGTGGTGTGATTTGGCGTCATTCATGGGACAGAGGTTTAGCCGAGATAGGTTAATGATCAGGACAGTCTTCAAGTGGGTGCCAGTCAATTTCAATGGCTGAATACATTCCAATTCCTAGATCTCTTACATTCTGGGTAGGGTTTTCTGCCTTTGGAATAGGTCCTTTGCAAAGGTGGTGAAGGCTGTGTATTCTTCAGCTGTGTCAAGCAGGTGGTGCTCTATATTCATGGGGATGTAGTGAATTCTCATCGTAAGAGTGCACCTAAGGTTATCATAATTGTCACAGTGGTAGAGAATATGCTCCCAGGTCTCTGGGAAGCCACAATGGCAGTTTGGGTCTTTCACAATCCTAAACCCGGCCAACTTAGCTTTGAAAGATCCGTGCCCCATGAGAAGGAAGGTGGCGTGGAGTCCTGTTAAGAACCATGTGGGTAGTTCGGGGTAGATTCTTGAGATTTCAGAGTTGAATTTCTTGGTAATGGATCCCTTTGTGGTTTGGTCCCATCTCAGTTGCCATGTCCTTTAAAGGTGAAGGGTCTTGCTTTTTCCACTCTGATACTATTTGCAGCATCGGTGGAGAAGTCAATGCAGGTAAGGGATCTGCCCTTGGAGAGATAATGTAGTAATTAGCACTTGACTACCTCTAGGTCCAGGGGTAATGCACTGGCAAGCACCTGCAAGGCATGTGTGCTGACTGTGCAGCAAGCTCTAGTGATGGAAAGTAGGATGGTGTGCTTGATTGATTCTAATTTTCTTATACTTACTGCAGTTGTCGCTTTGGGAAACCAAGCTCCTGCAGCATAAGTGATGATCGGTACAAATACTGCTTTGTAGTAAAGGGTTAGTATTCACTGTTTCAAGCCCCAGTCTCGCCGAGAAACTCTGTTAACCATGGCACTATATGTTCTTATTTTTTGGTGGAGATGAATCAGTTGCGGGGTGAATGATAATTTTCTATCTAGAATTACTCACAGGTATTTCAGCTCCGTGGATAGTTTTATGGTCATTTGTTGGATTTTAATTAGGGGAGGTCTGGTGACTTGCAGCGTTCCCTTCAGTAAAATCGAGTTGGTCTTGTCCAGTGAAATCTGCAGGTGGTGCTGTTCAGCACAAAGTTGAAGAGACAATAAGGGCTTCATTTGCTGTGTCTTCTAATTGTCTACGGGAGTCGACCATCAGGGTAAGAATCAGATCATCAACATATGCCCGGGTGGAGATGTCTCGCAGATTGGTATGCAGGAATTCATCTAAAACAATTTTTTTTTTTTTTTTTTTTTGGTAGTTGTTGGCGCATAGGCTTCTGTGGCCATAATGCACCTCCCAAGGTTTTTGCAGTACTTTGATCCAAGCCCGAGGCGGGAATCAAACCCGCGACCTTTGGGTTACCAGGCAGGCACTTTACCCACCTGGCTAGCCTGGTCGGCATCTAAAACAATGTTCCAAAAAAGGGGTCCCAGGACTGAGCCCTGGGGACACCCTCTGTGCACTAGTCTGGTCACATGGCAGTATGGTGTTTTTACTGTTACTTTCCTTTGTGGAAGATAATCCTTAATGCAGCAAAATAGGTTATATGGTAATTTGGCTTCCCTGAGTCTGCCGAGGACCAAGTCAACGGAAATGACAAGGAAGTATTTTCTATCTGTGTTCCTTGCAGATTCCAGGGAATCCACAGCTGAGCAGCCTTCCTTGAATCCGAACTGTTTTGGTGACTGCAGGACTACTCACACATGAACCGACTGACTGATTCTGAGGTGGAGAAGATGCTCAAACAGTTTGCTAAGCATGGATAGCAGGGCTGTGGGACAATAGGAGTCTGGTTGTTCCTGAGGCTTGCTCAGGTTTTTTAGTATTAGTCAGATGGTGGCTGTCTTCCAGGAGGATGGAAAGCATCCTGTTTTTAAGCAATGGTTAAAGAGATTTAAGATTATGGCCAGGGTATATTCCATGACTTTTTTTACTATCTCTGGTTCTAGCATGTCAATTCCAGGAGATCTCATATTATTGAATTTGTTGGATGCTAGGCAGATCTATTGTTTGCATGCAATACTTTTCATTTTCCTGGCACGGGTTGATCTGCTTCGGGGTGGCTGGGGAAGCTGGTGTCTTGAACATGGTATTTAAGATATCATTAATGCTACTATGCCACGTTGTGGTCATGGAACCGTTTGGCGCTGTTGTGGAGGGGATAACCTCTCCTCTGGGGAGTTTGTTTGTGGTCACCCTATAAACCATGCCCCAGGAATCTTCATTGCCAGTAGCAGAAACCAGGTCCTCTCAGGACTTCTGCTTCCTACGCCTAATTAGCGCTATATAGCAGTTTCCTGCCTATATGTCTGTCTGAGTGCTTCAATCTCTGGCTCCAGCCAGGATCTATGGGCCTGTTGGAAGTCTTTCCTTTTGTGTTGCACTTCTCTTCTTAGTGCTTGGAGTTCAGGGCACCACCATGGGAGTGTGCCTAGTTTGGGATTTTTCTTTTTGACTGCCGTATTACAGGCAGCAGTGATGAGGTTGGTGATGGCATGTTGCATCTGGGTCTATGTTTTCTAGGTCCTGTTGTTGGAGCTGCGGTGCCGGTTCACTGAGGATTTTCCTGAACAGTTCCCAATCAGCACTAGCAATAGCATATCTGTGCAAGATTAATCTCTGTAGGAGTATGCATGTGTGAGAGAGCGCCTCATCTCAAGTGTGATCACCCTGTGGTCGGATGTTGTCCACTCCTCCCTGACCACCCAGTTCAGGAGGTAGCCTGCAAACAAGGTTGTGGCCAGAGTGACATCATTGGTAGCCTCCCACAGGGTGCTAGAGAAGGTAGGAAGATTATTCAGTTGATTAATGACCGTGAAATTTGAATTAGCCAGGTAGTCCTCCAGGAGTTGCCCATTCTGGATGCCACGTTGCTACACTCCCCTGTGGCACTGTGCCACAGGGGAGTGTAGCAGTTTACATCAGCACACACTAGAAATTTGGCTTGGGGGAGGTGAGAGACGACCATTTGCAGGTAGTTGGTTGCTTGCTGGATGTTCCCACCTAGTCTGCAATAGAGGGATATGACATAGAAATCCCTGAGAGGGGTGAGAAGCTGCGCACATGATGCTCGGGCAGTGCAGAGGTGTGCTACTTTCATTACAGTAATGTTAGGGTTCCAGACCAGGATGGCGGCCCATGGGGTTTCCCCGCTGTGCTGGATGATTTTGTAAGTGAGAGGTAACCTCTCACTTCTTTGCAGTGGGTGTAGGGTTCTTGAATTAGATTGATGTCAGAGTTTGTTTCATCTGCCTTGATTCTGATCTGATCTACTACTGCTCAAGCCTGCTGCACGTTTATATGGATAAAATTGATTTCTTTGGTGTTGAAAATTTTAGGCCAAGTTCCCATAGTCGGTCCTGCTTTGGTGAATACTTTTGAATTTTTGATATACTGGGCACTTGTTGTCCTGAAGGGAGTAATTGTGAAGGATTTTTTGCACCTTGCAGTTAGCGCAAACAGGTTCGTCAGTTTTATTTGGGCATGAGTTGTATTCATGTCACTGCTGGGCACAATTGCCACAAGTTGGCTGGGTATGGGTGCATGTGTGCGTGATGTTTTTTTTTTTTTTGGCTGATGCTGCATAAGCTTGCTTTCTTGCATCATATGCCTCTACTAATGCTAATGTGTCACTAGCGACAGCACCTGTAGCATTTGGGGATAGCCACATGCTCTTCAAAGCAGTGGCTTTCCCACTGGGTGTAGATTCGGATCTGGGCAGAGATTATTGGCCAGACCGTTGGGGCTAGCTCAACAATCCAGTTGAACTCCCACTACGCGTTTGGTCATTTATTTCTGCGTTATTAAGTTCTCTGATTCAGATTTTTGCAGTACAGTTCGTTTCTTACAGTCTCTGGTGCTAGCTCTTTGTCCACATCA
The DNA here is from genome assembly GCF_048544385.1 of Mastigoproctus giganteus. Classification (NCBI taxonomy): domain Eukaryota; kingdom Metazoa; phylum Arthropoda; class Arachnida; order Uropygi; family Thelyphonidae; genus Mastigoproctus; species Mastigoproctus giganteus. Next base: position 39,146,309 of record NC_143588.1, read on the forward strand.
TAAATTATGACCGATGGTCCTTGTTTTCTTGGTATTTCTGCAGTTAAGCGAAGGGTCTAGATTTTGGGGTTTGTCACGATTCTGGAGGCCTCTTCCTTCGTCTCTGTTTCTATGATAATTCCTGTTTCTAGTCTTTCTGATGGATTTTATGCGAGTATTTTAAGATCGCTGTTCAGGTTTTCAATCACCATGTTCTTAATTTCTTCACTGGTTTTTGTAGTCCCTGTTGAGGCTGGTTTCAGGACAACCAGGTTAGGTTTTGGTAGTAGAGCTTTCTTTGCTGCCAGTTATTTAGTACTTTCAGTTATTTGGGTGCCAGCTGTAGTCCTCAGCACTTCTGAGTAGGTAGGGGCACACTGTAGCATTTGGTTTGCACCTACTGCAATAAATGCTTCGAGTTTTGCATTGGTTTTCTCACACTCAGTGTTGGTTTGCACAAGTATTGTTTCGAGTTTCATCCAAATTGCGACAATTTTTCCATGTAATCCCGTTGTTATTCTATTATATCTTCAGACCTACTGAAAGACCCCAAGTCTTCAAGTTCTTTTCTTAAGACGAAGGTCTTTCCGGAAACAGTTCCTTCATGAAGAGTCACAGGGGTGTTTTCTCGGCATTGGTTTGAGTTTCCTTGGGCATTTTAAGAAACTGCAGGTGATCGAAGTAATCTGGATTAGCGAGAGCCGAGTGTTCAGTTGGCTGGGTTTCAGAGAAATATGTTGAAAGTAATTTGACACAAGTCCGTAGCTACAATTGAAGTCAAGATACAGTCTAGCAAAGTTTCGGACTGCCCCCATCACGTTGGGGAGAGGAGAGCCGAAGTCAAAAATTACCCCTAGAGCTGCCAAGTTAGCTTCTATTGGAACAGTTGAATGCAGGTGGTCGTGGAAGGGCAGCTACTGCCCGAGGTACTAGTAGTAGTGGCATATGATGCAAGAAAGCAAGTATATGAGCTTATGCAGCATCAGCCAAAAAAATCACTCCATCCCCTCCCAATGCCTGTCCAGTTTCTCCTTAAATTTATTTAACCTATCAACTTCCACAACGACAGATGGAAGTTTGTTCTAATTAACCACCCGCTGGCTAAAGGCAAATTTCTGCACATCTATTCTAACATCTGTCTTCTCTTAATTTGAATTTATGCCCAATTAGGTTCGTAATCTGAAGAAGTGGAAGGACCCCATCAGAATTCAGTGTGCTCAACCCATTCAAGGCCTTATACACCTCAATCAGATCACCGCACAGGTGCTTAGTCTCCAGCCACTGCAATTTGAAGAACTTAAGCCTCTCTTGGTAAGAGGATCCCTTCACCCCCCCCCACCAATCTTGTTTCCCTTCTCTGTACAAGCTCAAGCAAATCGACATCCTTCCTAAAATGAGGCCTTCAGACCTGTAAGCAGTACTCAAGGCGCAGCCTGACCATTGCCTTACCTCCTTCTCCCTGCTACAAAATTTCTATATATCATTGACAAAACTTCATGACCTTCCCTGGCAGCCTGTCTGCATTGCTCAGAAAAATTCATATCTGCCTGCACAATTACTCCGAGGTCATTTTCATTTTCTACCACCTTAAGTGTAGTACCACACAGTTGGTACGTTTCTCTGGGGTTACTTCTACCCATATGCAGTACTTTGCATTTGTCAAGGTTAAACTTCAGTTGCCACTTCTTAGCCCATCTGCCCAAATTATCTAGATCCTGTTGCAGTAGCAAGTTGATCTGTAACCAAGTTACAAAGGAGGTTAGGCAGGTGAAGGCAGATTACGAGAAATCTTTGGCAAGGGATGCTAAGAAAAACAGCAAAGAGTTCTTTACTTATGTAAACTCTAGAAGGAAGAGGATAAATCAGATTGGTCCACTTGATATCGATGGTTCAACTGTTGATGATCCTGCTCAGGTAGCTAACAAACTAAATGAATATTTTGCTTCGACATTCACACATGAGGAGTTATTCAGCGAGGGGAAAACGCTAGAGGTGTATTCAACTCTGGCAGTAAGCTAGAAAATCTTGTAATAACTCAGAGTAAAGTGGAGGAGAAATTGTTGAAGATAAATACAAGAAAGGCACCTGGAGTGGATGGGATCTATACAGCTATATTAAAGGAGGCAGCAAAGGAAGTAAGCAAACCCTTAGCCATAATTATGAGAGCTTCCTTCGACTCAGGGGAGGTACCCATAGACTGGAGATGTGCAAATGTGAACCCAATTCACAAGGGAGGATCAAAGGCTGACACAAGTAATTATAGACCTGTGAGTTTAACTTCTGTTTCAGAAAAATTAATGGAGGCACTGATTAAAGAAGCACTGCAGGATCATCTAGACAAGACTTCAGTTATAGCTCAGACACAGCATGGTTTTGTTAAGGGGAAGTCTTGCCTGACCAATTTGATTGGATACTATGATGCAGTCACAAAAGAACTGGATGCAGGGAATAACTTTGATATTATATACTTGGATCTTAGAAAGGCTCTTGATACTGTTGCACATGGAAGACTGCTGCACAAATTGGAGCAGTGTGGCATTGGAGGCAAACTGCTGCTATGGATAAGGGGGGGGGGGAGAAGACAGAGAGTGGTAATTAATGGACACTGCTCATCGTGGACTAATGTTATTAGTGGAGTCCCCCAGGGCTCAGTGTTGGGTCCATTATTGTTTTCTGTATTTATAAATAATATTGATGATGGTATATCAAGCTTAATGTCCAAGTTTGCAGACGATACAAAGGTTGGCAGGGTTGTTAAGGACACTACTGATGCTATGCTGCTGAAACAGGATCTGGAAAGGTTGAGCAGTGGCAAATGAAGTTTAACATTGACAAATGTAAAGTACTACATATGGGAAACAGCAACCCCAGAGCAACGTATCAACTCTGTGGTACTACACTAACAGTGGTAGAGAATGAAAAGGACCTGGGGATAATTGTGGAGGCAGATATGAAGTTCTCTGAGCAGTGCAGATGGGCTGCAAGAGTAGCTAATGGTGTCTTATCAATGATATACAGGAATTTTTCTAGCAGAGATAAGGAGGTGATTATTCCCTTGTATAAGGCAATGGTCAGGCCACACCTTGAGTACTATATACAGGTCAGGAGGCCTCATTTCAAGAAGGATGTAAAGCTGCAGGAACGAGTACAGAGAAGGGCAACAAGATTAGTGAATGGAATAAAGGGTTAAGAAAAGATTAAGTTTTGCAAATTACAGTGTCTGGAGACTAGGCACCGGCGAGGTGATCTGATAGAGGTGTATAAAGCCTTGAATGGTTTGAGCATGCTCAATGCTGATGGGATTCTGCCTCTTGCTGAGAATAATCACCTGAGAGGGCATAAATTAAAATTGAGGAAAGACAGATGTAGGATATGTGCGGAAATTTGCCTTTAGCCAGCGGGTAGTTAGTTGGTGGAACAGACTTCCATCCCTTGTTGTGGAAGTTCATAGCCTAAATAAATTTAAGGCAAACAGCTGGCTGGACAGGTATTTCGAACGAACGGAGGAGTAAAGTGGAAGTTTTTTTTGTGTGTTTTTTTTTTTTTTTTTTGGCTGATGCTGCATAAGCTTGCTTTCTTGCATCATATGCCTCTACTAATGCTAATGCTAAAGAGTTTAATTTGCTCACATTATTATTGGTGTTGAGGAGATGGAGGATCACAAACTTTCGATAACACAGATTTTGGTGATCCAGGAGAAGATTGACTGGTAGTGGTACCACCTATGGATGCCATATGTTCACCTCCACTTTCTCCTTTCTTGAAAAACTGATGGATTTTAATCTGCACAGTTTTCTTCTTCTTCTTCTTCTTCTCCTGGTAGATTAATTTGTAGCAGGCAATGGCATTGTTTACACCTGCTGCCACTTTGGTGAACCTCTTGGCATTATGTTCTTGAGCTTTGAAAGATGATAGTGCTTTATCTATTAAAGAAAAAGCTTCAGCTTGCTACTTGCAGCTGAAATTTTTTTTCAACAACTTCTTCCTCTTCAGTGGCCTCCTGTTGTGTCTGTTTTTCAATTTCGAAGAGATTTTCATTGGTCAGCTCCTGAGAGTGGCTTTCCAATAATTGGTAAACACACTCTTCCTCCACCTTGAGATCCAATTGTTTTCCGAGCTCCACCACGTTTTTCGAGACTGACTCTACCTTTTAAAATGTACAGAAGTCATGAGCAAATTGTGGGATGAGTTTCTTCCAGATCTCATTCATATTTGATGATGTTATCTCATGCCAGACAGCATCTATATCAGGAGTGGGCAACCTTTTTTGAATAAAAGGCCATATTCATTTTCGGAAATAGTGGAAAGGCCGCACCAATCCTTCGAACCACTACTTATGAAGTAAAACATACTTAATTATCAGTGTTAAATTTTATTACATATAACTATAGAAAAAGGCAAATAAATTTCAATAAAACATACATATTTACAATATTCTCATCATAATACATCCACCTACATGAACAGAAAATTTTAAAAACTATAATTATGAAGATAAATTATTTTCTAAATTGTTATTCAAATGAAAATTTATAGCAATTATTTAACATTCTCTCTGTATTATACAAGAATAATTAGAAAAAACTGTAATATTGTAAAAAATAATTTAATATGAGTTAACTAATGAGTTGAAGATTTGATGCTTTGGTGGTTGAGTTGTTTATCAAAAAAGATGTCTCTGCTGAAACCACTTCGATTGCACATTTTTAATGAGCTAAACTCATCAGAATGCATTGGTTTCAGCTGAAACATCTTTTTTGATAATTAACTAATGAGATTTTTGGGTTTGTTTTTTATTAGATAACAACCTGATATTAGGCTCCATCTTAGCTGTACACAACTTGAGTTGGTCTTCTAAATGAATATCAGATATCTGAGTCCTTAAATGACTTAATTTGTGTAAGGTATGAAAAAGTTGATTCGCAACAATACATAGTTGCAAAGCAAGACAGCAGTCGACGAGCATGTTGACGTAAACATGGGTATTCAACTGCATTTTTCCACATTTCAATAGGATCTTTTTTTGTATCAAAAAATGTCTTTATCATATTATCTTCTCCTAATTCAATTAATTCCATCTGTAGTTCTGTAGGTGCCATCAGGATATCAACTAAATGTGGCTCATATGCCAATTTCATTTCTAAAGTATGTTCTTTGAAATCAGAAAATCTATCATTGTATTCTTCAATTAGCATGTCCAATACGGTTATGTAGTCTTTGAAAGTATCACATACAGCATATTTCTGCTCCTTTAACATATTTTTTAAATGAGGGAAATGTTCCCCAGATATTTCTGATTTAGAGAAAAGAGTTTTGTAAAAAATTAATTTTTTTCGAAATACCTGAATTTTTTGCCACATGTCATATGTCATATGTCTTGTTTTTCCCAGCAAATAAACATTTAATTCAATTTGCTTTTCCATAACATCACACAAAAACGAAGCATTTTTACAAAATTCTTCATCTAATAAATCACATTCTTGTTGTTGTTCCTTGTAAAATTTTTTAATTTGTTCTCGCAAAGCCAAAACTTTTACTAAAATTTGTCCTTTTGGTAACTAGTGCACTTTACAATATGGCAAGTCAACATTATATGTCTCATCATCCAATATAAGCATGCTTCGAAATTGGTGATGTCTTAAAGCATTTACTCAAATAAACTTAACAATTGCAATAATTTTGTCCAAAGTATTGCTCAATGTGGAGGATTTAGCACAAAGGTTTTGCTGGTGTAATATACAGTGGAACGAAATTAACTTTTCTAAATTGGGCTTTTCTTTTTTTAACAATGAAACGAATCCTTCTCGCTTTCCTCTCATAGAAGGTGCACCGTCTGTGCATACACTCACCAGGTTACCAAGGTTTAGTCCTCTCTCAAGACACATTTCTTTAAAGTTGTTAAAAATATCAATTCCACGAGTCCTTCCAGTGAGCCTTACCCAAAGCCAGTAATTCCTCGTAACAATGAAAATCTTCAGTTATAGCATGAATAAAATATAATATTTGAGCAGAGTCATTTCTATCGGTGGTTTCATCTAACGCTATTGAAAAATATACATCTTTAGAGTGAATTATTACCTGAAGTTGTTCTCCTACATTCTGAGCTAATTCATGTTGTCTATTAGTTATAGTTTTTCTTGAGAGAGGTAACTGTTTGTATTTGTCAACTTTTTCGTGATCTAAACATCCTACTGCTTCAACAATACATTCTTCTATCATTTCGATGTCACTAAATGGTTTGCCTTTTTTTCCAAGTACATGCGCTATTTTGTATGTAACATCGGTTGCAGAAGTTCCTTGCTTAATAAAAGCACCAAAAGCCTTTTCCTGGTGCTGTTTTTCTTTCTTCATTTTTTGAAGTGCAGATTTATGAGTTTCTCCTTCTAATTTTACATATTTATGGTCCTTGTAAGATAGATAAACCATTTTGTCTTTCACAGAAATAAGAAAATACTGCCAATCTTCTTTAAATGTTCTGTTTTCTTCATTCAACTTCCTTTTAACTTTTTTGGACATGATGGGCAATCTAAAAATTAAGCAACTGTGAAATCAAACATAAGAAATTACAGGATTACAAAATTCAAGACAAGAATACATAGGGTTGTCAAAATATTCAGTTACAAATATGCACATAAAAGCAACAGATAAAAAATCACGATGTCACAATTTAAATTTTAAATAAAAAACTATTTTCGTCAAATTATTAACTCTGTTAAAATATTTTTTTTATTTTAACAAACTTAACAGAGGATAGAATTTTTCTTTTATTAAATAGTTTTCATTTTTTATCATTTGTGGTACATAAAAACAATTTTTAAATAAATAGAAAAAGTTAAACATGATATATTTTACTTTTTAGATCAAAAAATTTGTATTTTCCTTTTTTAATTATCTGAATAATGTTTCTATATTGTGAAAAAAATATATAAAGCTTTTTATTATTAAAACGTTTTGAATATTTAATTTTAAAAAATATTAGTTTAAAAGTAGTAGGATTATTTAATTATTTTATTTCATCTTTGTGTGACAAAGGCCACACATAAGATCTTAGAAGGCCGCGGGTTGTCCACCCTGATCTTTATTCTTGATTGCATTGTAGATGTTATATTCCTTCCAAAATTGCTTTAAGGTCATTCCACCCTCTCCTTCTGTTGCTGTTAAGGCTTCCCTAAAAATTCTTCATGTGTAATAAGCCTTGAATGTAGCAATAACCCCCTGATCTCACTGGCTGTAAGAGGGAGGTGGTATTGGGAGGCAAGTACGCCACTTTTTTTTTTTTTTTTTTTTATGTGAACCCCAAACACGAGAGGTATTAGAACCTATAGTACTTAGTACCGTGCTTGGGTTGGAGATTGAGAAGACGAAAGAAGATATTTGTTGACATTGGACTTGAACTTCTGTAGATTGTAATTTTCAGGAAATACGTATGAAGGAAGGTTGTTCCAGAAAACGGCAGTTGAATGAATAAATGAGGAAGATGAAAAGTTGGTTCTGTGGGTTTGAAGTTGGACAGTAAATGGATGTTGGCTGGTGGCGGCAAGTGTTCGGACTGTTTTGAAAGAGAGAGCAGGAATTATAGAAGCTAATTCAGAAGAACAGTGCCCATGGAAGTATCTGTAGAAGAGGCATGCAGCAGAAACAGTGCGTCTATGAGACAGCGAGTGGAGAGACTCTGTTAGAGATGAATCATTAATTAACCTAACTGCCCTCTTCTGAGTGGAATCAAGAAGCCTGAGAGAGGTTTTGGGGGCACCACCCCAGATGTGGGAACAATATTTCATGGCAGGGCGGATTTGCGATTTATACAGAGTTTGGAAGAAAAGTAATGCAGCTGTTTGGAAGAAAAGTAACGCCGAGAGTGAAAGAGAAAACCAAGTTTTTTAGATGCAGAGGAAGCAATATTTGTAATGTGCTTGTGCCAAGAGAGATTAGAAGTCAGGGTAATCCCCAAAAGAGATATATCCTTTTGCCTAGAAATTGGAGTGTCACTAAAGATAAGCATAGGACCAGAAGAATCCTTTTTGAGAGATATAAGACAAGACTGAGTTTTAGAAGGGTTTAAATCAACTAAGTTGTCTTTGCCCCACTGGAGAATTACCTGAAGATCGGCATTTAAGGAATTGGTAGCAGATTTTCGAGAAAATGAAGCTGATTGAGCAGGACAAGGTTTCTCAAAATGGAAAGTTGAATGCAATGTGCTATCATCGGCAAAACTATGGATAGCATTTCCAGTCAATGGAAGAAGGTCATTGATATACAAGAGGAAAAGAGTGGGGGAAAGAACTGAATCTTGGGGGACACCGGCATTAGTGGAGAAGTTAGAAGACAGAGAGCCATCAACCATCACCCTCAGTGAGCAATCAGAGAGAAAACTGGATAACCAATTACTAAAAACAGTTGGCAAACCATAAGATGGAAGCTTGTTTAGAAGACCTTTATGCCAAACACGATCAAAAGCCTTTGAGATGTCAAGAGCAACTACTTGTGTTTCACCGAACCTTTCCATTGAATTAGTCCATAAATAGGTAACATAAGCCACAATATCACCAGTGGATCGACACTGACGGAATCCATACTGGTGATCGTTGATCAGACGGAAGGTTTCTAGTTAGTTTAAGAGTTGGCGGTTAATTGATTTCTCCATTACTTTAAAAAGAGTAGAAGTAATTGCAATGGGACGATAATTGGATTGGAGGGATTTGTCACCCTTTTTAGGAACTGGCTGGATATGAGCAAATTTCCAAGCAGAAGGAAAAACACCTTTAGAATAAGAAAGTGAAAAAAGGCGGCAAAGAATAGGAGTAAGTTCAGGAGCACAGGTTTTGAGAACAAGTAGAGAAATACCATCAGGACCTGGAGCTTTCTTAGCATCGAGATTCATCAAAATCCTTCTGATATCCTTTTGACGGAAGACCACAGGAGGCATTGAATGGAGTGTGTTGGGAATGGTGGGAGGTGTTTTACCAAGATCATTAATACATGAGCTGGAAGAAAAATGGGATGCTAGCAGGTCAGCTTTATCCTTGGCTGAAGTGACAACAGAACCATCTGGTTTGGACAGTGGTAGGAGCAGAGATGGGCAAAAGTTGCGGCCAATAGCTTTGGCAAGAGACCAGAATGCTCGGCTACCATTAAGGCAAGAAGCAAGTTTTCTACTCTTAGCCTGTTCAAACTCTAGTTTGGACTCATTAATAACTGCTTTACAATTGTTGCGAGCTTTGGTGTAGGCAGAAAATGAAACTGAAGAATTAGAAACAAGCCAATTACGATATGCAACCTTCTTCTCTTGGACAACCTTAGCACATTTATTGGAAAACCAAGGTTTAGATAAAGGACGAGATTTTAAAGTGGAGTGTGGGATAAAGGATTCCATTCCTGCAAGAATAATTTCACTGACACGATCTGAGCAAATGTTGACATCAGAACTTTTGAAACAGTAATCCGACCAAGGAAAAGAAGAAAAGAAGTCTCGCAGGTCATCCCATTTTGCATTCTTGTAATGCCAAACAACACGAGGTTGGGAATAGCCATGAGATAAAGGTTCCATTGGAGAAGAGACAATCACCAAGTTGTGATCTGAAGTGCCTAAAGGAGCTCTCACTTCGACCGTGTACTTAGAAGGGTTGTTTGTGAGAAAAAGATCAAGCGTACTGGCTGTATGATTAGGATTGTCCGGTATTCTTGTAGGTAAATGAACAATCTGTGCTAGGTCATTAGTAATTGCAAAAGCCTCAGCATCTCGACCTGCTGGGTCGGTGTGACTAGAAAACGGTAGCCAGCTGGGGTTGTGAACATTAAAATCACCAAGGAAAATTACCTCACTGTTAGGAGAGTTGGACTGGAGAAAGTCAAGTTGCAACGAGAGGAAGTCAAAGAGCTCCAAGTGATTAGTCGAGTTGGGAGAATGGTAGAGACAACAGATGAATTTGACACAATGAGGTAGAGAGATATTAAGCCAGAGAAGATCAAAGAGAGGAGATTCCAAATTGCCAAGTCTCTGACAGGGAATATCAGAACGGACATATGCACAAGTACCACCTTTGAGGCGAAAGGAATCATACAGCGAATAATTTGGGCATCTGAGATGAGCAGTAGTTGAATCAACCGATAACTGAGATTCTGTCAGAAAAAGTACACGAGGTTTGGCAGACTGCAAGTGGAAATGGACATCGTTGAGATTAGAACTGAGACCACGTATATTTGTGAAATGAATTAGGAAGTCCTTGGGAGGTTTAGATCTTTTCGCAGATAAGCTTGCTCTATTAGTTTGACACTTCATGGTGTATATGTACATGGTAACTTTAACATTAGAATGAAAATCATCCAGGTGAGTGGGATGGTCAGGAGCATTGTCCAGTACTAACAGGGTCTTGAATGGAAGGTTGTTTTCAGCACCGTAATTTTCTACTTGTGGTATGAAATGTTTTTGGAACCACTTCTTGAAGATTCCGAGAGTAACCCAGGCCTTAGAGTTAGACATCCAAATGACTTGATAATGCTTTTATGTGCGAAAACCCTTGGAATTTCTGCATGGTACACTAACAGTAGTTTAAGTTTGCAGTCGTCGGCAGCATCCCCCCCCCCAAAGCAGTAGAATTAGCTGGTCCATTGCTGCCTTGTAACCGGGCATTTTCTTTTCCTCCTTCATAATAAACATGCGATCAGGCATGTTTTTCCAACATGCCTGATCGCATTTGCCAGTTTCGTCTATATTAAAGATCTGTTCTGACTTGTAATCCTAATTAACAATAATGTCCCACAAGAACTCTGAATAGCGTCTGGCAGCTTCCTCATCGGCACTAGCTGCCTCACCACTCACTTTAACATGTACCAGATTTGTTCGCACCTTGAAGTGCTGGAAGCCTTGATAATGCTTTTATGTGCGAAAACCCTTGGAAAACCATCCATGACTTGCATTAAAGGTCTCTTCAGCAGCACTTTCACCATGTTTACTTTTTATGTCTTCAAATAAACTTGTTTTTTCTTGAATGAGCTGTAGGCTACAAGGCATTCATTTTCATTATTTATCTTCCAGCCACACACTTAAACATTTCTCCATTTCCTCAATCACTGGACTTCTTTTCTTGCTTATTATTTTGGATTGCATTGGCACAGAATGCTTTACATGTTCAAGAATTCACTCTTTGTCTTGGAAAATTGTGTCCACAGCAAAGCAACTCAAGCCCAACACAAGTGCTACACCAGACTGCTTCTCATCCTTTTCCACTGGTTTTATGTCTAGTTTCATTTCCATTGTAATAGAGTGCCATTTACCACTACTGTTCTCGCTTATTTTTCACTTTATGGCCATGTTAGGGAAATAGCAATATTTTTTGTACTACAGGAAAAACACTGATCCTACTCTGAACAAGAACAACAAAAAAACTGAGGGATCAAGAATAGACAAGCATCGGCAGCAGGCAGGCACATAGGTGCTGATTCAGTGGATCCCTGCTTTATGATTGGTTCACTGTACGATCAAATCACTTTACAATGGACTCTCCATAATAAAATACCATTTTCTATTTCGCTTATTAGAACAATAAGCGGAAATAGGAGGAATATTATCCACAGGCTCTAAAAGTAAAGATATAAAGCACAAATTTACATTTTATTACCTTACCAATTAATGAAGTTTGCACAGGTAGCACAGTGGTATTGTCATCGTCCTCCCCCAACCAGGTAGAAAAGGCCTGGATTCAAATCCCGTCAATGATGAGAGAAACTTTGGTGTGCTTTTTTAACTTTGTGGCTGAGTTAGTCAGTCTGAAGTGTAGGTAGCAAGGTTTTTTTCCCCCCAGAAACGAGTTTTTTCATCCAGCAAAACAGACAAATTGACCAGAGAACACATGCAACTTACGGACACAATACTTGTATGATTATATGAAAGAAATTTCCAGGTGATCCTAATGTAATTTTTTTTTTTTTTACCAATTAACAAAATTAAATGATAAGTGAAAATCGGAAGACTATATTCCACAGGTTAGCAAAATAAAAATAAATTTACACTTACAAACATAACTTAGTTACTAATTGATATTTCTGTTCACTGACATTATTATTATTTTTTATTTTTTTATTTTTTGGGTTGTAAATTTAAAACAGTAAAAATATAAGCAACCAATAACAAAGAACAGCATGCACAAATTGCAACTAACATGATACGTGCAAGGGAGATGCAGAGTAACAAATTTACGAAGCTTAAAAAATGAGAATGAAAATTTTTTTGTTTTTTATATGATTGAAGATTTCGTGGAAGGCGAAACACATTTCATCATAATAACGTAAAAACCCACAGAATTCCAGCTATCGATACCGTATATTATCGCAAATGCAATAAGATCGAGTTTACAATCCATTTATAATAGATGCACTAACATAAACGCCCAATAAACCAGAAAGTGAAAATTGTTTTTATTGTTTTATGGTCGTGACCTCCAGAAATGTGCTTTAGAAAAATATCATGAAGACGTTCAAAATGGATTCTTATAACCAAACATAACAATAAACGGTGAAAGTGTAGTGCATTTTAAAAGCGATTTTTTGTTGTGCTTATTTGACATAAATTTATATAAAACTAATATAATTTCTATTATAAAAATGACCCTTTAGAGAGATAAATAGCTCAGTTATATAGCAAAAATTTCAACTTCTGCAGTCTTGGAATGAATTACTAAAAAACAATGTTATTGAGTGGTGTCTATGGAACCTTTAATAACTTAAAGCATGGGTCCACTTTCCACAGCAGCTGATTTTGGTACTTTGTGCATGTGGTTAAAAACTGTTGATATATTTTCGATATACAGTATTTTTATTAATTTTGAGAAGCTTTGTACATATCTATGAGCTGTACGAAAGTAATTTGTATGTAAGTAGAGGGGTGCCTGTACTTCTCTTTCTCCAAAACCATCAAAGGAGAGTTCCAGGAAGACAAAGAAGGCTCTATAATTCCAGCGTGCAAATAGTTGTTTAGAACTTTGCAGAGTTTCTTTCTATTTTTAAAGGATTCAAATATTGACAAATGAAGATGGGCTTAATTGGTGGACTTGCAGTCTTCAGCACCTATTCCCTCTTTCAAAGCATCAATCTTTTCCAAAAAAACTTCAGCTGTATCATTATAAACTCCTTTAGAAAATTTGGGCCTTCCTCTTTATTTAGTAAAGTAGAAAGGTTATCCAAATTTCTATTCGGGGGTTCTTTAAACGGATACCTTCAATATTGGAGGCTTGAAGTGGTGAAACCCATGTTTAGTCTCTAGAGCAAAGTTTCCGGCTTCCCCCTCCCCCCTACTTCTCCTTCAACCCATGCATGGTACTAAGTACTATAGGTTTTGATACCTTTCGTGTTTGGGGTTTTCATAAAAAAAAAAAAAAAAAGTTAAGGTTGTTGGTATTGGTTTAACGATTGGCTACTAAGGCCAAATTGTATCAATAGTTAAGAGATTTTCTTCCCACATTTCAGTTATTTAAACTCTCCTCCAAACCAGCTTCTTTCTCAGTTCCAAACATGAGGAAGGTTTGTCCATATTTAAAAAACTTCTTCCCAAAGTTGCACACACTCCCTGTTAACAGAAGAAAGCCTTGTCCTGGGGTCATTTGCATTTTGAAGGTCTTTCATTCAAAAGAAACTTCATCTTGATCCTATTGTCTGTTATATCTATGTGTGTCAACCAATTCAACTGATGTTTTTTCTCCTCCAAAGGCAGGCCTAGCTGTAATAGGCAATTTAAGTATTGAAATCTTAAATTTTGAAATTTGAATTTGAAATCTTAAATTAATGAGATAGCAATAAGGTAAATGATTTCTCCAACCATACGTCTAAGTAGGCTAAGCAAATCATCCCTCCCACAATAACCAGTAAGGAAGTGAGGATACCTTGTTTAGCTCTGTCTCAAGGATGGGAAATTGTACTCATACTGACATTGTGGAAAATTCTTTCACATCCTCTACCATTCCCAAATGATTGCTAGTGTGACTGTTGTGGCTGTGGAAATGTGCTTACTGAATGGAAGAACTGTCCTTTCACTGAATGTTAGACCATATTTGATTTGATTGATTTTTCCAATTCAGTCTGCAGGAACACTTGTGTCCAGCTTTTCTACAAGAGAAACAAAAAACCTGATCTTAGTTTTGAGTAGGTCAGCTTCTGACAGTCTAAAGCACAGAGTTAATTGGAGCATCAGAAGATTGGGCAGGAGTTCTCTCCCTTGTAACATTAAAAACTTCTGACTCCCTGATGTCATCAATCTGTTTATTAAACTAGATTGTCAAGTTTTTTGTTGTTGTTTGTTTGTTTGTTTGTTTGGTTTGAATTTTATTGGCGCATTAGCAACTAAGGCTATAATGCGCCAAGATTTGTTGTTATTTGGTTTTTAGGAGCATTAGCAACTAAGGCCATATTGCTCCTGGGATATGCAGTGGTCATTCCTTGACCTTTCCGCATCCTCTGTATTTGGTGTGTCAAGTTTGTGATCTCTCTGTCAGTTTGACTCTGAATTTTTAGTTCTCTGGATTATGAGTTGCAGATCTGTAATGTTATCTGTCTTCTTGTTGTCTCTGCTGTTGTTTGAACCAGCTCAAAATTGTTTACATTGACTACTGAAAAGCAGACATCCTATTTCTCTGCATAACTGTAATGGATCATCAATAGTATCTGGATCATCCCATCCTTAAAGACAAACATTCAACAAATTCCTGATCTCGGTGGTCTGATGTCCAATCATCCTTTCTGAGAAACAAGATAATGATAAAAGGTGTCTAAAAGGTTCATTAGGTTGTAAAGGTTCAGCAACCTGATGTACCTGTACAACTTTTTTTCATTATCTAGTGAAACACCTTTTATCATTACTTATGAAAATTTCTTAAGTTTCTTCAAAAATATCTAACTAAGGATGACTTCAGCAGTTCTTAAAAATTATTTCTAAGCAAAGTAGTGTTCTTAACATGGATCTCTGGACCATACTTGATTTGACTGATATTTCACGCACTGTGAAATGGGTTTGAATTTAGCGTCAAAAAAAGGGCCCAATAACGTATGCCATTAATTATATGTGGAGCACAGAGATCATTGATAACCTTACAGAGGCAATGAAGGAACAGATATTCAACTATCAAGCCTTCTAAATAAGCACAACTATAAGGTCATTCTTTATCCAGCTTATCCTTCCTCTGTAAATGTTCTCATTCACTGAAAAATGCTTGCACTAAACAGTTCTTCCAATGAAAACCATACAAAAATCACTTCAGAAACTAGGTCTTTTTCATTCTCTACTACCAGAATGGAAATGTAGGTACTATAGTCGGTACTTTAATCTGGGATTAAGCAAATTTCCACACATCTATCCTGTAATCACTTAATTTAAATTTGTCCTTTGTCCTGAGCAGGGATAAGGATGCCATCAGCATTTAGCTCACTCAATCCATTCATATCCTGCAACATCTCAATTAAACCTCCCTGCAGATGCAATTCACAGAACTGTCTTTCTTGGTAAAAGTGCCATTTTGTTTCCCTCACTAATCTCATATGCTTGATATTGCAATATATATATATATATATATATATATATTGAAAGTGTAAAAGAGAAGGTTGTTACTATCGAATCTATGGTAACACGAGAAGTAAATAAGTTATAAATCAAGAATTAAAAGAAATGAAATAACACAACTATAAAGAACTAGAAGAAATTAGGTAAAATAACATAAAATGAAATAAAATAGAATAAAGTGAAAGCAACTAAAATAATATAAAATAAGATAACATATTGCTGTATAAACTCAATTTCAATGCCTTTGTCAGAGGTTATCCACCGAAATTATGAGAAAGAGGGCAATATGTAGACCTCTGTTTCTGACACAGTCTGTATGACACAGTATGCTCAGGAGCACGCACTGTGAAATGGGTTTGAATTTAGCAGCAAAAAAAGGGCCCAATAAGGTATACCATTAATTATATGTGGAGCATAGAAATCATGGATGACCTTACAGAGGCAATAAGGGAACAGAAAAATTGAAGTAAGGGTGAAAAACTGGTTTAAATAGAAAGCAGGATGAACCAGTAAGAAACTTACCATTACCGTGTAGGACTAAAAATGCTAAATATGGCGTCCATGTGTATATTTATATGTATGGTGCAGTATTAGATGAAAAAAATTACTGAAAATAGTGTTGAAAAATTATATACATAATAATACAGTATTATAAACGTAATACTGGACGGATGCATAAGTATATATAGAATTATTGAAAGGATGTATGGATATGATGTGTGCGATGATGAATGCAATACACGAAAAATGCAATACATTAAATACATGAAGAATATACTGCCCAGGATAGTTAAGAATTATCATAGCTTACAGAGCAGCAGTGAACAGTGGCTAAAACTTTGTTAAGGCAAAGAATAGGTTGGGTAAAGGAAGGAGATAGCATCTCAATGTTGCTTTCGTAAAACTAGTGGCGCACAAGAAATAAGATGTAGAGTTAAAGGAAAGTAAAAAGATAAATGAAGTAGAGATAATTAGATGGGCTCGGGTAGTTAGGGGTTGCAAATCCCATTTCTGTAGCTAGGACCCTGAACATAGCTCCAGGAGTGTGTACCTCACGTATTTGAGGTCAGTCGTGAAGAATTGAATGTACAAATATATACAGAGTTAATACATTATACTGGCCAATTGGTGGGTACAAGTTTTCCAAGTTGTAAAAATGGACACATATCCCAATAAGCTCACATTAGGAAAAAAAAAAAAAAATGATAATGTAGCCAATTTTCTGGATCTCTATATTACAACAGACAACTGCAATTCAACTATCAACCTGTACAACAAACTTGACACATTTAATTTTAATGTTCTCAACCTCACACAGTGGCAATCTAACATATCTAAGAGTGCATGCCAATGTTATCCTAACACAATGCATTAGGATAGCAACAATCTGTGGCAATAAAGACATAACTATCAATAACATCAGAATGTATATAATAAACTGATTAATAACCACTTTCCACCAGCATATCTCTACTACCACTTTAGCAGAGCCATCAATATAATTAAATATAAAAATCTAATTGCCAACCATATAAATATAAGTAATATAATCAGCTGTAATTGAAGTTATTTCCTCCTTAAGTACCAGGACTGTACACAGTGGCCCCTGTGGTGTCTTACAACTTGGAAAACTTGCACCCACCAATTAGAGCCAATATAGTGTATTAACTCTGTATATATAATTGTATATATTTTAATAATTAAATTCTTTATTTTCTTTCCTTACCCACATGACTGACCTTAAATACGTGGGGTACACACTCCTGGAGCTATGTTCAGGGTCCTAACTACAGGAACGGGATTTGCAACCCCTAACTACCCGAGTCCATCTAATTATCTCTACTTCATTTATCTTTTTACTTTCCTTTAACCGTACATCTTATTTCTTGTGCGCCACTAGTTTTACGAAAGCAACATTAAGATGCTATCTCCTTCCTTTACCCAACCTATTCTTTGCCTTAACAAAGTTTTAGCCACTGTTCACTGCTACTTTGTAAGCTATGATAATTCTTAGCTATCCTGGACAGTATGTTCTTCATGTATTTAACTGCATTCATCATTGCACACATCATATCCACACATCCTTTCGGTAATTCTGTATATACTTTATGCATCCCTTCAGGAGAGAGAGAGAGAGAGAGAGAGAGAGCAAGAGTCAGAAGGAGAAGGGAATCACCAAGAAAGAGAAGAATGATATATGTATATAATTTTTTAACACTATTCTCAGTAATTTTTTTCATCTACTACCACTAATGCACTGTCATGTGTATATGCATGGTGCAGTAGCGGTAGTAGATGAAAAAAATTACTGAGAATAGTGTGAAAAAATTATATACATGTAATTATATCATGGAATACATATATGGAATTTTATATCATTCCTATGTTACCCAGTTTTTCATCCTTACTTCAATTTTTCTGTTCCTTCTTTGCTTTTGTAAGGTCATCTATTATCTATATGCTCCACATATAACTATTGGCACATCTTATTCAGACTATTTTTGCCACTAAATCTAAATCCATTTCACAGCGCTTGCTCCTGAGCATACAGACACTGTCTGTATGCTCAGGAAACATTTTTATTAAATTAAATTTAATTTAATAAAAATTTAATTTAATAAATTTAATTTAAGAAAAATTACATTTATTTTTCTTTTCACTCCAATCCTTTCCATTCATTATTTATTTACTTAACAGTTATTATATATATATATATATATATATATATTCAATAACGTAAACTTCATACCGTAACCGGTGCATAGTGTTATTACTGAATTAGGTAAGGTTATACTGAATCTGAATGGAAGTCATGCCTCAGACCAGAGCAGCAAAGCAAAAGCCTCAAGGTAGTGGGAGTGCCATGGCTTTAGGAAGGGTGGACTGAAGGGGAGACAGTTGTCCTCGGAATCATAGCCTTATGAAATGTACTGTTTCTTAACAAACAGGGCATGCCTTTGTGTGCACTCTATGTAAAGAGCGTAAGATATTATGCACCAACTCAGCATTGTTATGGGCCATTATGAGAGCTTGAAGAAAAGAGGTGGATGCCTTCAAAGGATTTAAATTGAGTTGCCCATCAACCTCTCAGCTGCCCATATCAACACCATAGCTTGCACTTCACCATCAGGCAACACAGCGAAAACTCCCAAAGCAGAATGCACTGGTCCCACAGGTGCTAGTTGTTGTCGGTGACTTTAAAACTGCAGCCTTTATCAACCACTGCAGGATGGAAGCCTCCTCAACAACTCGTGCTGAAGGAAATGGACCATAATCTGCCACACTGGTCCAGTGCAGGTTGGCAGATCGACCATATTTAGCAGTCAGGGGCTTGAACCCCGGTCTACTCAAAGAGCGTGTGCTACTGAACTCCCGCTCCTGACCACTCGGCTATGGAGGCCTTTACTGTCAGGGAAACAGGATATATATTGTGCATAAAGGATAGGTGGAATAGGACAAAGGTATGTCTGGCAGGGACAAAAGTTAATGATACTGCACAGCAGATATCTTTTAAGGGGGCATAAAATGTGATATTGTTTAACACAGTGGCACTAATGATATTAAGATACATCTGCAGCCTTACTAAAACAAGTACAGATCAATGTGGGAAAAAATCACGAGTTAGAATTAAATTTGAAAGTATCTGCAATTCTGCACTGGATTGATTGTGCAAGGCTAATGGGGTAAATCTTTCTCAGCGTGGTGTGTGCTTGTTAACAGGAGAGACTGCTTCTACAGGGATGGGATATACTTAAATAGAAAGGATAAAAGAATATTTGCTGTTGCTATAGAGGCTATGCTAGATGGCTTGAAAAAATGCTAGCTTTGGGGGATACACAAACTAACAGATCAACAATAGCTGCAGGCAGAGGTGAAAGTGAATCTTGCAATGCTTCTATTGGAATGAGCAGCAGCCTGGAAAGCAAGATGACAGGTATTTCAAAGCCTGCTGGGAGTCATCATGGAACAAATAAATACATCATGATGAATAAGATTGGTCCACTTCATATTGATGATTAGACTATTGATGATCCTGCTCAGGTTGCTGACAAATTGAAATATTTTGCATCTACATTCACATATGACGAATTCTTTATGGAAGTGGAGAACAAACGTTTATCAACCACTAACATGAAGCAAAATGAATTTGTAATAACTGAGAAGAAAGTGGAAGAGAAATTGTTGAATTTCTTCTCCAACTTTACTAGCAATTGTTGAAATTAAACATAAGAAAGGGATCTGGAGTGGATGGGATCTATTCAATTATATTAAAGGAAGGAGCAAAGGAAGTAAGCAAACCCTTAGCATAATTATAAGAGCTTTCTTGGAGTAAGGGGGAGCCCAGATGGACTGGAAATGTGCAAATGTATCTGCAATTCACAAAGGAGAACCAAAGAGTGACAACTATTACAGACCTGTTAGTTCAACTTCTGTTCCAAGAAAAATAATGGAGTCAATGGTTAAAGAAGTAATACAGCAACATCTACACTAGACTACTTATACTTCAGGCACATCTTGGATTTGTTAAGATGAAATTTTGTCTGACAAATTTGATTGGATACTATGTAGTCACAAAGAAACAGAATGCAAAAAATAATTCTGATATCATATACAGTAAACCCCCGCTATTCGCGGTATCTGTATTCGCGGTTTCGCGTATTCGCAGTTGCCGATTTAATATAAAATGAAACCTAAAAAAATGTGAATTTTAAAGCGTCGTGAACATTTTCTCCCATAAAAAAACATGGGCATGGCTAAAATTATCTTTCAGCGC
Organism: Mastigoproctus giganteus; assembly: GCF_048544385.1. Classification (NCBI taxonomy): domain Eukaryota; kingdom Metazoa; phylum Arthropoda; class Arachnida; order Uropygi; family Thelyphonidae; genus Mastigoproctus; species Mastigoproctus giganteus. Next base: position 39,166,606 of record NC_143588.1, read on the forward strand.
TCAGTGGGTGGGGGGGAGAGGTGTGACAAAATCGCGAGCGTGGATGTTTCTCGCTAATCCTTGTTCAGTATGTGTTATGCGCTTATCACGGGAGGTTTCGTTGTTTGCTTTTAATTTATATGCTTATAAATTGAATAAATTTATCAATTTATAAATTGGTATGCTTACAAAAGTGATAAATCTACCGTTTTGCAGTGTAAAACAGACTTTCGAGTGTGTTAACGGAACAAAGTGATTTTATTGTGGACAAGTTCTTTCTAACCCGTACAAAAATATGGCTACGAATAACAAGGGAAAAGATCAAAGAAGGTGATGACATTAGCGAATAAAATTGAGTTATTAGACAAAATTTCTAATGGTGAAAGTGTCTCCTCAGTGGCAAAACATTATAAAATCAATGAGTCAACGGTAAGATCAATCCAGAAATCGGGGAAAAAAATCCGCCGTAGTGTCCGTGAAAACGCGCTAATTGCTTCAAAAATTTCCTCTGTAACTCGTAATGTTAAATTAGAAAAAATGGAAAAAGCTTTAAATCTGTGGATAGAAGACCGAACTCAAAATAAAATTCCGTTAAATTCACTAATCATTCGTGAAGAGGCAAAACTCCTTTATCAACACTTTAGCGAAACTGATGTAGTACTGGTGGGATACGTTTTTTAGCTAGCAAAGGCGCTGGATTGAAAGATTTGTTTGAAATTTCTAATAAATATTACATTTAATATTAAATTGTTTCTTATTTTCATTTCGATGCCTTATGCTTGCATTTCACTATGTACTGTCTATGTACATATAATACATATATAGACAAAATTTTAGACTAGTTTTTCTTATATATTTCATACTTTGGAACGGAACTCCTTTATTACTGTGGAAGCCATAACTCAGTATTTGCGTTTTCGGTATTCGCGGCATTTCTCAGGAACGTAACCCCCGCGAATAGCGGGGGTTTACTGTACTTGAATTTCACTAATGCCTTTGATACTGTTGCACATATAAGACTTCTATACAAATTGGAGCAGTGGCATTAAGGGCAAGTTTCCGCTATGGATAAAGGGGAGGTTGAGCACAAGAAGACAAAAAGTAGTTTTCAATGGGTACTGCTCTTCGTGGGTTAATGTTATTAGTGCAGTCACTCGGGGTTCAGCATTGGGCCAATTGTTGTTTTCTACATTTATCAATGATACTGATGAAGACATATCAGAAAGTTATCCTTAATGTCCAAGGTTTGCAGATGATACAAAGGCTAATAGAGTGATTAATGACAGCAATAACAGTATACTACTGCAACAGGATCTAGAAGAGTTAAGCAGATGGGATGAGAAATGACAACTGAAGTTTAAAATTGACAAATGCAAGGTACTTCATGTGAGAAGCAGTAGCCTTAGAGTAATGTGTCAACAGTGTGGTACTACACTCTGGATAGTGGAAATGAAAAAATTGGGAGTAATTTTGCAGTCAGAGATGAATTTCTCTGAGGAGTGCAGGCAGGCTGCCAGAACAGCTCATGTGGTTTTGTCAATGACATACAAAAATTTTGTATGTCATTGACAAAATGACTATCTGACTACACAATTATCCCCAAATCTTTTTCGTTCTCCACCTCCCTGAGTGTAGTACCACAGAGTTGGTACTTTTCTCTTGGGTTACTGCTACTCATATGCAGTACTTTGCATTTGTTAATGTTAAACTTCAGTTGTCAATTCTCATCCTATCTGCCTAAAACTTTTCTAGATCATGTTGCAGTAGCATACTGTGTTTAGTGTCATTAACAACCCTGCCAACCTTTGTATCATCTGCAAACTTGGACATTAAGCCTGATATACCTTCATTGATATCACTGATAAATAATCAAAACAATGGCCCCAGCACCGAACCCTGGAGGACTCTGCTAATAACATTAGTTCACAAAGAGCAGTGTCCATTTATTACTAATCTCTGCCATGTCCCACTCAACCATCCATTTATCCATTGCAGTAACTTGCCCTTAATACCATATCGCTCCAACTTGTACAGCAGTCTTCCATGTGCAACAGTATCAAAAGCTTTCCTGAAATCCAAGTATATGATATCAAAATTATTTTTAGCATCCAGTTCCTTTGTGACAACATCATAGTATCCAATCAAATTGGTCAGACAAGACTTCCCCTTAACAAAACCATGCTGTGTCTGAACTATTGCTGCTGTCTTATGTAGGTGATCTTGTATCACTTCTTTAACCAGTGACTCCATTATTTACCCCAGAACAGAAGTTAAACTAAAAGGTCTATAATTATTTGTGTCACCCTTTGATCCCCTTTGTGAATTGGGGATACATTTGCACATCTCCAGTCCATGGGGACCTCATCTGACTATAAGGATGCTCTCATAATTATGGCTAAGGGTTTGCTTACTTCCCTTGCTGCCTCCATTATAACTGTATAGTTTCCATCTGCCCCAGGTGCCTTTTTTTTTTTTTTTTTTTTTTATGTTTAACTTCAACATTTTCTCCACCACTTTTCTCTCGGTTATCACAAAATCACTTACTTCCCTGTTAGAGTTTGATAAACTTCTGGCATTCCCCTCCTTGAATAACTCCTCATGTATAAATGTAGATGCAAAATACTCATTCAGTTTATCAGCTACTTGAGCAGGATCATCAATATTCAAACCATCTATGTTAAGTCGACCAATCTGATTCATCCCCTTCCTTCTAGAGTTTACATGAGTAAAAAACTCTTTGCTGTTTTTCTTTGCGTCCTTTGCCCAAGCTTTCCTGTAATCTGCCTTCGTCTGCCTAACCTTCTTTGTGACTTGATTACAGACTAGCTTATATCTGTCGTAGGCTTCTGTGTCGCCTGATAATTTATATGCATCCCATGCATTTTTCTTCTCTGCCTCGAGCCTCATTAATTCATCCGACATCCATTTAGGCCTGAACCTTGAACAGTATTTCTTAGTTGGTATGAAAAGCCTAGTAGCCTCCAAGATTAAGTCCCTGAAGGCTTCCCATTTAGAATTCACCATTGCTAACATCATCAGCTAATCCCGCTCTATAGAATTAAAAACTGAGACCTCTGTAGTCACCTTTACGAAAACAAAAACCTTCCCTTTACCCTTGATTGTAGTTACATCTTGGTATTGTCGGTAGGTGGCATTTACTGTGTGCTGGTGTCTTTTGCATGCTCCCGAGTTTTTGCCTTTTGTGGATAATTAAAGCTGCAAGCATAATATTTTCTCGTCTTCAGACTATTATAAAGTGATGTTCTGCCTGCCCATGTTCGTGACTTCGATGGATTCATCGGCATTGATAAGTATTTTGTATTTTTAATTTTGATATGAACATCATAGTCGGCACAAGAGTCTTTGTTCGGAGTTAAAGGCGTTTGCTGTCATTGATTGCTCATTGAATAAACTTGTCGCCTTCTGGAAGTACTGGACTGAGCGCTGTTTTCTCGGAACTCATTGCCCTCGGCAACGAGAGAGCGTAGTTCCCCTGATCTTTATTGTCCCACGGGACTAAATAATTACAGTTTGTGTGTAAACAGCTGAGTCACTAGCAGACCTTACATTTAACACTTTTTTTTTTTTTCCTTTAACTGCTATTTTTAAAGAATAACATGATTGATAATAATATTTCTAATTGAGAATTATGAGATCTAACATGGAAGGTAAGACTACGTCATTAAGAAAACCTGTAACTAGTTCAAAGGGTAGAGTTAGCAGTTCTCCAAAGCCGAATCAGGAAACGTTATCGCAGTAAACTCGAGAAAACCCTAATAGTGAAGGTTCCATTTCAACTCAAGGAACTGGAACTTCTGTAAGCTCTGGAGAAAATGACAAGACAGAAATTCTGGATAAATCAGAGGATCCATCTTTCATGCATGACAAGATATCGAATATGAGAAAAGAAGTAATGAGCGTCCTCATGGGGGAGACCAACAAAATTCCTAAAAAGGCTAAAGAGACAATTATGGAAAAATGGTCAAATCTTGAGACTGTCATTACAGCTCTCTTAATTGATAATGAGAGATTAAGAGCTATTAATAAAGAAATCGAAATCTGGGCCAACTTATTAGAAAAAATTGCACAAACTTTTTCAGAACGGAATACTAATAAAATACTAATAGCAATCAGTTTATCAAACTGCTGAAACAAATACAGCAGTGTATGAGGGAACACAGTTGCGGGTTGCCTCCTCTGTGAGATCATATGCTGACACTGCCCGTGGAGCAATCAGTGAAGGAAAAATCAGTAGGATCGAGTGAAAATGTCATAATATTACGAGCTTCTGAAAACAGTAATCTGAAAACTAGTGTTGAAGTAAAAAATTTAGTATCTAATACTTTAAAGTCAGAGTTCAAGAATGTAAAAATAAATTCCTTGAGATTAGTGCATAACAAAGGCGTAGTGCTAGAAACTGCTTCCAAGTCTGACCTAGTTAGCATATCTACTTCAGATTCCCTATCCTCTGAGGGCATATCTGCAGGGATTTATGTTTGGTTGGTTTTTTAGGAGCATTAGCAACTAAGGCCATATTGCCCCGGGATATGCGGTGATCATTCCTTGACCTTTCCACATCCTCCGTATTTGGTGGTGACGGGCTCAAACCCCGGTCTAATCAAGAAGTGTGTGCTGCGCACTGCTGCTCCTTCCCACCTGGCTACGGAGGCGCCTATCTACAGGGGATCTCAAGAAAGACAATCCAGCAGTCGTGATATACGACATACCTAAGGATTTAAGTAAAGAAGACATCGTTGAGGATTTATACAATAAAAATCTTAGTGACAATGGATTATCACTAGAGGAAGTCAAAAAGGAAACTACTTTCAGATTTACGACAAGATCGAGATCTTCATTGAATGTTCACTGGGTAATCAGTTTTACCCCTCGACTTTATAAATGTATCTCAACTATGGACAGGATTTTCTTGGCCTGTAGCTCGCATAGACATCGGCCATTTACTATTGTTACCAAGTGTTTTTTATGCTTGGGATACAGACATATGGCTCAGTACTGCACCCATACATCTCCATCTTGTGGGCATTGTGCCCAGAGTGGCCATGTCTACGCAGAATGCCCGAATAAAGAGGAATCCCCTTGCTGTATAAATTGTAAAAGGCGCAAAAGAAACTTCCAGCATTCTATTAAAGATCCCAACTGCTGCGAATATAAAAGAGCCTTAGAACTGGCACGACAAAGGATTTCTGATGAGCAAGTCGGAAGCTGCGAATACAGAGCAAACTGATTCTGAGGTGGATAGAGTTCTTGGTTCTTCAGGAATTAAAATCATGCAGATAAACGGCCACCATTCTAGGCTGGTGGCTGATGAAATTAGGAAGTCAATGGAGGAGAATTTGATTGATATAGTATCCGTACAAGAACCGTATTGGGCCAGGGTTCAATCAGAACCAAGCTTTAAGATACTGGGATATCCTCTGAGTGCACAAGTTGTGCAGCCTGTACAAGAAGAGCTCAAATCAGGAATCGTGGTAACCAATAATGATTTAGATGTTGTGGTGATACACGGGTTGTGTAATCAATGTGCCACATGGGTGATGATTGCAACAACAACACTGCAATTTTATCTTATTTCATTATATTGTCCTCCATCAATGGATTTTAATAGCTCTTTGGATTATCTGGAACATGCACTATTTATGTTGAAGCCTAATCACATAATAATCACTACTGATGCAAATGCTAAATCAAGTCTATGGCATAGTTCTACAACAGATGGGAGAGGTCGTCTGCTCGAAGAATTTATATTTAATCACAATTTATATGTGATGAATATATCCAATCAGCCGGCCACATTCTCTGGACCTATGGAGCAGTCCAACATTGATATAACTATAGTAACTTCTGGCCTACGACACTACATCTATGATTGGCGAGTCATCTCTGACTGGACATCTAGTGACCACAGAGTTATCTCCTTTTATGTAAAAACTGTTACAACTTTAGTTAGTCAATATCAAGTGCCTAGGTTGGTTCAGTTCTCACTGAAAACAATTGATTGGTCTGCATTCGATGCATCAATTCTTATGGACTTCTCTGTGATAAGGCAACTTCAGCTAATAGAATATTCGGCTGACTCTCTTGCTGTATTTATACAGGATTCAATTACAAAAGCAGCGTACAAGGCTGGTAAGAAGAAAGTTGCTAGATCGAAATCCTGTCCTTGGTGGACTTCAGAGTTAACAGTATTAAGGCAAGCAGTAAACAGGGCTAGAAGACAGTATCAATGCCACAGACATTGGTCCCCCTCCAAGGTTGCAAGGCTGCACGATGAAAATTTGTCCTTAAAAAACAACTACAGTAGGAAGATAGCTGATCAGAAATGGGTGACATGGACACTTTTTGTGAAAGAATTGGGAAATTCTAACAAGTGGGGTTTACTATATAAACTGTCACGTGACAAATTCAGGTAGGGGGAAGTGTTTAAAACTGTAACCACGGATATCAGTGAGACTATTGGTTGGAAGGACTCCATTGAGATAATTTTAAGTAAGTTATTTCCAACTGACGATCCTCAGGAAGATACTGAGTATCAAACTGGCATACATAGAGATAATCGGCTCTATGTAGCTAGAGAAAATACTGCGGAGTTTACAATGGAAGAACTTACAAGAGTTTTGAAGAAGCTTAATCTCACAAAATGTCCTGGAATTGATTTAGTCGAGAATATATTTATAACAAGGTTCTATAAGTCGTTACCTAATATCCTTTTATTAATGTTTAACAAATGTCTAACAGAAGGGCTGTTTCCAACGCAGTGGAAAATTGCATTATTGAAGTTAGAAAACCTGGGAAGCCACTAACTGAACCTAAATCACATCGCCCTATCGCTCTTTTGGCAAACCTTGGTAAAATCCTTGAAAGGTTAATGGCATTACGGGTAACCGACCTGCTAGTGCAGCAAGATATGATATCGCCTCAGCAATATGGGTTCACTCCTGGAAAATCCTGTGAAGATTGTCTAGTGGCATTTTGAACGCATATTGAGAATTCTACATCCAAATATGAATTAGCAATCTACGTTGATTTCGAAGGGGCATTTGATACAGTTTGGTGGGAGGCAGCGATGGCTCAGTTAAGAAACGCTGATTGTTCCAAGGAATTATATATGCTTTTCAACAGTTACTTTTCAAATAGATATGTGCTAGTGAAGTCCAAGCACTTTGAGCTACGAAAACAGGTTGTGAGAGGGTGTCCTCAAGGCTCTGTCTTGGGACCCCTTATTTGGAACCTAGTCTTACAGAATTGGTTGGTTCACACATTCCCTAATTGTAAGGTGCTGGCATTTGCAGATGACCTAACAATTATAATTGCAGGACGATCTCGCTCACTCTTAGAACAGAGAGCTAGTAGTGTGCTGACAGACTTAAGTTTTTGGGCTCAAAGCTTTAAGCTTGCTATTAGTCCTTACAAAACTAAAATGATGTTATTTAAAACAGCTTTAGATATAAATCGACCTCCTCAGATCAAGATGAATGGTGTACAGTTACCTATGGTCCTTGATACCAAATACCTTGGAATTATTGCGGACAGTAAGTTATCATTTCACCAGCACTTATTATATTTAAGCAATAAAATCAGGAAATTTTCAGTGCTATCATTAGAATTTCAAAGTCTGACTGGGGCCTATCACATAAAACACTGTTTCTGTATTACAAGGCAGTATTCCTTCCTATAACTACGTACGCTGCAGGAGCCTGGTTCCATAGAGTTAAAACAGCTACGTTTCGGGCTAAACTAAATTCCATACAGCGCATCATGCTTCTTGGTATTCTAAGAGTGTGCAGAACGGTGTCCACTGCCTCGATGCAGGTGTTGGCCGGAGCGCTACCCTTGGATCTACATTTGTTGTATCGTGGTTTTTGCTACTGTATTAAGAGGGAAATTCCTACAGAACTTTTTGGTATAGAGATAAATATTCGCTCTGACTGTAGAAGCGAAAAGAAAAGATGTATGAATGAAATAATCGATTTATGGCAGACAAGATGGGATACCATACCTACTGGAAAAGTGACCAACTTGTTTATCCCGAACGTGACTTTTCTGAATGATAAAAAGGTTCGTAATTGGTTTACACCTAGTTTACAGTAGTCATTTTTGTTAACAGGGCACAGGTCAATGAATGAGAAATTATATGCATTAGGACTAAGTAACACGGACCTTTGTTTTTGCGGAGCCAGGGAAGACTGGCGGCACACACTATATGATTGTCGAATATATGACAATGCCAGGACAGCGATAAGTGAAATTCTTGGGAGTAAAGCTCCAGGAGAAGCAGCTATATTTTTAAGAGACTGTAGTAAGTTTCAGATACTCCAGGTATTTGCTAAAGAAGTATTTGAACTAAGGAAAAGTATGATTCCAGTGATACGAGGTTGATCAAATCCATCTGGCTGGAGGCACCGAAGCGTTTTTATGCTGCCGTTCTTACTGGTTGCACAACTGGAAGATCTACTCTTTTCTTTATCTCTCTCTTTCCCCCCCCCCTTGGTTTTTCCCTTTTCACTTTTTGGTATATATATACGTATGTTTGCGTATATATGCTAAAAACCAATATATACTTAGTGTATATATTTATTTTTTTTTTTTTTCTGTTATTATTATTATTATTTTTTATTTTTTTTTTATTATTATTATTTTTTTATTATTTCTTTTTGTTATCTTAGTTAATTATTTTTATTCTTTTCTTTCTCTTCCTTTCGGGTTTCTTTTTCTTTTCTTCCCCCCCCCTCTGGAGTGGGCCCCAGAAAAGGATATTTTTTTTTTTTTTTTTTTTTTTTTTTTTGTCTCATACTCTGAGACCATAGGTGTCCCATCTACTGGAACTTGCCCACCTTCCCGTGGTGTGGACGAGTACCCAGAATCATCTGTCCAGGTGATTGATGCTTCTGGGTAGCCAAGTGGCCAGAACATAACAACAGAACACACACATAATACACACAAACCGACGTCACACACATATCTGGCCCATTTGTAGTGATACTGTTCTTGACAGAGATACGAGACGGAGTTGAGCTGACATTCTAGGAGCCGCCCCTTACATAAACACATGTCCACATGTAGTTACATCTTTAAGTAAATCCCACATCAGTACACTGTGATCACTGTCACCTACTGGTTCCTTTATCTGCAAATTCCTAATGCATGCGTCATCACTGCTCATAATCAGATCAAGGGTATTGCTCCCTCTGGTTACACCTTGAACATGTTGCAGTAGAAAACAATCCTCCAATAAATCCACAAAAGTCTTGCTAGCGTGCGAGTGACCAATCCATAAGTTCCAGTCAATATCTGGAAAGTTAAAATCCCCCATTACAAGTCATTCTAATTTACTGGTCCATTCGATTTTTCTGCACAACTGTTTATTGTATTCATCAGCGTCATTAGGCCTATAACATACTCCTACTCTCATTTTCCTTTTCCCAGTGTTTAGGTCACACCAAATAGACTCAACATTGCACTGACCACCTGTGTCAACTGGATGCACTTCCTTAGATTTTATGTGTTTCTTAACAACCAGCATAATCCCCCTCCCTTCCTACTCTGTCTGTCCTTTCTGTACACATTAACACCGGGGGCTCACATCCTGTGAGTATGGGCTTGGCACACCCAGGGTCCTGAGCTGGATATCATTATTCTTCTCTTTCTTGGTGATTCCGTTCTACTTCTGACTCTCTCTCTCTCTCTCTCTCTCTCTCTCTCTCGGGGTAATTCAGAAATTTTTTTTTTCCACCTGGTGCAACATAAGCCTTAGGCTTCCTTGCACCATATGGCTAATAATAATTGTACTTCCCAAATTCCAATTCTTCACTGCTTATATCTGTGTGACACCATGTCTCTCATATATCCCAACAATATCTGCCTTTGATCAGCACTTCAAATTCATCTATTTTATATACTATACTTCTAGCCTTGGTGTACATGCAAGTATACATGCACTTGTTTTTACTCTTAGTTACCCTAACACAGCCCATGTATTTACTTGTTCCATGATGACTCCCAGCAGCTCTTGAAATCCCCAGCAACTTGCGTTCTAGGCTGCTGCTCATTATAATAGAAGCAGTGCAAGAATCACTTTCGCTTCTGCCTGCGGCTACCGTTAATCATTTAGTCTGTGAATCCCTACAAACCAGCAGTTTTCCGACCCACCTAACACTACCTCAATAGCATCAGCAAATATTCTTGCACCCTTTCTATTTAAGTGTATCCCATCCCTGTAGAAGTAGTCTCTCTTGTTAGAAAGCACAGACCATGCTGAAAAAATTCTACCCAGTGAGCCTGGCACAATCGCTCCAGGGTTGAATTGATTGACAAGGCTGTCATCATATATATACCCTCCTATCGTGTCTGGGCAGAATTTCAGACACTTTCAAATTTAACCCTAATTCGCGACTTTTTTTTCAGCATTTACCTGTACTTGTTAAGTAAATCTGCAGATCTCTTACTCTTAAGGTCATTAGTGCCAATGTGTACAACAATATCACCTTTTATGCCCTTAAAAGATGATATCTGCTCTACGTCATCAACTTTTGCCCCTGGCAGACATACCCTGGTCCTGTTCCACCTATCCTTTTTGCATACTATATTCCACGTCTCCCTGACAATAGAGTCACCAGCAATAACTAGTTCCTGTGGAACTGGTGCATTCTGCCTTGGCGATTGCTGCTGTGTTGCCTGATGCACAGGAGTGAGCTCTGGAACTGAGTTGGGCAAATGAGCTTGATATGCCCCTCATATTAATTTGTTAGAGGGCATTTAACCCTACACCTCAAACTCTTATAGACGCCCATCTACAAACAAAACAAGTATTACATCAGAATGCTCAGTTGGCACCTAATTTCTTCACAGTCTCTGCACCTAGCATAAACAAAGACATCCTCCTTGGCTAGATCATGTCCTGTTCTAGACAGGCCTGCAAACATTTCACATTTTGCACATTGTTTTAGAATGTGATGCATGGGAGAATCACCCCCTTCGGTTCTCCAACGAGGCACAGCACTCTCACTATTCTGTGAACAGTGCTTTGCTGCTCTAGTCTGGGTCATGATTCTGTTTAAGTATAATGTAATTAACAATGAAATTTAATAAGATTAATAAATTTTATTGATAATGCTATCTAACAGATTTCTAATACACTGCTATGTATTTCGATATCTAGTTTTACGTTAAACCTTACGTATTTCATATCGTATAAAAATGGTGGCAAGTTACGAACATAAAATCTACGGACACTAAGTATTAACTTTCAAAATCACTATCTAAATTCAAAATAAACCATGGAGCTTGGCTAGAACTATAAAGCTACTTATAGAAAATAATTTAGTATAACAATTAAGTCAATAAAATGACAAAATACAAATGAAAACGAAGCGTTCGCCAGGTCTGCAAAAATCTTGCCCAACATTATATTAACCTTGTAATATACTTAATAAAGAATGGATGAAACTGCACCTTAAAATGTTCCTGCCATATAAACTCAGATGATGCTATAATTTGCACAGATCCTTAATCAGCCAAAACTACAATCACCATTCACAACAGGCAGCGGTGAGCTGTGAATATTTTAACAATGGGCTTGCAGTTTGCCGACTTTTTGATGTGAAACATCCTTGGGGTTCCTTCCACGGATGACATTACGGAAGTGACATCATCTGCGGCAGGCTTCCACCAGAGGCGCTTCCCACGTTTCTGGTGGGAGGCGCCTCTGTTTCACTAGTCTGCACCGTGCACCCACTAGTAGTGTGATTAGAGCACGTGACGCATTTTTCATGACTGGTATGATATCTCGAGTCAACCTGGTCATCATGGCCCCCTTTACAATAATACCTGGATACAATAATATCTAGAGTTCTAACTTTTTAGAATTTTTTAATAGTATGAAGTCAACCACACTTACTTCGGGAAGTATGATTGGAACAATACAAATATTTGTCATATGCCTGCAACAATACAAATATTTGTCATATGCCTGCAACAATACAAATACTTGTCAACTATTTATTTTTTCATCTTGCAGTTTCATAACATTCCATTATTAGATGCCCCGAACAGCTACGCATGTCATTTCAATTACAAGATCGGTATTTTAATCGAAATTGTTTTCTAGACATTTAGATATGTTGCAATCACAAGTATACGTCTCTTATAGTTATCATAAATCCATTGTATCTTGTCTTCCAGAAATTATGAAAATTTGCGAATATTCAATAAAATATTACAATACAAAAGATCTTTTATTTCGTAATCAATATACAAATTAAAATACCTAAAAGAAACACGAAGAATATAAAACCATCTACCGCACATGCTCGGTACATGCGCCACTTTTTTTTTATTTGTCTTTCTCTTTTTTTTTAACAATTAGGGAAATATAATGGATACATTTTTCATGATAAAATTTTAATATTGCTAATAAAAAATAACACAAAATATTTCCCATATCACAAATAACAAAAACTATCACAAACGTTCTACAATATAAAAACAAATATTACATAAAAAACAAACTCTTCCAGAAAAGGTACACAAAAATCACAGATTACATGAAAAAATTATTATACAAATATTCAAGAAAATTTTATTCTAAAAATTGCCATATAGAATTTACTTCTTTATTAATATTTGTTGTCGATCTTCTGCTTTGCTCAATAGCTGAGTGATGATTTGACGTAACGATCCGGATCAAATTGAAGCAATGGTTTTCCAAATAGATGTATGGTTTTGTGGGGGGGGTGGAATTTGTGGTTGTTGTTTCTTTATTTATTTTCCCCCTATTCACCCTTCCCACTTTAACACCTGACTTGTTTGATTCTCAGAAAATCCTAGACTCAACAAGGGTCACAATATTATAAGTATTCTTACTTTGGACTGGCTGATGTTTAGAATGACAGACAAACTCATAAGTGTAGAATATAACAATATTTATTGGCATTTCTTACATAAAAAACTTGCAACAACATCTAACTGAATACAATAATTAGTGGGAACTTGTTATACTGCTAGCGATTAAATGTGTTTATATCTTGTAATCAAAGTCAACCTTTTTATCAAAAGAACTACCAAATTCTAATACATATATATATATATATCATTGTGTCTCTTCATGTTGTTCTACATAGATTCCAGTAGGTCCGGGTATTTATTACCTCTCACAACACACAATCTGTCTCTTTACTCCTTAACAGTACATGTAAGTCAATAAACAACTATCAGCCAATGAACAGACAAATATAATTCATTAAGTGTCCGTTTCCCAAAATTATTAGGAAATACATATATTCAATCAAGAACCATTCCTTGTTTCCCAAAATTATTAGGAAATACATATATTCAATCAAGAACCTTTCCTTGTAGCCAGGTCAACAGTCAACAATAATCAACCAAATTAATTAGTTACCTTTCCGTTCAATTAATCCACAATTCCTTAATTAGTGCTAGACGCTCATTTAATTGTCTACCTGTTTAATCAATTTCTACCCAAATAAGATATACTCACAATAAATCAACATTCACAATAATTCAAAGTTCAACTTTTACTTCCACACTAGTTAGTAATCCATTACCTAATTTGTTAACCATTCTTAGTTACTTATTTGATCATTTCTTTCAAATCTAATATTAAGACAGAACTTCACTTCCAACTACAGATTAGCTTACTCTTTAATTGCATTACTCTGATCCCCTCTACTAAATTGAATTATCTCTCTTTAAGTATTACAATCATACATATATATATATATATATATATATATAGTTATTACTTTGGCATTCTCTCCTAAAATTTATAGCGTTCTCCTAGAGTCCTTTTCATTTCTAAGTTAGTTTTTTTTTTTTCAGTACTTATTCTAGCACTTACGCAATGGGCTGGCATTCCTCCCTGCTCGGTCTCCCTTCCTATCTGCTCGGGGCGTGGACTGGAAGGCGAAAGGTTGCTCATCCGGGGAACACAGTAATCTATCCGAGGTTTCCCTACCGGGTACTGCACTGCTGAAGTTAATACAGGATCCTATCTCCTTTCTTGGTCTGCGTTGCGTCCGAGGACTGAGATACCTTCCGGGTCGGCCAGTCACTCAACAGCTCAATTGAGTAAATTGCCTCTAGGACTCTCTGTGGGCGTTTCTCCTTTCCTCCATAGACTGCATTAGCTTCTTCAAGGGAACATTCCTTCCGACTCTAGACTTTCACAAAGTTCTTATAACAAATTCTCCCACTACAGCTTTCATCTATCCCAGGACTGCAGCCACCACCCAAACTCGACCACAACTCTGTCACGAATACCCTCACAAACCTCTCTCTTGGTTCCCTTCAAAATTCCCTCCGCTTTTTCCTCTGGCCAATTGTTGACATCCACATCCCTTCCCTCGTGATTCCCATTCGTCTCCTCTCCTCTTCCGTGGGCGTATCTTCCATCCTTTATGCGAGAACTTCCGTTTGTCCAGCAATTTCTGGAACTTTCTAGAAGGTAAAACGGAAGTTCCGGTCAACTAAGAAGTTTCCAGATCTTCCTTGTGACCTCACACCCCCCACCCACTACTACGTCGCCCTGCACCTGCCATTAGATGCACCATGAAATTTTTAAGAGTGCACTTCCGTACTCAGTGCCCTTTCTATTGAGTACTGCCCCTTTCTTAAGTGGGATTTGTTTCGGTCTATTTCAATTAACGACTCACTTAAGGAATCTTTTACAAACGAGAGATATAACTAAAGCTGGGAGTGTCTGGAATAAACTTTCAAATTCCATTGTTTCCTAACACAAGGTATTTGAACTGAAAGCTGACTGTTTAAACTACAATTAACTCCCCCAATATTTAACAAAAAAAACTTTATTAAATATTTGTAAGGATGGGTCCTTACAGTTTTCATAATCTGCAACGTTCAATTGTCACAATATTATTCATTACGCTGAAAGCTCGCTCAGCTTCAGCACTGCTAATCGCAATGGTTTCAAAGATATTTCTGACTTTCTTAATTGAAGAGAGAATTTCACTTGATTTTAAAGATAAACCATCTTTGACAAAATCTCTAAAATCATTCATTTTTATTTCATATTTTATCAGAAAACTTAAATTTCTTATTAGTTTTACACTGTCTTGCCACAGAGATGAAAGTTCTTTCATTGGCAAACCCAGGCTCCTGAGGTGGATATCATCATTCTTCTCATTCTTGGTGATTCCCTTCTACTTCTGACTCTCTCTTTCTTCTACTTCTCTCTCTCTCTCTCAGGGTAATGCAGATTTTTTTTTTTTTTGGTGCAGCATAAGCCTCAGGCTTCCTTGCACCATATGGCTAATAAAAATAATAATCTCTCTCTCTCTCTCTCTCTCTCTCTCTCTCTCTCTCTCTCTCTCTCTCTCTCTCTCTCAGGGTAACTCAGGAACTTTTTTTTTATAATAATAATAATTATAATAACTTGTGCTTACTTCAGTTTTTCTGCTGCTCTGTGAAATACAGTTTTTTTTTTTTTTTTTTGGTAGTTGTTGGCGCATCAGCTTCTGTGGCCATAATGCACCTCCCAAGGTTTTTGCAGTACTTTGATCCAAGCCCGAGGCGGGATTTGAACCCGCGACTTTTGGGTTGCCAGGCAGGCACTTTACCCACCCGGCTAGCCTGGTCGGCATGAAGTACAGTATCTTTGTTGTATGCCACTATTTCTTGTTTCAAATGTTCATTATTATCTTGATTTTTTCTCTTTTTAATAATAAAGTTTTCCAAGGCCACTGTTTTAAAGCTTTTGAAATAGAAATTTTAACTAAAACTTTAACGTGCAAAACATGCTCCACTATATGCACAACTAGGCACACTGATACGCCAAAGGCAGAATGCAAGAAGGGCTAAGATCCGCTATGCGAGTATGAGCGTCTGCAGCGGCACTGTGCTGTTTCAAATACAGTACACAATGGATGGCTTGGCTGTTTCGCATATGTAGGTCTACATAGTTTATGTACATAGTACATAAACACTGCGATGCGGTCAGCAATTATTTCATGGCGACTTCTAATTTACACAGTTGCATGAAAATCAACGACCTTTTGTAGTGACATTCACAATGTAAGCCGATGCTAAATTTGACTTCGCGGCACCCCTATAAAGAGTAAGCGGCAACCACCTGCTCTAGAAGGATGGAAATTAATCAGATTGGTCTACTTGATACTAATGGTTAGATTGTTGAGGATTATGCTTGGGTAGCTGACAAACTGAATGAGTATTTTGCATCTACATTCACACATGAAGAATTCTGTAGGAAAGTGAAGGTCAGAAGCTTATCAAACTAACAAGGAGTAAAACGATTTTGTAATAACTGAGAGCAAAGTGGAGGAGAAATTGCTGAAGTTAAACATCAAGAAGGCACCTGGAAATGGGATCTATCCAGTTATATTGCAGCAGGCAGAAAAGGAAGTAAGCAGAACCTTAGCCATGATTATGAAAGCATCCTTGGACTCAGGGGCAGTCCCCATAGACTGGAGGTGTGCAAATATGTTCCCAATTCACTAAGGGTGATCAAAGGGTGACACGGGCAATTACAGACCTGCTAGCCTAACTTCTGTTCCAGGGAAAATAATGGAGTCACTGGTTGAGGAACCGATGCAGGATCATCTAGACAAGACTGCAGTTATACAGCAGTATATCTAGTTCAGACAGCATGGGTTTGTTAAGGTGTCTGACCAATTTGATTGGATACTATGATATAGAAACAAATAAACTGTTTCTTTGCAAAAAATAAATTTTGATAATTTTGATATCATACACTTGGATTTCAGGAAAGTGTTTAATACTGTTGCATATGAAAGACTACTGTACAAGTTGGAGCAGAATGGCATTAAGAGCAAGCTGCTACATGGATAAAAAGATGGTTAAGTGGGAGAAGACAGAGTGGTAATCAATGGACACTGCACTTCATGGACTAATGTTATTAGCAGAGTTCCCCATGAGTTCGTGTTGGACCCATTGTTGTTTTCTGTATTTATCAATGATATTGATGAAGGCATAACAGACAATGTCCAAGTTTGCAGATGATACAAATGTTAGTAGGGTTGTTAATGACAGTAAGGACGGTACATTACTGCAAGAGGATCTAGAAAGTTGAACAGATGGGCTAATAGGTGGAAACTGAAGTTTTAACAATGATAAATGCAAATTACTACATAAGGTAGCAGTAACCCCAGAGTAACATACCAACTGTGTGTTAATATACTCAGGGTAGTGGAGAATAAAAAAGACCTAGGAGTAATTGTGCAGTCATGAAATTTTCTGAGCAGTGCACAAGCTGCAAGAGTAGCTCATGGAGTTTTGTCAATGATATATAGTAATTTTTCTAGCAGGGATGAGGTGATTATCCTCTTGTATAAGGCAATGGTCGGACCACACCTTGAGTACTGCGTACAGGTCTGGAGACCTCATTTTAGGAAAGATGTTGCACTGCTAGAACAAGTACAGAAAGGGACAACGAGATTAGTGAGCGGAACAAAGGGTTGCTGTTATCAAGGGAGGCTTAAATTCTGCAAATTGCAGCATCTGGAGGCACCTGTGAGGTGATCTGATTGAGGTGTATAAGGCCTTGAGTGGTTTGAGCAAGCTAATGCTGATGGGATTCTTCCTCTTGCTGAGATTCTGCACCTGAAGGGGCATAAATTCAAATTTAGGAAAGACAGTTGTAGAATAGATGTGCGGAAATTTGCCTTTGGCCAGTGGGTGGTTGATTTCTGGAACAAACTTCCATTTGTTGCTGTGGAAGTCGACAGGTTAAATATATTCAAGGCTGATCTAGACAAATGTTTGGAGTGATTGGATGGGTGAAATGGGAAAGTTTTTTTTTTTTTTTCTTTCCCTTTGGCTGATACTATATAAACTTGCTTTCTTACATCATATGTCTCTACTAATGCTAATTCAGTAATCTATATTCTGTGTGTGTGTGTGTGTGTGTGTGTGTGTGTGTGTGTGTGTGTGTGTGTGTGTGTGTGTGTGTGTGTGTGTGTGAGAGAGAGAGAGAGAGAGAGAGAGAGAGAGAGAGAGAGAGAGAGAGAGAAATACTTTTAAATCTAGGAAACTAATCATTAGCATTAGCAGAGGTATATGATGCAAGAAAGCAAGCTTATGCAGCATCAGCCAAAAAAAGAAAAAAAAAACCCTCCCATTTCACCCCTCTGTTTGTTCCAAATACCTGTCCAGCTCAGCCTTAAATTTATTTAGGTTATCAACTTCCCAAACAAAAGATGGAAGTCTGTTCCACCAACCAACTACCCGCTGGCTAAAGGCAAATTTCCACACATCTATCCTCCATCTGTCTTTACTCAATTTGAATTAATGCCCTCTCAGGTGATTATTCTGAGCAAGAGGAAAAATCTCATCAGCATTGAGCATGCTCAAACCATTCAAGGCTTTATACACCTCAATCAGATCACCTCGCAGGTGCCTAGTCTCCAGACACTGTAATTTGCAAAACTTAAGCCTTTCTTCATAAGAGCAACCCTTGGTTCCATTCACTAATCTTGTTGCCCTTCTCTGTACTGTCTCCAGTAGCTCTACATCCTTCCTAAAATAGGCCTTCAGACCTGTATACAGCACTCAAGATGTGGCCTAACCACTGCCTAGTACAATGGAATAATCACCTCATTAACCCTGCTAGCAAAATTCCTGTATATCATTGAAAAAACTCCATGTGCTGCTGTCCTGGATACATTTTAAAGCTACTTTAAAAATAGTTCAGCAGTATAAATACTGCATTCTAATGTGGGAAGATAGCAGTATACAAAGTATGAGATACTACTGCTACGACATCAGCAGTATCCATTTGAGCCATCAGTGTAAATTTGATAACAATGAGAAAGGGTGGAGGAATAAGCAACATACAGGTGTCAGCATTGCAAAAAAATAAGGAATATTTATTCCTTATATTTATCCTAATATTGATCCGAGCCAACGGTCTTCTGCTGTGCAGAAGACTGGCAGCTGCGTGGGATGGCTGGGGGGGGCCCCCGGCTGGGTGCTCTTTGGTCAGTTCAAGTAGCAAGTGGATCCCAACCTTCGGTCCCTCAGCATGTGTTGGGTGGGGATGCAAGAAGGAAAAAAATCAGAAATGTAACCAAACTAATACTCTGAATTGTCTCAAGATGGGGAAGACAAATCTTCCCCATCCTGAGACAATGAATGTCTGACACAAATACCGATGACTGTCTGACAGAAGAAAAATAAAGTGAAAGCTATTAAAATGACATTAACAGCAAAAGTAAAATGGGTTAGATGTTTAAAATGCTAAGTTGTGATTCTCAACTGCATTAGAATTCAAACTTTTTTCATTTAACTCTAATTTCAGTTTAAAACAACATAAAATCAAGCCTGTCGAAAAGGGGGAGTTACATCTCATGTTGATGTGTTCAGCCACACATTAAGTGTCTGATTATTACCTCTGTCTGTCTAACAGTATAAACGCTCTTTCAAACCATTAAGCAAAAAAAAAAAAAAAAAAAAAAAAAAAAATCACCCTGTTGATTTTTTTGGATCTATTTTGATTGGAGCTATTTTGAAGAAAAAAAAATCACTGGTATAGCTTTCACATTGGCGTGTTTACAAGGAATTTAAACTTTTACAGATGCTCAACACTTTTCTTGACTTCTGTTCCCATGGAACGACTATGTCAAGGGTTAAAAGGAGATAGAGATACATCAATCTAAACAATCAGTCCATTTGCTCAAAGACTACGGGTAAACATGTTACAAAGTGGTTTTTTTCACATTGTGATTTCCTCCTTGAGTGCTCAAACATTAAGAATTACAAGTAAGCAAAATCATCATTTAGCTTGAGTGGAAGTTACATCTGTCTACTTTTAATTCATTGTTTGTGACGATGTGAACAGACAATGATGTTTTTCTCTATGCTCACATTAAGTGTTTGTTTAGTCTTTAATTTTGAACCACCCAACCAAACTTAGTTTTAAAAATAATTGTGTGCTTGTTTTTTTCATTTCATGATGTTTTTCCCTAACGTCTACAAAAAGTCAAGCTGTGTAATGCAGTAACTCGATTATGACTTCGAAATGAATAGTAATTTCTCATCCAACAAGCTAAATTTGATAGTTTTTCGCTTTTAGTTTTCATTCAGTTAAAAAGTGAGTCATATTTAACCATGGCGTACAACACATGTTCAGACTGATAATGAGCTGAGCTGCAGAATCAAAGGGATAATTTCCTCCTACTTTGCTAGTCACCAGATTTTGTTTTCTGAAAAATAAATGTAGTGATTGGTCAATAACAAAGCGATTCTCACTCGTCTTTAAAACGGAGAACTTGAGCGATGTTTTCATTGCTCTCTTGGTTAGCACCAATAAGTTATTCTTTGTAAATTTCTATCTATCTGTGTCTGTGTGGTTCCTTAGTATTATCAATAGAAAAAATAAGCTTTTTAAAGGTTAAACCAGTGGTTCTCAAAGTGGGTACCATGGCACCCTAGGTTGCCACTTACTAATTATATGGGTGCCACGATGTCAAATTTAGCATCAGTTTACATCGTGGCTGTCACTACAAAAGGTCACTGATTTTCATGCAACTGTGTAAATTGGAAGTCGTCATGAAATAACTGCTGACCGAATCGCAGTGTTTATGTACATACACTACATATACAGAACAGCCGAACCGTCCATCGCATACACTGTATTTGAAATAGCACAACACCGCTGCAAACGCTCGTACTCGCTTAGCGGATCTTAGCCCTTAGTCCTAAAATTAATAAAATTTCAATATAATTTTGTATTGTTTTTTTTTTTTTTTTTATTTTGAATTATTTTAGTTTCTGGATATAAATTACAAAAATGTACTTATTGTTCTAAAAACATTAAAATAAGTATGAAAAAACAATTGAATATTATTTCTTTAATGTAGATTTTTTCATACAATTTATTATTCTTAAAGATATAGAAATTGTGCATAAAATGCGATATGAGGCCAATTTTTAAATAAAAATTTTTTTTTTTAAAATCCTGACATTTCATAATGGATTTAGGGTGTCTTCACATTAAAAAGTTTAAGAACCACTGGGTTAAACTTATGACAATAAGAACATAACTAACTGCTAAAATTTTAATCTTAAGCTTTTACTTTGGAATTTTTTTTACACATTAAGTAGATTCAAATATTTCAGAAAAAACATGCTCATTGTTGGTAGAGTTGACAAGGTGTCAAAGTTACCATCACACACACACAGTGAAATTATAACATTTATTCTTGTGGTGAGAACTAAAATGTCAGTCTGTGTAACAGATGACGATAGTAATGATGGTAATTTTCACTTTAACATCTTGTGTTAACAACTAAAATCGCAAAATTAGAGGGAGGGAGAGAGTCGGTTGGGTTGAACTGTCCACTTATGTGTTTTAATTGTAATGCGATTTCATAATGTCACAAAGAATTTCTTTCGTAGTAAGAAGAACCACATTTTGTCCTTTTTCTCTGATTTCAATGGTGTGAACTGAGCTTGAAATTATATGCGAGCGGCAACCATACAAACTTTGCACACAAGAACAGTCGACAGAATGTAAATTCATATTGTCACAGTGTTTTCTGAAATTTTAAATTTCCAAAGTTTGAAAAATCAGACTAAGTTTACTTTGTGAATCTCTTTAAACAGTTGTTTATCTTTTTTAGCAGAATTGACAGAATAAAAGTTTAATTTTTAAACTTTTATTCTGTCAAGGCTTCTTATCCTTAAAAATAAAGAAACACAGACACGTAAAAATTGACAAAAGCATGGTTTTACTGACTAACTATATACACGTAAAATGGAATTAAATTCGTTGTGTGAACATGAGCGCATCGCGCAAAGACACTCTATGACAGTGGTTTTCAACCGGGGTGCAGCAACAACATTCCAGGGATGCCACGTAATTTAGGTTTAAGTTACTTAAACTTATTATTATTTTTTAATTTATATGTTTATTTCATTATAAAAAAGTAAACAGTATCTTTTTAATTTTGTGATGATCTATAATTGATGTTTATTTAGTGCCTCTATATAAAGAATAAAATTATATACTGTATATATATAATTTGTATTATGAAATGTAATTTTTATAATTATATTATTGTAATAAACATCATATAACATATATACCCATATATATATATAACATTTTTACTCTTCCCTATATCTCTTCCATCATGCAGTATGATTGACGACTTTTGAGGTTATGATGAACATCATGGCTAGATACAATATTCCTTACATTTCGAGGGTACAGCTCTAAAACGGTGTTCGCAGGCCGGCCACTAGTTAGTACACTGGACCGAACCTATTGGTAACTCCATAGGAGGCTTCCGGATCAGCTAGTGTATAATCTTGCTACCAGATAGTGACTGGAGGGAGTCCGAGTAGTGTGTATGCGGGGAGCATTGTCGAGGCCACATTATGTCAAGGATCTGGTTATATTCTTACCATGTGTACGCCATATCCAAAAATTTCATTACTTCATACAGCATGCCCCACCCACTTTTTCTTGCTATTGAATACACCATGAATTGTCAAACTAATAGAGCAAGCTTATCTATGAAAAGATCTAAACCTACCAAGCACTTCCTAATTCGTTTCACAAATATAGGTTGTCTCAATTCTAATCTCAACGATGTCCATTTCCACTTGCAGTCTGCCAAACCCCATGTACTTTTTCTGACAGAATCTCAGTTATCGGTTGATTCAACTACAGCTCATCTCAGATGCCCAAATTATTCGCTGTATGATTCCTTTCGCCTCAAAGGTGGTATTTGTGCATATGTCTGGTCTGATATTCCCTCAAAGACTTGGCAATCTGGAATCTCCTCTCTTTGATCTTCTCCACCTCACTGTGTCAAATTCATCTGTTGTCTACCGTTCTCACAACTCCACTAATCACTTGGAGCTCTTTGACTTTCTCTCTTTACAACTTGACTTTCTCCAGTCCAACTTTCCTAACAGTGAGGTAATTTTCCTTGGTGATTTTAATGTTCACAACTCCAGCTGGTTTCCGTTTTCTAGTCACACCGACCCAGTTGGTCGAGATTAGCATTAGCATTAGCATTAGTAGAGGCATTTGATGCAAGAAAGCAAGCTTATGCAGCATCAGCCAAAAAAAAAAAAAAACCCACTTCCACTTCACCCCTCTGTTCGTTCAAAATACCTGTCCAGCTGAGCCTTAAACTTATTTAGGCTATCAACCTCCACCACAAGGGATGGCAGTCTGTTCCACCAACCAACCACCCGCTGGCTAAAGGCAAATTTCCGCACATCTATCCTACATCTGTCTTTCCTCAATTTGAATTTATGCCCTCTCAGGTGATTTTTCTGAGCTAGAGGAAGAATCCCATCAGCATTGAGCATGCTTAAACCATTCAAGGCTTTATACACCTCTATCAGATCACCTCGCTGGTGCCTAGTCTCCAGACACTGTAATTTGCAAAACTTAAGCCTTTCTTCGTAAGAGCACCCCTTTGTTCCATTCACTGATCTTGTTGCCCTTCTCTGTACTCGTTCCAGCAGCTCTACATCCTTCTTGAAATGAGGCCTCCAGACCTGTATACAGTACTCTAGGTGTGGCCTGACCATTGCCTTATACAATGGAATAATCACCTCCTTATCTCTGCTGGAAAAATTCCTGTATATCATTGACAATACTCCATGAGCTACTCTCGCAGCCCGTCTGCACTGCTCAGAGAACTTCATATCTGCCTGCACAATCACCCCCAAGTCCCTTTCATTCTCTACCACTGTCAGTGTAGTACCACAGAGTTGATACGTTGCTCTGGGGTTGCTTTTTCCCATGTGTAGTACTTTACATTTGTCAATGTTAAACTTCATTTGCCACCTCTCAGCCCATCTGCTCAACCTTTCCAGATCCTGTTGCAGCAGCATAGTGTCAGTAGTGTCCTTGACAACCCTGCCAACCTTTGTATCATCTGCAAACTTGGACATTAAGCTTGATATACCATCATCAATATCATTTATAAATACAGAAAACAATAATGGACCCAACACTGAGCCCTGAGGGACTCCACTAATAACATTAGTCCACGATGAGCAGTGTCCACTGATTACCACTCTCTGTCTTCTCCCCCTCAACCACCCCTTTATCCATAGCAGCAATTTGCCTCCAATGTCACACTGCTCCAATTTGTGCAGCAGTCTTCCATGTGCAACAGTATCAAAAGCCTTTCTAAGATCCAAGTATATAATATCAAAGTTATTCCCTGCATCCAGTTCTTTTGTGACTGCATCATAGTATCCAATCAAGTTGGTCAGGCAAGACTTCCCCTTAACAAAACCATGCTGTGTCTGAGCTATAACTGAAGTCTTGTCTAAATGATCCTGCAGTGCTTCTTTAACCAGTGCCTCCATTAATTTTCCTGGAACAGAAGTTAAGCTCACAGGTCTATAATTACTTGTGTCAGCCTTTGATCCTCCTTTGTGAATTGGGG
This sequence comes from Mastigoproctus giganteus, assembly GCF_048544385.1. NCBI lineage: Eukaryota > Metazoa > Arthropoda > Arachnida > Uropygi > Thelyphonidae > Mastigoproctus > Mastigoproctus giganteus. Next base: position 39,191,034 of record NC_143588.1, read on the forward strand.
TCACATTTGCACATTTCCAGTCTATGGGTACCTCCCCTGAGTCCAAGGAAGCTCTCATAATTATGGCTAAGGGTTTGCTTACTTCCTTTGCTGCCTCCTTTAATATAACTGGATAGATCCCATCCACTCCGGGTGCCTTTCTTGTGTTTATCTTCAACAGTTTCTCCTCCACTTTACTTCCAGTTATTTCAAGATTCTGTAGCTTACTGCTAGAGTTGAATACACCTCTGGCATTCCCCTTGCTGAATAACTCCTCATGTGTGAATGTCGATGCAAAATATTCATTTAGTTTGTTAGTTACCTGAGCAGGATCATCAACAGTTGACCCATCAATATCAAGTGGACCAATCTGATTCATCCCCTTCCTTCTAGAGTTTACATAAGTAAAGAACTCTTTGCTGTTTTTCTTTGCATCCCTTGCCAAGGATTTCTCGTAATCTGCCTTCGCCTGCCTAACCTCCTTTGTAACTTGGTTGCATATCAACTTGTATCTATCATAGGCTTCTGTGTCATGTGTTAATTTGTAAGTATCCCATGCATTTTTCTTCTCTGCCATATGCCTCATTAGTTCATCTGACATCCATTTTGGCCTAAACCTTGAACAATATTTCTTAGTTGGTATGTAAAGCCTAGTAGCTTCCAAGATAAGTTCTTTGAATGCTTCCCATTTTGAATTTGCTGTTGGTAACGTCATCAGTTGGTCCCACTGTATAGAATTTAAATACTGTCTCAGTCCATCGTAGTCGCCTTTACGGAAGCAATAACCCTTCCCTTTACCCCTAATGGTAGTTACCTCTTTCAGTAAATCCCACTTCAGCACACTGTGATCACTGCCACCTAGTGGTTCATTTATCAGCAAATTCTTAATGCATGAAGAATCACTGCTGATAATCAAATCAACAGTATTACTCCCTCTAGTTGCCTCCCGAACATGCTGATGTAGAAAACAATCATCCAATAAATCCACAAAAGCCCTGCTAGTGTGTGAGTAACCAGCCCCCAAATTCCAGTCAATATCTGGGAAATTAAAATCTCCCATTATAAGACTCTCTGATTTACTGGCCCACTCTATTTCCCTGTACAGTTCCTTATTATACTCATCAGAGTCATTAGGCCTATAGCACACTCCTACTCTCAATTTTGATCTCCCAATGCTTATGTCACACCAAACTGACTCAACACTGCACTGTCCAGCGATGTCGACTGGCTTCACTTCCTTGGTTTTTATGTGTTTCTTAACTAATAGCATAACCCCTCCCCCCTTCCTATCCTGTCTATCCTTTCTGTAGACGTTGTACTCCCCAAATTGCATTTCTGCATCCCTTATATCTGTGTGACACCACGTCTCTGATATCCCAACAATATCTGCCTTTGATGTTTTGAGCAATACCTCAAATTCATCAAATTTATTTACTAAACTCCTAGCATTGGTGTACACGCAAGTATACCTGCACCTGTTTCTATTCATAGCTACCCTAACACAACCCATGTGTTTACTTGTACCGCAATGGTTCCCAGCAGTCTCTGAAATACCATGCATCTTGTTTTTCAGGCTTCTGCTCATTCTAATAGAAGCAGTGCAAGAATCTCTTTCACCTCTGCCAGTGGCTACTGTCAATCTATTGGTCTTTGTCTCCCCCCAAGCTAGCAGTTTTCCGACCCACCTAACACTGCCTCGATAGCATCAGCAAATATTCTTGCACCCTTTCTATTTAAGTGTATCCCATCCCTATAGAAGCAATCTCTCCTGTTAACAAGTACAGTCCAGGCTGAAAAAAATTCTACCCCTTGAGCCTTGCACAATCTTTCCAGGGCCGAATTGATAGACAAGGCTCTCATCATATACTCCCTCCTATCGTGTCTGGGCAGAATTGCAGACACTTTCAAATTCAACCCTAATTCTCAGCTTTTGTTCAACAGTGACCTGTACTTGTTAAGTAATTCTGCCGGTCTCCTACTCTTAATATCGTTAGTGCCAACGTGTACAACTATATCACCTTTTGTGCCCTTAAAAGATGATATTCGCTCTACAACGTCATCAACCTTTGCCCCTGGCAGACATACCCTGGTCCTGTTCCACCTATCTTTTTTACAAAGCATGTTCCCCGTTTCCCTGACAATAGAGTCACCAACAACTACTAGTTCCTTCGGGACCAGCGCATTCTGCCTTGGGGGTTGTCTCTGTGTCACGCGATGCCCAAGTGCAAGCTCTGGCGTTGATGTGGGCAGCTGAGAGCTTGATAGGCCCCTCAATTTAGTTTCTTCGAGGGCATCCACCCTGTCCTTCAAGCTCTCATATAGGCCCACAAGAACGCCGAGTTGTTGCCTGATATCGATACACTCCTTGCATCGCGCACACACAAAGACATCCCCCTTGGCAGTATCATGTCCCGTACCCGATTGCTCTGCAATCGGGTACGGGACATGATACTGCCAAGGGGGATGCTGAGGCTTTTGCAATTAAGAATACCGGACAATCCTAATCATACATCCAATACGCTTGATCTTTTTCTCACAAACAACCCTTCTAAGTACACGGTTGAAGTGAGAGGTCCTTTAGGCACTTCCGATCACAACTTGGTGATTGTCTCTTCTCCTATGGAACCTGTATCTCGTGGCTATTCCCAACCTCGTATTGTTTGGCATTAGAAGAATGCAAAATGGGATGACCTGCGAGACTTCTTTTCCTTGGTCGGATTACTGTTTCAAAACTTCTGATGTCAAAGTTTGCTCAGATCGTTTCAGTGAAATTATTCTTGTGGAATGGAATCCTATATCCCACACTCCACTTTAAAATTTCGTCCTTTATCTAAACCTTGGTTTTCCAATAAATGTGCTAAGGCTGTTAAAAGAAGAGTGTTGCATATCGTAATTGGCTTGTTTATAATTCTTCAGTTTCATTTTCTGCGTACACCAAAGCTCGCAACAATTGTAAAGCAGTTATTAATCAGTCCAAACTAGAGTTTGAACAGGCTAAGAGTAGAAAACTTGCTTCTTGCCCTAATGATAGCCGAGTATTCTGGTCTTTTGCCAAAGCCATTGGCCGCAACTTTTGCCCATCTCTGATCCCACCTCTGTCCAAACCAGATGGTTCTGTTGTCACTTCAGCCAAGGATAAAGCTGACCTGCTAGCATCCCATTTTTCTTCCAACTCATGTATTAATGATCTTGGTAAAACACCTCCCGCCATTCCCAACACGCTCCATTCAATGGCCCCTGTGGTCTTCCGTCAAAAGGATGTCAGAAGGATTTTGACGAATCTTGATGCTAAGAACGCTCCAGGTCCCGATGATATTTCTCCACTTGTTCTCAAAACCTGTGCTCCTGAACTTACTCCTATTCTTTGCCGCCTTTTTTCACTTTCTTATTCCACAGGTATTTTTCCTTCTGCTTGGAAATTTGCTCATATCCAGCCAGTTCCTAAAAAGGGTGACAAATCCCTTCCATCCAATTAACGTCCCATTGCAATTACTTCTACTCTCTCTAAAGTAATGGAGAAATCAATTAGCCACCAACTCTTAAACTACCTAGAAACCTTCCGTCTGATCAACGATCGCCAGTATGGATTCCGTCAGTGTCGATCCACTGGTGATATTCTGCCTTTTGTTACCCATTTATGGACTAATTCAATGGAAAGGTTCGGTGAAACACAAGTAGTTGCTCTTGACATCTCAAAGGCTTTCGATCGTGTTTGGCATAAAGGTCTTCTAAACAAACTTCCATCTTATGGTTTGCCAACTGTTTTTAGTAATTGGTTATCCAGTTTTCTCTCTGATCGTTCACCGAGGGTGATGGTAGATGGCTAATGCCGGTGTCCCCCAAGGTAAAGTTCTTTCCCCCACTCTTTTCCTCTTGTATATTAATGACCTTCTTCCATTGAATGGAAATCCTATCCATAGTTTAGCCGATGATAGCAAATTGCATTCCACTTTCCATTTTGAGAAACCCTGTCCTGCTCAATCAGCTTCAACTTCTCGAAAATATGCTACCAATTCCTTAAATGCCGATCTTCAGGTAATTCTCCAGTGAGGCAAAGACAACTTAGTTGATTTCAACCCTTCTAAAACCCAGTCTTGTCTTATATCTCGCAAAAAAGGATTCTTCTGCTCCTATGCTATCTTTAGTGACACTCCGATTTCTAGGCAAAATGATATATCTCTTTTGGGATTACCCTGACTTCTAATCTCTCTTGGCACAAGCACATTACAAATATTGCTTCCTCTGCATCTAAAAAACTTGGTTTTCTCTTTCGCTCTTGGCGTTACTTTTCTTCCAAACAGCTGCTCACTCTGTATAAATCGCAAATCCACCCTGCCAGGGAATATTGTTCCCGCATCTGGGGCGGTGACCCAAAACCTCTCTCAGGCTTCTTGATTCCATTCAGAAGAGGGCAGTTAGGTTAATTAATGATTCATCTTTAACAAAGTCTCTCCACTTGCTGTCTCATAAACATACTGTTTCTGCTGCATGCCTCTTCTACAGATACTTCCATGGGCACTGTTCTTCTGAATTGGCTTCTATAATTCCCGCTCTCTCTCTCTCTTTCAAAACAGTCCGAAAACGTGCCGCCACCAGCCAACATCCATTTACTGTCCAACTCCAAACTCACAGAACCAACTTTTCATCTTCCTCGTTTATTCATTCAACTGCCGTTTTCTGGAACAACCTTCCTTCATATGTATTTCCTGAAAATTACAGTCTACAGAAGTTCAAGTCCATTGTCAACAAATATCTTCTTTCGTCTTCTCAACCTCCAACCCAAGCACGGTACTACTATAGGTTCTAATACCTCTCGTGTTTCGGGTTTACATAAAAAAAAATATATATATATATTTTTTTTAATATTTTATATATATATACAGAGGGAGAAGCTGACCGGGCTAGCCAAGTGGGTAAAGTGCCTGCCTGGCAACCCAAAGGTTGCAGGTTCGATTCCCGCCTCGGGCTTGGATCAAAGTACTGCAAAAACCTTGGGAGGTGCATTATGGCCACAGAAGCCTATGCGCCAACAACTACCAAAAAAAAAAAAAACAAGTAATATAAAAAAATTTTTTTTAAAGTCAATTCCTACTTAGGTCAACAAAGAAAAATTTTATTTTAGTTACTTTTTATTAAATAATTAAAATTAATATAAATATGTATATACATATGATAGAATCACAATATTAAGTGGCAAAATATAAAGCGAATTTCCTTGCAATTTTCCATTTTCCTTTCTATATATGGTGTTGGACTATTATTTTTATTCACATGTTTCATTTTCCATTTTGTTCCCTCCTTGACTCAGACTAGAACCCAGAATGAAAAAAGAATCTGAAAAAGAAATTTTTTTCCAGCCATCTACATGCTTCACCACTGACGGTATTTATTCCTAAATTTATATCCTGCTAAATATCTTATATAAGAGAAATTTTTTTCTCCCATATAAAACTAAAATTAATTAATTAAATTTAATTAATGAATTAATATTTGAAAAAACTGGTTTAAAAATATGTATTTGAACTTGAGTGGATGAATAACAAAAATTTATCAAAAAATTATTGATTTTCGCAAGAATTGAACTCGCATTCTTCACCTTCACGTGAAAAATACTGAAATCCTTGCATTTTACCGATTGAGCTACTGCCTGTTGATTTCAATTTTATTCCTAAATTTATATCCTGCTAAATATCTTATATAAGAGAAATTTTTTTCTCCCATATAAAACTAAAATTAATTAATTAAATTTAATTAATGAATTAATATTTGAAAAACTGTATTAACATCAAGTGTCATCCACTACAAGTTTAAAAAAATTTATTTGAACTTCAGTGTATGAATAAAAAGTATTTTATTAACGAATGAAAATTTGAACAAGATATATAAATATATATAGGGAGAGTGTGAACTAATAGTAGGAATTGAAAAAAAAAAAAAAAAAAAACAGGGTGCCGTTATTTAAAAAAAGGTTGAAAACCACTGCTCTATGATAATTATTTCTGAAAAAAAAAAAAAAAAAATGGTCACTCTTTAATTGTTGGTCTTAGTGCCTTCAATGATAGCTTTTAAGTTTTCAAATTGTGCTGTTGGTTAGAAAATTTTGTGTTGCTGTTTTCACATCAGCATCGGTATTCCTTTTGTATGTTGACTTTTTTTTTTTTTTTTTTACTTACTGTTCATTAGTTTTCATTAGCATGAGATCTCCGATTATACCTATTACGGTGAACTTTTAAGCAATTCTGAAGAGAGTTAACTAGTTGTAAAAGCAACGTTGTTTCTTTTGCATCTGATTCAAACCGTTCCTGGGGTAAAATGATTCACGGTGTGTTGTGTTGAGTTTAGCAGTGATATATGTGTGCTCAGGGCTGTTTGTGAGGTTCAAACTCAGTTAGCATCAAAAGGGCCAACAAGGTCCGATTCGTACAAGTCTTCGTGAGTCATTTTTATGACTATGAATTGGTGATACTGTGATAGGGGAACTCTGGAACCATACATATGTCTTCCCAAAAAAAAAAAAAGTCAGTGTCTCAAGTTCAAAGCAAAAAGATGAAATGCTCTTTCCCCTTCTCTGAAAATCGTACAACCAATGGAAAGAATTATCTTCAAAATTTCAAATCAAAATCGTTGGCTGTGACTTGATGTAAACTCCCCCGAAAATATAAACCCTCAGGCGCGAGTTCAGTATTTCCTCATGAAATACTACTGTGAGCGTTACTACTATGAGCATTAAGTTTAACTCTGAAAATCGAGTTGCTTGTGATCAAGCAGAAAGTTAATAATGTTTAAAAAGTCATAAGTGCTTTGTCTATTCGTTACACAGACTAAACAAACCATCAGCATTGAAATTTTGCTCCTTAAAATTAGAGATTGTTCATAATTTCCCGAGTGATAGTTGGTGATATGATCCGTGATATAGTAGTTCTGAGTTTCGATAAGAACCAGTTCCGAAGTCGCAGCTCCGCGTACTAGTTCCAGGAATGTGCAAGGGATATGTGGGTTTAAAAAGTCTTATTTCTCTATTTGTGTGTTGGGGTTAAGAAGTATATGTGATTACTACCTGTTTCTCGGTAGACTGCAAAGACATATGAATATTTAAAATAGACTCTCTCTCTCGTCTTTGTTTCCAATATAAACGCACATATTTTTCAATAAAAACTCAGGCAAAAAATAAGAATTTACCCGTTTCGGGTTTAATTAAATGAAAAATGTCAATTTTAATTCAGATTACAGAAGCAAAAATGCATTATTACATATAATTTTATTCTGTATACACTGGAACATGTCAATTTTTTATTCAGCTAATATCAAGAAAATGTATTTTTTGGATCTATCATAAAATCGTATTCACATGTCTTGAAGATAAAAACGGGTAATTTCGTTCTCTTCAAACAGACCGGAAACGATCTTGAAATGCGTCGGAATCTTCAAAGCTATATGCTTCTTGAGCGGATGCCAGTCAAACTGATAGAAACGGTGTGTGCAGGCGGATTTTCACTAGTGATATTCAAGTGAACAAGGGAGATTAAAAAGACACTGCATTCTTTCTGTCGTTTGAAGTTGTATATGGTTTGTGCTTTCATATAGCTAAGTGGAAAAAATGTTTTCTTGTTGCTTCACAATGTGTAACTTTGTGATACAGTTGACATGGAGATGAATTTATTTCCAATTAATGATACGAAAATCTTGAAATGTATGTGAATTATCGTTTTGTGTGTTTGTGCTTTGCGAAGCAACTGCACAATTCTGCTTCCACAGTGGAGCAGCCCTGGTGAGTTTTTGATTCAGTTTGACAGCGCAACTCCAAAACAAAAGCTTTAGTGACTATACCTTTATTAAGTGGTTAAATAGTTTTTGGCTTTTGTAAATGATATCAGCACCTATGTTTACTAAGAGTAAGCTTAAGTAGATTTTAAATTCAATCTTAAACTTTTAACTTTAGGAATTTTTACCATTAAGTCGATCCGGAGATTGTGAAAACACACAGACATGCATGCTCATGCATTGCAGATACAGTGGAATCATACATGAAAATGTTTTCAATCACACACACATGAGCACAATAATTTTTTTTAATTGTTAAACTGTTGATGTTATTTGCTGGCCTATTAAGAAGCAAATGGCACCATTAATATTGGTAATTTTAAGTTTTTGAGAAAACAACATTGTTATTTGGTGGTTACTAAAAGAAACACATGTCTGCTTTGCATACACACTTCAATTGCTTGACAAAACTAAATGGTTGATCGTAACATGTGTGTTTTGGTTTGTTTTTGGAAATTTAAGTAGTCAAAAACCACACTTGATAATGCTAAAATATACAGTTTTATTCTTGAGGTAATATCGAAAATAACCTAAAATGCCAACCTTTTTAACGTTGGTAATTTTCACTTAAACTCATTTAAGCAAGCAAGCACGCTTGATGTTGCTTAATATACACTTTCATTGTTGTTGTTGTGACAGCTAAAACGGCAAACTTAAATTTGGCAATTTTCTCATTAACATCTTGTGCTAACAACTAAAACGGCAAAATTACAATCTTAAGGAAAAACTAACTGCAGTCACTGAGAAATAGTTTTGCGAAAAATGAACACAAACAGACATGGGAAAAAACAAAATATATTTCTTTCTGAAGAAGGGAAATAAATATCAGGTTATATTTTCAACCAATCAGAAATCATTTGCAGATACAGTGGATTCAGATATTAAAACATTTTTAGACACACTCACACATAGGCTTTGCACTTTTAAAACTTTTTCCCAATTTGGATCCATCAGAAATCATATTCATATCTTGAACATAAACGAGTGTTTATGTTCACTTCAAAAAGGAAATGTCCCACTCCTGAAATGGATTGGTAACTCCCAAAAGCGATTTTCACTACTACTCTTCCCGAATGGAAATGGTCAGCTTAGTTAACTGGAGTTAGTGGCGTGTACAGTCGTGTTTTGTGAAGATGAAGTCTGATGATATTCAAAAATAACCAGTGAAAATAAATTTGCATTATATTGTTTCAATATGTAAACGGCTTGTGTTTCCCAAAATTTTTCTGCTCTGCAGTTATCACTTGTGACGATGTAAATTTGTACTCAGTTAAAAATGAAAATAATCTTTGTGTTGTTCTTTCTGGGAAAAAGTGTAAACAACCACTTTCATACATTTGAGAAGTTCATTCTACTCAACAATGAGAATAGAACAGAAATCTTGGTTTTTTATGTTCTTTTCAACTCAGTTAGAATCAAAATGAGCCAATTCGTACAACTCGTTGGCAGTAGTTTTCGAATGCAGGCAAAAGTGTATCTCGGGGCAGATTGAATTTATGTTCTGCTGCTAATATGTAAGTAAACTCTTTTACACTCAACCAACTGAAAAAGGCCTAAAATCTAGCCATGCAGTAGAATCAATTGCCATGTGATTTTCATGTGTGTGTGTGGGTAGTTAGGGTCGAGAATTGAGTGTACTTTGCAAATTTCCCCCATCAGGTAAGTGCAAATAAAGGGTTGAATGTTTTGGAATAGTTTGCTTTTGAAATTTTATCAGTCCTTGTTATTCCTTAACATAATTACTGTGGATAGAGCTAAAGGTAGAAAAATAAAATGCTGACGATAGAAATATATATTCTGGATAAGTTTCTCAAGGGAAAATATCCATTTTAATTCCAAAGAAGAACAATATAACCAGAATAAAATCGAATTGTCTAGTTCTCAATATTCACAAATTACAATTTTTGTGATTTACAATCACTGCAGATAAAACTTGATAAGAGCACGCACGCACGCACGCACGCACACGCACACACACACACACACACACACACAGGTTTAAGTTTTCAAGAACAGGTGGCTTTCAAGAACAGCTGGAAGCTTTTCAAGAACAGGTGGAACTTACGACAACAAACACTAAGAATGCACACAATGTTATTTTCAGGTATCAACATCAGATGGAAACAGCAAGGATTTTATCTTTCGGGGGGAAAAATAGTTTTTCATCCCGCACACAAGGTGCCTTGTCTGCAATGCAAACGTGTGGTGGCGGCGGCAGCAGTGGCCCCCCACAACATAAGCATCCCCAAAATACACCTTCCCAATTAATACCCACAATGCATTGCCGAATAATTAACGCTAAAAACATTCACAAAAATTCACTATGACGTCACAATCAATACATTCAAAGACTACATCTAACCCAAATCTAACAGGGGAACCTGCAATCGCGAGGTAAGATTACCGTTCACCAATGATAATAACTCCAGTTCGTGCCCCAGACCCAAGAGGCAAAATTAAATTCTGAAATTACAACTAATGGCATCTATTGAGAAAAAATAAAACATCCACCAGAAAATATAATCCGACCGGGCTAGCCGGGTGGGTAAAGTGCCTGCCTGGCAACCCAAAGGTCGCGGGTTCGAATCCCGCCTCGGGCTTGGATCAAAGTACTGCAAAAATCTCGGGAGGTGCATTATGGCTACAGAAGCCGATGCGCCAACAACTACCAAAAAATATATAAAGGCATACCTCGGTTAACGTTACCTCTGATAACGAAGTCCACAATTTCAAGCCCCATTTAACATAAAAAATATTCCAGTTTAATCACCTGAAATCTAAACAAACTGAAGAAATTACGGAAACCTTTGGGGCTTCTCATGGTTGGTTCGAGAAATTTAAAAAGCGGGCCAGGATTCATAGTGTAAAATTAACAGGAGAAGTTTCCAGAAAAACTAAAGGAAATAATTGAACGTCAAAAATTTCCACCAAATTTGGTGTTCAATGTTGACGAAAGCGGTTTGTTCTGGAAACGGCTACCAACAAAAAGCTTCATTTCTATTGAAGAAAAATCAGCTGCTGGGTTCAAAGCAGCCAAAGACCATTTAACGTTACTCTTTGGATCAAATGCCTCTGGCGATTATAAATTAAAATTGTTATTAGTTTACCATTCAGAAAATCCGAGGGCGTTAAAAGGTAACATAAAAATGAATTTACCTGTAATATGGAAAGCAAATAGAAAAGCGTGGGTTACCAAGGAGTTATTTACTGATTGGTTTGTTAACCACTTTTGTCCTGAAGTAAAACGGTATTGTCAAAAAAACAACTTTGAAGAAAAAGCTCTTTTGTTGTTAGACAATGCTCAGGGACATCCTACTGATCTTAACACGTTGGACACATGCATTCTGTCAAAGTTGTGTTTCTTCCAGCAAACACAACTTCCCTAATTCAACCATTGGATCAGGGAGTAATAGCATCATTTAAAGCTTATTATCTGCGTCGAACATTAAGCAGTTTAACTGAACTAGAGGATAAAGAGGAAATGACAGTTAAAACTTTTTGGAAAACCTACAGCATTAAAAACGCAATTGAAAACATTGATAGTTCTTGGAAAGAAGTCACTAAGAAATGCTTACATGGAGTTTGGCGCAAAATATGGCCATAAGTTGTACTAGAAGAAGAAAATAACATCCAAGAAATTAGAAATGAAGTTATCCAGATGGCTCAATCAATAGGTTTCGAAAATGTCGATGAAGAGGATGTTAGAAATTTATTGAATGCAGAAGATGATGGTTTTTCAGTGGAAGATTTAGAAAACCTTGTTAGCAATGAAGACAAAGATGAAGACGAAGTTAAAGAAGTTCCTGCTGAAAAAGTGTTAACAACCAAAGGTTTAAAAAGGCTAAAATGACAATGAAAACGTTTTAAATTTTTTTAGTGAAAATGATCCTGATTTAGGAAGAAGTTTTATTGTTAAGCGATCAGTGTTAAATGCAATAATTCCATATAGGCAATTGTTAAATGAAAGAGAAAAAAAGCATAAGCAATCAACTTTAGACTCATATTTTAAAATGTGATTTAACTTTGTATGTAAGTTGACTGTTTATTTAATAAAACTTTTCTTTGTTCGAAAAAAAAGCTTTTCATTTTCTTTACGTAGGAACGTATCCCTATTCTAGCCATAGTATTTTTACCTCTGAAAACGAAGTTTCGCTTAACGAAGTAATTTCGTGGAATGCATCCTATTCGTTATTCGAGGTATGCCTGTATATATAAACCAATTTTCCTCCCACCTTCTGAGTGGCGAACCTGCCTGCCATACTGACGTTTCGTTCATACCTACTGGTGATACTACTTATCACTAATTTTAAAAATTCTGAAGGAAATTATGAAGCTAAAATTGAGAGCACGTTGAAGTTGAAAGAATTTGAAGAAATCGAAAGTAAGATCAGGACAAAACTGTTGCATTAATAACTTAAGGATAAGTTATTAATGCAACAGAGTAATTTTAAATTAAATAAAGAAAATAATGATACTATTGACGATGAGGAATTGAAAGAGATTTTAAACATACGCTACCTGGAATCATAGAATATGAAAGAACTTTCATCTCCCTGGCAAGATGGTGAAAAACGAATAAGAAATTTAAGTTTTCTGATAAAATATGAAATAAAAATTTAATAATTTTAGAGATTTTGTTGAAGACAGTTTATCTTTAAAATCGAGTGAAATTCCCTATTCAATTAAGAAAGCCAGAAATATCTTTGAACCCACTGCGATTAGGAGTGCTGAAGCTGAGCGAGATTTCAGCATAAATGAATAATATTGTGACAATTGAATGCGTTACAGATTATGAAGACCATATACATCTAAATGGAAAACTATTGCTTCGATTTGATCCGAATTGTTACGTCAAATCATCGCTCAGGTATTGAGCAAAGCAGAAGATGGACAACATATATTAATAAAGAAGTAAACTGCATATGGCAATTTTTAGAATAAATTTTTCTTGAATATTTGTATAATAATTTTTTTCATGTAATCTGTGATTTTTGTGTACCCTTTCAAGAAGTTTGTTTTTTATGTAATATTTGTTTTTATACTGTAGAATGTTTTGTGATAGTTTTTGTTATTTGTGATATGGGAAATATTTCATGTTATTTTTTATTTGCAATAGTAAAATTTTATCATGAAAAAAATGTATCCATTATATTTCCCTAGTTGTTAAAAAAGAGAGACAGACGAATAAAAAAGTGGTAGATAGTTTTATATGAATCCTTCACGTTTATTTTAGGTATTTTGATTTGTATATTGATTACGAAATAAGAGCTTTTGTATTGTATATATTTTATTGATCATTCGCAAATTTTCATAATTTCTGGAAGACAAGATACAATGGATTTATGATAACTAAAGTAAGAGATGTATACTTGCAACTGCAACATAACTAAATGTCTAGAAAACAGAGTCAATTGAAATACCAATCTTGCAGTTGAAACGACATACGCAGCTGTTCGGGGCACCTAACAATGGAATGTTACGAAAATGCAAGATGTAAAAATAAACTGTTGACAAATATTTGTATTATTGCAGTCATATGACAAATACTTGTATTGTTGCAATCATACATACTTCAGGAAGTATGATTGTGATGTCATATTATTCAAAAATTCTAAAAACTTAAAACTCGAGAGACTATCGTGTCCAGGTATTATCGTAAGGGGGGGCATGATGACCAGGCTGACTCCAGATATCGTACTGGTCACGAAAAATGCGTCACGTGCTCTAATCACACTACTAGTGAGTGCTCTGCGCAGACTAGTAGTGTGAACATCAGAAGCACCTCTGGTGGAAACGTACAGCGGATGACGTCAATTCCATGATGTCATCCGCTGCAGGAATCCCCAAGGATGTTTCACATCAAAAAATCCAAAGTATAATTGTATCTTAACAACAATGAATGAGAGTTTTACTCAGTGATATGCATTTGTTTATGCCGGGTTAAAATTAGAGTGAACAGAGTATAATGCCTGAAAAAATGGAAGACACTGGCTATTCATCTTCCATCATGTGATAATCACAAAAAAAACTGCCTTGTGGTATGCAGCGTTTTTTTTTTTCTAACATGCATTTCCAGAGAAATATGTAGCTCTAAAAGCATTTCTGCAGTTCAAAATTATTATATTTTAATACATATACAGTATATATCTGTTCAAAAAAATTATCTGTTCATTTCAATAACTGTTCCTAAAAATATAGTTCACATATATATTAAAGTGTATACACATGTATCTCAAAACTCACGTAACATAAAGGTCACCTGTAAATAAGTAAACTCAAATAAGTAATAAAAATCAATAATTTCTATTTCCAAAAAAGATAGATTCATTCTTTCCCTAATGTCAGATATAGGATCATGGAATTAAAAATAAATAAATAAGAAATCTCACCTTGAAATTTAAAGCATTTGTATGATTTTATTTAATTTTTATTTTTTGATACCTGGGAATGCCAAGGTGTTCCTTGTGGTTTACTGTTACTATGACTCATAACGTTACGAATACCTGCAACCAAGATGAAAACCTGCAATATACATCAAGTATTATAATATATTTATAAACAAAAGCTACTATATATCATTTACAACTACATAACTATATATTAACAGAATGCTTTTAGTAAAATGTGAAAGGAGATAAAACAGCTACTTGTTTTTACCTAGTGTAATCCATAAATCCAATAGCAATATGTTCACACACAAAAAAAATAAGATTGTCATTATATTCATTCTAAGTAATCACAATTGGAAAGTCATTTTCCACTGTAAATATTTCATATATTCTAATTAAAATAATTAATAAATTTGATGAATTATAATCACAACCTGTGGTAGTAGGAGGTGGGGGAATTTGTATAAGTATAATTTGTATTTGTATGAGTGACAGACAGTATTAAGAGGAAATCAACAGGTGAATATCTGACATACTATGACCAGCCTAGGTCATTGAATGAAACGAAAAATGCCCCTCTCCCCAAAATGTCCCGATGTTCATTTTGTTGTCTTTCAACCATAAATAGGTCTGTGTTCATTTCACTACCTCTGAGAGCCAGAGCAAGGATGAGGCTGCTTCTAAATTTCCATATTAATAGTCTAGGAATCCAAATTACCCTGTAACATTATATGCAGTAGCCTGCCAAACATTTAATAAGAATTATATAATTTAAAAAGAATTTAATAATAACTGAGACAATATTAAGAGGAAATCAATAGGTGAATATCTGACATACTATGTCCAGCCTAGATCACTGAATGCAATGAAAAATGCCCCTCTCCCCAAACGGTCCCAATGTTCATTTTGTTGTCTTTCAACCATAAATAGGTCTGTGTTCATTTCACTACCTCTGTTGTTATTGTTTGTTATTTGTTTTTTTTTTTTTTTTTTTTTAGGAGCATTAGCAACTAAGGCCATATTGCTCCGGGATATGCAGTGGTCATTCCCTGACCTTTCCGCATCTTCCGTATTTGGTGGCGACGGGCTCGAACCCCGGTCTAATCAAGAAGTGTGTGCTACGCACTGCTGCTCCATCCCACCTGGCTACAGAGGCGCCTTCACTAGGCGCGTTCCAGCTCTGAGAGCCAGAGCAAGGATAAGGCTGCTTCTAAATTTCCCTATTAATAGTCTAGGAATCAGAATTATCCTGTAACATTATATGCAGTAACCTTCCAAACATTTAATAAGAATTATATAATTTAAAAAGAATTTAATAATAACTGAGACAGTATTAAGAGTAAATCAATAGGTGAGCATCTGACATACGATGTCCAGCTTAGGTCACTGGATGCAACGAAAAATGCCCCTCCCCCAAAAGGTTCCAATGTTCATTTTGTTGTCTTTCAACCATAAATAGATCTGTGTTCATTTCACTACCTCTGAGAGCCAGGTTGAGGCTGCTTCTAATTATCCATATTAATATTCTGGGAATCCGAATTACCCTGTAACATTACATGCAGTAACCTGCCAAACATTTAATAAGAAAGAAAGGTTTTAAAACTTGGATAACTAAGTCATGTTCACCCTTTCTGATACTTATTAGTAAAACAATATCCTTTTAATGAAGGAAGGAAAAAAAAAATCTTTTGGCTAAGGTAAAGAAAGCCTGCAAAGGTTCGATGAAATTTACCAGTAAAAGTACTTTGCATAACGGCATTTGTATTGTTGCTTGCTCAGTAAACAGACGATGGGTGTTATTGGTCTGGAGTAGAAGTTGAATCCCACGGGAGCCTTTAACCCTCCTAAAATTTGTGGGGGAATAACCTGACCTTATTTCTTTAGAATCACTAATTGAATTAACTAATTGAATCACGAACAGAGTCATATTGGAAGTTCTGGCGTCGTAAAAAATGTTCAAAACGTAGTTTCACGGGTAAACGTTTTCGAAGTTTTCCGTGCTTCTCATGTGGGCTTCCTTTGCCTTTTTTTCTTTTTTTTTCTTAATAAACAATTTATCCGCTAGTCCACCAGTGATTCTAAAGAAAAAAGGTCAGGTTACCCCCTCCACTTCGGGAGGGTTTCAATTTCCCATGTGATTCAATTTCTACTCCTGACCGATAACACCCACTGTATGTTTACTGAGCAAGCAACAATACAAATGCCGTTACGGCAAAGTACTTTTACCGGTAAATTTCGTCAAAATTTTGCGTGCTTCTCGTGCAGGCTTTCTTTACTTTCGCCAGATAATCTTTTTTTAATACCTGTATAAAATATAATGCATATATAATACTTATATAGAAGTTTTCATCTGGACTAAAATTTTTAAAATGCTGTAGATATTTACATTTTTGAATTTTTCAATAGAAAATACCAGTTTGTAAATTTACATTTAAACTGTAACACACAATGTCATTTTCAACTATTAATTACATTATAAAGTGGACTGAGTTATTTGACACAGACAAACTGTTGTCAAAATTTTTCAGTGATTGATAAAAACATGTATGAAGGAAGCCACATATAAGTTATTACAATTCAGGTAGCAATTTCTAAATTACCATTCAAAAATATTTCTCACAGTCATGCTTAGAATTGTATAGTAGTAGTAGTGGCACGTGATGCAAGAAAGCAAGTGTATGAGCTTTTGCAGCATCAGCCAAAAAAAAAAAAAAAAAAAAAAAAATCACACCATTCCCTCCAAATGCCTGTCCAGTTCCTCCTTAAATTTATTTAACCTATCAAGTGTTTGTGTTCATTCTCTTAATGAACACAGAAGCTTTGGCTTTTAAAAACAGTTAGTATTAGTTGAATCAAAAGATGCAAGCTTAGCATTAGTAGAAGCATATAATGCAAGAAAGCAAGCTTATACAGCATCAGCCAAAACAAAAAAAATTTCCCATTTCACCCACCCATTCACTCCAAAAGTTTGTCTAGTTCTACCTGAAATTTATTTAAGCTATCAACTTCCACAACGACAGATGGAAACTTGTTCCAGCAATCAACCAGCCACTGACCAAAGGCTTTGATTGATTGATTGATAGGGTTTTATTGGCGCATCAGCAACTAAGGCTATAATGCGCCAAAAACTTGTTCTACAGAGTAAAATTTTCAGTGACCTAAAGAATTAGGTCGCTAAGTCGGGGTAAAAAACAAGTATAAATTATAAAAGACAAATATCAGTAAATAACAAAAAGATTTTTTTTTTTTTTTTAAATATTAGTAAAAAAGTTTACTGATTTTAGAAAACTAAAAATAGCAGACACATGGTCATTGTCAGATAAAATCTGACTGAGTGTATAGGGCTCAGTCAGATGATTAAAAGCGGTAAAACGAGCATTTCTAAAACTGGTACAGTCACATAAAATATGTTCAATGGATAAAATGGTGTCACATTGCTCGCACATAGGACAGTCATCTGCCCTCAGCAGAAAAGATTGGGCAAGATGACTGTGTCCTATGCGGAGACGAGCTAGAACAACTTCCTCCTTACGATTCCTGCACAGACTAGACTGCCACGGTTCAATTACAGGCTTTATACGATATAATTTATTCGCAGTCTGTCTATTCCACGAATTCTGCCATTGGGAGTGTATGTTTTGATGTATTATTTGCCTGTAGTCTGTATAAGGGACTAACAGGCAATGGTTATTATTGGGAATTGCTGATTTGGCTGCGGCGTCAGCCAAATCATTTCCCCTAATCCCAATGTGGCTCGGAATCCAGCAGAAGCGGATGTCATATTCACGATCATGGAGAACGTGAATCTTCTGCTGAATGCTAGACAGAACTGGATGGGGATTATACCTCACAGATATTACAGCCTGTAACATGCTAAGAGAGTCAGAATATAAAATGAACCGTTGGTTATGGCATTTACTAATATGATCCAAGGCTAACTCTACAGCGTGCAGCTCTGCAGTAAATATGCTGCATTCAGAGGGAATCTGCTCTGATATAGTGCTGTCTGTAAAGACAGCAGCAGAGCCCACATATGATTCCGACTTCAAGCCGTCTGTGTAGACTGGCGCGAAGTCGGAATATTCAGTTCGGTGTGCTGAATGAAGCTGCAGGTAGACGCATGATGGAGTGTCCGACTTTCCCCAGTTTCTAAGCGACAAGTCGCATGCCGGGACACGAGCATGCCAGGGTGGAAAGGGTTGCTTTGATGTTTGGGCAACCTTGTCTACCTTGATATTCAGTTCACTGAGTAGCTCTTGGAGACGAATACCAAAAGGACGATTGGCAGTCTTACGGGTATTGTACAAGTTTTCCCATCGTGGCTCAAAAACGAAGGGCCACGTAGGATGGTCTGGCAGGGATTTCAGTTTTAAAGCGTACATTAAAGACAACTGCTTACGTCGAAACGATAATGGTGGTTCGTTTGCTTCGACGTATAAACTCTGGACAGGAGATGTTCGAAATGCTCCAGTAGCGATACGTATAGCCTGATGATGGACAGGATCCAGCCATCGAAGTACACTGTCTCTGGCTGAAGAATATACTTGGGACCCATAATCTAATTTGGATCGCACAAGTGCACGGTAAAGCCGTAGAAGGGTGCATCGGTCTGCACCCCAAGATAAGGAGGAGAGCGAGCGGAGAATGTTAAGTCCACGTGTGCACTTCGTGCGGAGTTGACGAACATGATCCAAGAAGGTCAGTTTTTTATCGAATATGAGTCCCAAGAATTTTGTGTTCGCTGCTACTGGAATAGCATTTTGTCCGAGCCTTAATTCAGGTTCAGGATGAAGATTACGCTTGCGACAAAAGTGTACGCAAACGGTCTTCTCCGGCGAGAACCTGAAGCCATTAGCAAGGGCCCAGCAATTCAGACTATCAATGGCTTTCTGCAGTTGTCTTTCAATAACCCTCATGTTGCACGACTGGCAAAAAATGCTAAAGTCATCAACATAGAGGGCACTGTTTACAGTTGGAGGAAGTTGTTCTGTGATGGAATTGACTTTGATGGCAAAAAGCGTGACACTTAATACTGATCCTTGTGGTACTCCCTCCTCTTGGCTGAAAGAACGAGAGAGTGAGGATCCCACACGAACTTGGAAAGATCGATTGGCTAAAAAGTTTTTGATAAAAATGGGGAGTTGCCCCCTAAGGCCAAGGCTATGCAGATCTTTTAAGATGCCAAATCTCCAAGTTGTGTCATACGCTTTCTCCATGTCAAAGAACACCGACACCAAGTGTTCGCGTTTTAGGAAAGCATCCCAGATGGATGCTTCCAATCTAATAAGATGGTCCAGAGTGGACCGGTTCCTTCGGAAGCCGCACTGGATGTTGGAGAGAAGGTCATTTGTTTCGAGATACCAAATTAAACGAGAATTAACCATTCTCTCCAGGATTTTGCACAAACAGCTAGTCAGAGCAATAGGACGATAATTGGTGGTGACTTTTGGATCCTTTCCTGGCTTAGGAAAGGCAAGAACGATTGCCTTTCGCCAGGAGTCCGGAAACTGCCCTTCAGTAAAGATTCTGTTATACAGAAGGAGCAGACAATCCATAGATTTTGGTGATAGATGTTTAATCATGTCATAATGGATGCCATCTGGTCCAACAGCACTTGCTTTGGAAAGAGCGAGGGCTCTTTTCAGTTCCTCTATAGTGAATGCCCCGTTGTAGGGATAGAGGCCCTTGGTCTTAAAATTAAGTGCTTGTTTTTCTAGTTTATGTTTCAGGACAAGAACTCTGGGGAGTACGAGGATGTTGCGGAGATGTTAGAGAATGTTTCCCCAAGAGCATTGGCTATTGCAGTTGGATCTGCAATAGCGCATCCATTATAATCTAGGATTGAAGAAGGGTGGGATGTATATTTTCCCTTCATTTTCCGGATTTTATCCCAGACTACCTTAGAGTTGGTAGACTGGTTAATAGATGATGTAAAACGGATCCACGATTCCTTTTGACTCTGACGACGGATGTAGCGTGCTTTGGCTCGTTCACGTTTGAAGGCTATAAGGTTGTTCGTGGTAGGATATCGACGGAATATCCCCCACGCTTTGTTTTGAGCCTTTTTTGCTGCTGTGCATTGTGAATTCCACCAAGGTTTGGGAAATGGTGGAAACCGGGCAGATGTTTTTGGAACAGCATTCGCAGCTGCTTGGACAATATTTTCAGTGATGTACTTAACTGCATCATTGATAGACTCTTGACTGACTGTGCTAAGATCAAAATTTGCCTGATGTTGGAAGGCAGTCCAGTCAGCCTGATCAATCTTCCACCGTGGTAACCTAAAAGGAAGACATGGTCTCCCACTGTGTAACAAGGTTATCACGGGGAAGTGATCACTTCCGTATGGATTCTCCTCCACTTCCCAGGTGAGTGAAGGGAGTAGAGAAGGGGAGCAGATAGAGAGATCAATGGCAGAAAAAGTACGGGAAGGCATGTGGAAGAAGGTGTTTGTTCCAGTATTTAGAAGGGAAAGGTCATTGTCATTGAGCATACGCTCTATGAATCGTCCCCTTCCGTTGATGTTAGCACTACCCCACAGGGTGTTATGTCCGTTAAAATCCCCGAGAAGTAAGAAAGGGGGAGGCAGCTGCGTTAGAAGATCATCAAGGTCTGCCTGGGTGATGTCAGTCCCAGGTGGCAAATAAATGGAGCACACAGTTATTAAAAATCCCACTGAAAGGCAAATTGCAACAGCCTCTATGCTGGTTGTAATTAGCAAGGGCTGCACTGCGGTCTGGTTACCCACAAGGATAGCCACTCCCCCATGTACAGAGCCATCCGCAATTCTATCCTTTCGAAAAAAAGTGATGTTGTGCATGGTGGGATCATCATTTGCCTTTAGATATGTCTCCTGCAAGCAAAAGCAAACTGGCTCGTGCTTTTGCAGGAGGGCCTTGATGTCATCAATGTTTCGCCGGAATCCACGACAATTCCATTGTAGGAATTTAGCCATTATTTTGGCTTGGTGGGTCCATCAGGCGGCTTCCGAGGTGCTGAGGGCTTACTTTTATCAGTCTTGGATTTGTCCTTTTTGGGGAAGAATGGACGCTGTCCCGTGTCCATTTCCTCCTCCGCAAAGAGTTCCAAGACTGAATCTTCGTGTACCTCCTTCTGCTCGACCTCCATGTTTTCTTGGGAAGTAGGACTTCACCTTTCTTATTTTTTTCTTTGGTGATTGCCTTTGTTACTTGTGGAGCATTAGGAGGTACTGATACAGGAGTGGCAGTTGATTGGTCCTTCTGTGCAGGTTTTTGCGGACTTAACAGATAACGTGTGATGGGAGTGAAAGACTCCTTTGGAGGGATGGACATGTCCGTCTGTGTTCCGATGGAACACCTCCCTGCTACCTTCTGGGCGTAGATAGGTTTGTTGATGTTGAGCGGTTTCACCGCTTTCCTTGCCTCCTGTTACGATATGTTTAGCTCTGCCTTCAGCCGTTGTATTTCTTTTTCTTCTTTCCACCTCTGGCATGCTCTTGAGTAGGCCGGGTGTTCTCCCTCACAGTTAATACAGGTGGGTTTTGTGGCTGAACATGCTGTTGTTTCGTGGTCCTTTGCACCGCATCGGGCGCATGCAAGGACTCCACGGCAGGCCATTTGAGAATGTCCGTACTTCTGGCATTTAAAACACCGTAAAGGGTTCGGAACGTACGGACGCTGGATACATCAACTGAACAGTTGATGTATCCAGCTTTAATCTCATCAGGAGGTTTGGGAGAGTTAAAAGTCAGGATGATGCTCCTGGTTTTAACAAGTTTCCCATCCCTACGCGCGTTAATTCTCTTGACGGCAGTAACTCCCTGTTGTTTCAATTCTGAGCAGATTTCCTCCTTGGTTACGTCGAGAAGGTCCCACTCTGAAATGACACCTCTCGATGAATTGAGTGTTCTATGTGGTGTCACTGTTATGGGTACTCCTCCAATTGATGTTGCACGGAGTAGCTGCTCAGACTGCCTGTCAGTTTTGGTTTCAATTAAGAGGTCTCCAGAACGGAGCCTCTTAACTGATTTGGGTGACCCTACTAACCCATCTAACCCTTTCTGTATAAAGAAGGGTGACATTTTGCCAATCGGTTTTTCATTCGTCGAGTGTATAATTAAAAATCTTGGGACAGGCCCTGATGATGTTGTTTCAGTTCGCTGTCTCTTTTTCGCAATAATATCTGCCTCTCCGTCTGTATTTTCAGATAGGGACCGGGTTGGGGCCCCTGAAGAAATAAGTTTATCAGGATTCATAGAAATTTTAAATTGTTCAGTGCCCGGGCTCCCCACCCACCACGGAGCCCAAAGGGACGCCCACTACCCGGCATGCAATAAATGCGCTCGGGAGTGGGACGCCAGGGCTACCCAGACACTATACCCGCACCGCCGCCAGCCTGAATCCTGTCCCTCGGACCATGAGGGTAGGGGCGTGGCATTGACACGGTTGACCCTCGCAGGCGAGCCTACTAGCCGATTGATCCTAGCCGGGCCTTCCAGGACCACCTGTCTTGTCGAAGCAGGGGCCAAAGTGGTGTATTGAAGCTGGGCCCCTCAACCACCAGGATCCCCCTTTCCGAATTTCCACGGGTCGCAACGCACGGCAAACACGCCGGATTCCATTGATGTAAGCCCGGAACCTAGGCTGTGGGCGTTGGATCCCAGTGGTGCTAGTCTGGAAGTCCAGCAGTGTCACTGGGAGGTCCCCTCACCACGTACAGGTGCCCACGTCGAGGGGCCTGACCAAAGGCAACTTTCTGCACATCTATTCTACAACTGTTTCCTCAATTTGCATTTGTAGCCCCTCAGGTGTGTAAATATGATCAAGAGGAATAATCCCATCAGCACTGAGCTTGCTCAAACCATTCAAGGCCTTATACACCTCAATCAGATCACCTCGCAGGTGCCTAGTCTCCAAACACTTCAATTTTCAGAACTTAAGTCTTTTTGGTAAGAGAAATCCTTTGTTTCACTCGCCAATCTCGTTGCCCTCCTCTGTACTCATTACAGCAGCTCCACGTCCTTCCTAAAATGAGGCCTCCAGACCTGTATGAAGTACTCAAGGTGTGACCTGACCATTACCTTATACAAGGGGATAATCACCTCCTTATCCCTGCTAGCAAAATTCCTGTATATCACTGACAAAACCCTATGAGCTATTCTTGCAGCCTGTCTGCACTGCTCACAAAACTTAATATTTGACTGTTCAAAGATATTAGCACTAGCAGACGTATATGATGCAAGAAAGCAAGCTGTATAAGTTTGTATACAGCATCAGCCAAAAAAAAAAAAAAAAAAAAAACCACAAAGACAAATAAAAGTTTGTTCCAGCAATCAACTACCCCCTAGCTAAAAGCAAATTTCAGCACATCTATTCTATCTTTCCTCAATTTGATTTTATTCCCCCTCAGGTTTGTAATCTGAACAAGAATCCCATCAGCAATGAGCCTGCTCAATCCGTTCAAAGCCTTATACACCTCGATGAGATCACCTCGCAGGTGCCTAGTCTCCAGACACTGCAATTTGCAGAACTTAAGTCTTTCTTCATAAGAGCACCCCTTTGTTCCCCTCACCAGTCTTTTTGCCCTTCTCTGTACTCATTCTAGCAACTCTATATCCTTCCTGACCACTGCCTTATAGAAAGGGATAATTGGCTCCTTATCTCTGCTAGCAAAATTGCTGAATATCATTGACAAGGCCCCATGACCTCCCCGGGCAGCCTGTCTGCACTACTCAGAAAACTTCATATCTGACTGCACAATTACCCCGAATTCTCTTTCATTGTCCACTGCCTGAGTATAGTACCATACAGTTGGTACAACAGTAATTTGACATGCAGATAAAGTTTTCAGGAAAAAAATTATCAGTGGTTCCAGTGATGATGAAAATGAAAATTATAAAAATTCATTTTCATCATTAATTTTTCATTATTGTTATTAAATTCTACATTTTCCACAGCTAAGTAGAACTTGAGTCTTAGTTTGTTTTTTTTTTGTATTCACATATTGTATATTTTTAAATATTATGAATGAATATTATCACTGAATGAAAAGTTTTATTTTTTAAAATATTTTTATTACAAAATATGGTTATGTTTCATAAAATTCAAAAATTAAAGTATAATATCTAAAACTCACCTGATGTAATATCTAAAACTCACTATACTCACATCTGGTGAGTATGGGCCAGAAGACCAGTTCCTTAGTGCTAATTATGCACAAGGAATTGGCCAAAATTGAAATTTTTTAGAAAAATTGTGGTAGAATTTAATTTTCAGACAAAAATAGGTATAAATACACAAAAATTAAATTCAAAACAGAATTAGTTTTTGTCTATGTTCATATGTATAGTAGTCTTTTATTAATTAAATACAAAAGTCCACCAATTATTACATAATATTAATAACATTCTATTATATAATTATAACAATACTGCTTCAAGAGAACCTAACACCTTGGAAACAGCAGTAGTCAGTGAGTATGGTTTTGTTATGCAAGTTTTTTTAAAGATAAGTGGCCAGAAAAGCAAAGAGATGGTGACAGACAGAGGGGAGAGGTGAGTGCAAAGAGTGTGAAATTGGGGAAGGAAATGTTGGAAGTGGTGGACTGTTAAGTACCTAGGGAATTTATTAACAAAGGATGTCAGCCTAGATATGGAAATAACTAGGCAAAAAGCAGCTAGTCACAGTTATTCTGTAATGTTAATAGCCTGTTATGGGCTAGGGAAGTTCCAATGAAGTGTAAAAAGTTGATAAATAGGACATATTTAGTCCCTATATTGACCAATGTTGCTGAGGATGAATAAAAACATTAGTCCCTATATTGACCTATGTTGCTGAGGATGAATAAAAACAATTCTAGCAGAGTCCATGCAATGGAAATGAAGGTGCTAAGACTATGCTAGCTAAAACTAGAAGAGATAAAATAAGAAATACTGATTTAGAAATGAATACGGGAATAGAAAAGTCTGAGGGAGAAGATGATTACATCATGTTTGCAATGTAATTCATGTGTCAGGTTTGGACACATGAAGAGAATGAACCTGGCCATATTACCAAGAAGAATGTTCAAGATGAAAATGGACAAGAAGAGGTTGAGGGGAAGCCCCAGAGGAAATGGAAAGATCATATTAGAGAAGATGCGGAAACAAAGAGAATTAAGTGGGAGAGAATGATAGAAGACAAGATTAGAGAAGACAGAAAAAGATGGAAGGCTTTGACTCACCTGACCCAACCTTAGGTCGGAACAGTGATAAAGAACAATAGTGCTGAATTCTAAGGAAGAAAAAATAAAACATGAGAAAGCAATAAAGAAAAACTGAATATTATTAAAACTGGATATTTTCAAAAATTAATGTGATACTATACTTTGCGACACACTAGTTTTAAACTTAAGGGATGCATAACACTTGAAAGCTGCCAACACAGCCATGGCTGCCCAAAGCAAAGATGCAAGCTGCATGCAGCCCATACGTTGAAATTCCCTAGATCAAGGTTGTCCAAACCACAGTCTGCAGGCCGCATGTGGCCCACGGAATCATTTTGTGTGGCCCTCCCGTGGGTTAGGCCTTTTGATTTTCACACAGGAAAAAATAAAACTCTCATCGCAAAACACTAATTGCGAGTGCAAACCTAGCTTCTATGCACGACTTCAAGTGCATTTCGTTGCATCTATGCTAGATGTCTCGTTTCAAAGTGCATGCTCCAGGGTGGGTTGCCCGTCGTTAGTCTATCTACCAAGGTTGTGTTACTGGGGCTCACCAAATTACTAGATATGGATTGCGATTGATTTCCGTATTATCTTCAATATACTTCACTTCTAATTAATAAATTACTACTTATCGTCAAACAACCATGTCTCACAAGAAAAGAAAAATTGAAGAAGAAAAGTGAGTGTATCAAAGCCATTGGGAATAAGACTATTTGATTACAAACAACAAGAATAAAATTCAATGTCTTATTTGCATGCAAGTTTTGTCAGTGCCTAACGTATAATGTTAAACGACATTACACAGTAAAAGATTTGAGATGTATATTGGAGAATCAAGAAGCACCATTATTGCAGAATGTAAGAAATTGATGCATCGAACGAGTTTTTTTGCTAAACTTAGCACTGCATAAAGTTCTAGCTTGCCGCTTTGTACAAAGTAGCATTGAAGTTAGCGAAAGCAAAAAAAAGCCTTTTAGTGATGGTGTGATTGTGAAGAAATGTGCAATTGAAATAAACAATTTAATGAGCAGAAATTAGCCAAGAAGTTCGAAACAGTGACATTATCTCATCAGACAGTCACAAGACGTGTAGAACACATGAATTAGCATTAGTACAGGCATTTGATGCAAGAAAGCAAGCTTATGCAGCATCAGCCAAAAAAAAAAAAAAAACAACCCACTTCCACTTCACCCCTCTGTTCGTTCAAAATACCTGTCCAGCTGAGCCTTAAACTTATTTAGGCTATCAACCTCCACGACAAGGGATGGAAGTCTGTTCCACCAACCAACCACCCGCTGGCTAAAGGCAAACTTCCGCACATCTATCCTACATCCGTCCTTCCTCAATTTGAATTTATGCCCTCTCAGGTGATTATTCTGAGCTAGAGGAACAATCCCATCAGCATTGAGCATGCTCAAACCATTCAAGGCTTTATACACCTCTATCAGATCACCTAGCTGGTGCCTAGTCTCCAGACACTGTAATTTGCAAAACTTAAGCCTTTCTTCGTAAGAGCACCCCTTTGTTCCATTCACTAATCTTGTTGCCCTTTTCTGTACTCGTTCCAGCAGCTCTACATCCTTCTTGAAATGAGGCCTCCAGACCTGTATACAGTACTCTAGGTGTGGCCTGACCATTGCCTTATACAAGGGAATAATCACCTCCTTATCCCTGCTGGAAACATTCCTGTATATCATTGACAATACTCCGTGAGCCACTCTTGCAGCCCGTCTGCACTGCTCAGAGAACTTCATATCCGCCTGCACAACCAACCCAAGTCCCTTTCCTTCTCTATCACTGTCAGTGTAGTACCACAGAGTTGATACGTTGCTCTGGGGTTGCTGTTTCCCATGTGTAGTACTTTACATTTGTCAATGTTAAACTTCATTTGCCACCTCTCAGCCCATCTGCTCAACCTTTCCAGATCCTGTTGCAGCAGCATAGTGTCAGTAGTGTCCTTGACAACCCTGCCAACCTTTGTATCATCTGCAAACTTGGACATTAAGCTTGATATACCATCATCAATATCATAAATCAATACGAATCAATTTGAATCAATACGTTTCAAAAAAACTGTGTGATTCAATGGCAAAATGTGGGTGAAAAAAATAGGTGAAAATGTGGGTGAAATGGATGAAAGTACTGATCAAGTAGACGTAAGTCAACTTTTAATTTTTGTTCGAACTATTCAGGAGGACTTTATACTATTAATGAAGAACTGCTCAGTCTTATATCTTTGAATGGGACTACTAAAGGTACTAATATTTTCAAAGCAGTTCAAAACTCTGTTATAAATTATGGAGGATTCAATAAATGTTCTTGCATTGTCACTGATGGAGCCAAAGCTATGACGGGGACTGGAATTGGGTTTTGTGGATTACTGAAACAAAATAATATTAACTGCCCTACCATTCATTGCATCATTCATCAAGAAGCACTCTGCAGAAAATCTCTATGTCAAGTCAATGCACTGAAGTAATGTAAAAGTAACCAATATTATTCGAGGAGGTTATAGATCTCTGACCCATCATAAGTTTCACGATTTCTTGAGCGAAATGGATGCTGCATATGACGATTTGCTCCTCCATTCTGATATTCACTGATTAAGTGCCAGAAAATGTCTGGAGCGCTTTTTTTGCCATTCGGAAAGAAATACCCATATTTCTTAAAAACAAAGTGAAGTCTGACACAACAGAACTTGAAAATCAAATGCAAGATCCCACCTTTTTATCTGATCTTGCATTTTGAACAGATATGACCAACCATTCGAATGAGTTGAACTTAAAGCTGCAGGGCAAACAACAAAATATTGCCATCTTATATGGTCATCTGAATGGTTTTAAAAGTAAATTGAAGCTTTTGAAATTAACATTGGCCAATAATATATTTACTTTTTTACCTAACTGCAAAAAACAATTTGAAGAAATTAAGAATTTTGAGAGAACATCATTTTCAGGTCATATAAGGTGCATTGAAACAATCATGGAGGACTTTGAGAATCGATTTGGCAATATTAAGGAAACTGAAGAAGATATTTCAGTTTTCATTCAACCATTGACAACGTAAGATCTGACCTCCACAACTGGAACTGTGACATTTGCAATCCGACCCTTTTTATACTGGCAGAATCGAAAAAGGAGAAGATTTTTTTAAAATTATTACCAAGAGAGCACTATCCGAAATTGAGGGACTTTGGACTCAAGATGTGCTCAATGCTCAGGAGCACATATCTTTCCGAAAGCAATTTTTGAACAATGAAATTCATAAAATCCAAATACAGATGTTCACTAACTAATTAATCACTTTCACATTTACTGCTATTGGCATCTACAAGCATCAATATTCATATAGCTACGTTAGTAAATGAAAACTAACAACTGCAGAGCTCTCATTCAAATGAAATAATAATTATAAACAATTGTATCTTGTCTACTGTTTCAATAAAAACTTTTATAAGCAATATGACTTTCCTTTATTACAAAATTTTAGAAGTGCTTGCTAAACCTAAGGTAGGACTCCAGGACTCCCCAAATATTTTGATATCTGTACTGTATTTATTATTCTGGATGCGGCCCTCTGATTGATATTTTTTTTTAATGTGGTCCTCAGATTACCTAAGGTTGGACAGCCTTGCCCTAGATTATGGGAACAGCCAATTCAGTCATGCAGAGTAGACTAATTGATGTGGGTGAGCTATAGCACAGAGTAGAACAAGTGGCTCACGGTCAACTTTGGCCACCTGTTGTTTTTTTTCCTGCTATATTATATGTAGATTTCTCAGTGACTATTTCTCAAGCATCTTTATGAAACAGCCACTTCTTCAAGATGCTTATTTTAAAGTAGATTCATATTTTGGTTCAATGCATTTAACTAGTTTCTCAAGTATTACTGTAAAATGACTAAAACAAAATAAAGATCAATGCTGCTGATCAAACATTTGAATTGTTATGCGGATAGTTTTGATGGCAGCGAATTCTTTTTGCCAGCTTAGTGTATTTCATACACTAAGCTGGCAAAAATAATTGCAGGATCTGGAAACTTTTGCCAGCTTAGTGAATTTCATACACTAAGCTGGCAAAAAGAAATTCAGATTTCTTCAGCCAGCTGTATGTACCATCATGCATTGTTTTTTAAGATATGTTCAACTCAATAACTAATTAAAAAATAAGCTTGGTTATGCCACCTGCGACTCGAATTTATTTTTAAAATTTTTATTTCATTAATTATATACGTGTGTGTGTGTTTGTGTGTGCACTAGTACACCCCAAAATTTTTTTTCCAAAGGATAACCTTTTTAATTAATGTAATAAGTTCTGTTTATAAATATATTCCATTTATGGAAAGTTGGTAGAAGAAAATTGTAAATTCATTTATCATTCTAATTCGTATGTTGAATGTCCACTGACATTTTTATCAACTGTTATTTAAAGAGGTCAAAATGGAACATTTTATAACCAGAATTCTCATTAATAAAATATTTTATTTTTAATAATCAAGTATGTATGTGACCGTCCTGTACTTAGCAGAGCATTCGCAAACACATACATGAATTAGGGTGCTTACATGGAGAATGCAGGTGGCTGCGTACCTGAAACTAGAAATGACATGCAGCTTAAACTACTATGGCTATGGACACATAAAAAGCAGTTGACCAGCACAACTTTTAAGTATTTGGCCATGCAGCTGGGTAGGTTTAATGGACATCATTGAACTGCAGAACATTAATCCCTTTAGCTCTCTCAGATAGAGAGAAGGGCAACGAAATTGGCGAGGAGGGCAAAGGGTTGCTGTTACGAAGAAAGGCTCAAGTTCTGCTAATTGCAGGATCTGGAAACTAGGCACCTGCAAGGTGATCTAACTGGGGTGTACAAGGCCTTGAATGGTTTGAGCCGGATCAATGCTGATGGGATTCTTCTACTTGCTCAGATTACTCACATGAGGGGACATAAATTCAAATCAGGAGAGAATTGTAGAATAGATGTGGTGGAAATTTGCCTTTAGCCGGCAAGTGGCTGATAGTCGGAACAAACTTCCATCTGTTGTAGTGGAGGTCAACAACTTAAATAAGCGTCAACAACTTAAATAAGTTCAAGGCAGAACTAGACAAACATTAGGAGTGAATGGATGGGCAGAATGGGAAGGGTTTTTTTTTTTTTTTGGCTGGTGCTATATAATTTTGCTTTCTTGCATTATACGCCTCTACTAGTGCTAATAAATTGAATCCTAAAAGTAACCACTAAATTGCAAAATAACCCTTCCTGGAATTCAGTGGGTATCCAGTAATTTTCAGGTAAAAACCTATCAGGAGATAAACAATTATGGGGAAAAGAAGGGAAGTAGGTGATTTTCTAATACCCATTACAGGACAATCCAATCAAATGTTCACTGGAAAGAGCAATAAAATAATTGAGAGTTGAAGGGAGAAATACTTATTGCAGGTGGACTATTTTAAATTTATCAAAAGGGGGGGGAGTTAAAAAGTGGAAAGTGTTCAGAAGCTATATATACATGTGTGTGTGTGTGTGTGTGTGTGTGTGTGTGTGTGTGTGTGTGTGTGTGTGTGTGTGAGTAATGACATTAAAAATAAAATAGATAAATAAGAAAATAAAATAAATATGAAGTAGTCATTATATACACACACTCCTACCAAGGAGTTTGGAATCATGTTTCACTTTTCTCAATTTTTAGAATTTTTATTAAAACAGAACCTACGTGTTTGCCAATTTTTGTTAAAATATTTGCTATTTATATATAAAAATCAAAAAACTAAATAATATTTAAGAAATTTCTAGAATACTTGAGAATATTCCAGAAAAGTGTAAAAGACTGTTCAATGTGGTAGAACATTGTAGATGATTCTGGAATATTCTAGAAACTGGAGGTATTGTTTCAATATTATAGAAGATTAGAGATGGTTCTAGAGTGTTTTGCAATAACATAAATTGATGAATAAGAGATGTAACTTATAAAATCAAACAAGCATCATTCAGAAAGTGTTTGCTAAAGTTTTGTGTGGTTGGTGATAAAAATGGCAAGAAATAAGGAACTGAGTCTTGAAAAAAGAAGTACTATTATACAAGGGCCAATCAATAAATTCTCTACCTACCTATGAAAGAAATGATATAGAGGCAAACAGATCTTTCTTTATTTTTCACTGTAATTCCCCTGAACTTCAATACACGTGTTCCATTTTGTTGGCAATGAGGAAATACCAGACAAAATTCTTTGTGCTGTCCATCAAACAACGCAGAAACAGCAGAGACTTCAGTTCATTATATTCAGCAAAACAACATCCATATACATTGGTCAGGCAAGGGAAAGTCTTGCCTGACCAATTTGATTGGATACTATGATGCAGTCACAAAAGAACTGGATGCAGGGAATAACTTGGATGTTATATATTTGGATCTTAGAAAAGCTTTTGATACTGTTGCACATGGAAAACTGCTGCACAAATTGGACCAGCGTGGCATTGGGGGCAAATTGCTGCTATGGATAAAGGGATGGTTGAGGGGGAGAAGACAGAGAGTGGTAATCGATGGACACTGCTCATTGTGGACCAATGTTATTAGTGGAGTCCCTCAGGGTTCAGTGTTGGGTCCATTATTGTTTTCTGTATTTATAAATGATATTGGTGATGGTATATCAAGCTTAATGTCCAAGTTTGCAGATGATACAAAGGTTGGCAGGGTTGTAAAGGACACTACTGACGCTATGCTGCTGCAACAGGATCTGGAAAGGTTCAGCAGATGGGCTGAGAGGTGGCAAATGAAGTTTAACATTGACAAATGTAAAGTACTACATATGGGAAAGAGTAACCCCAGAGCAACATATCAACTCTGTGGTACTACACTGACAGTGGTGGAGAATGAAAAGGACCTGGGGGTAATTTTTTTTTTTTTTTTTATGTAAACCCCAAACACGAGAAGTGTTAGAACCTATAGTACTTAGTACCATGCTTGGGTGGGAGGTTGAGAAGACGAAAGAAGATATTTGTTGACATTGGACTTGAACTTCTGTAGACTGTAATTTTCAGGAAATACGTATGAAGGAAGGTTGTTCCAGAAAACGGCAGTTGAATGAATAAACGAGGAAGATAAAAAGTTGGTTCTGTGAGTTTGAAGTTGGACAATAAATGGAAGTTGGCTGGCGGCCGCACGTGTTCGGACTGTTTTGAAAGAGAGAGCAGGAATTATAGAAGCTAATTCAGAAGAACAGTGCCCATGGAAGTATCTGTAGAAGAGGCATGCAGCAGAAACAGCACGTCTATGAGACAGCGAGTATAGAGACTCTGTTAGAAATGAGTCATTAATTAACCTAACTGCCCTCTTCTGAATGGAATCAAGAAGCCTGAGAGAGGTTTTGGGGGCACCACCCCAGATGTGGGAACAATATTCCAGGGCAAGGCGGATTTGCGATTTATACAGAGTGAGCAGCTGTTTGGAAGAAAAGTAACGCCAAGAGCGAAAGAGAAAACCAAGTTTTTTAGATGCAGAAGAAGCAATATTTGTAATGTGCTTGTGCCAAGAGAGATTAGAAGTCAGGGTAATCCCCAAAAGAGATATATCATTTTGCCTAGAAATCGGAGTGTCACTAAAGATAAGCATAGGAGCAGAAGAATCCTTTTTGCGAGATATAAGACAAGACTGGGTTTTAGAAGGGTTGAAATCAACTATTGTGCAGGTAGATATGAAGTTCTCTGAGCAGTGCAGATGGGCTGCAAGAGTAGCTCATGGTGTCTTCTCAATGATATACAAGAATTTTTCTAGCAGGGATAAGGAGGTGATTATTCCCTTGTATAAGGCAATAGTCAGGCCACACCTTGAGTACTGTATACAGGTCTGGAGGCCTCATTTCAAGAAGGATATAGAGCTGCTGGAACGAGTACAGAGAAGGGCAACAAGATTAGTGAATGAAAAAAAAAAGGGTTGCTCTTAAGAAGAAAGGCTTAAGTTTTGCAAATTACAGTATCTGGAGGACTAGGCACAGGCAAGGCGATCTGATAGCGGTGTATAAAGCCTTGAATGGTTTGAGCATGCTCAATGCCGATGGGATTCTTCCTCTTGCTCAGAATAATCACCTGAGAGGGCATAAATTCAAATTGAGGAAAGACAGATGTAAGATAGATGTGTGGAAATTTGCCTTTAGTCAGCGGGTAGTTGGTTGGTGGAACAGACTACCATCCCTTGTTGTGGAAGTTGATAGCCTAAATAAATTTAAGGCTGGACAGGTATTTCGAATGAACGGGGGAGGGGGGGTGAAATGGGAGTGGTTTTTTTTTTCTTTTTTTTGGCTGATGCTGCATAAGCTTGCTTTCTTGCATCATATGCCTCTACTAATGCTAAATGCTAATACGTTTTTCTTGAGGTGTCAAAACAGGAAATAGTCACTGGGAGCCAGATCTGAACTGTAAGGTGGATGGGTAAGTTCTGTAGAATCAGTTTCTCAAAGCAGCAGCAACAGCATGTGACCTGTGCACTGGTACATTGTCCTGAAGAAGCAGCACATCTCTGGAAAGTTTCCACAGCATTTTTCCTTTATGACCACCCTTACAGGTTGTACAGTAGGGATGCATATGACTCCTGAGTGACTGTCTGGTAGTGTTTCAAGTAGTGAATATACAAAATTCCCTCAGCAATCCCAAAAAATGGTGCCCATAATCTTGCCAGCTAAAGGTCGTGTCCAAAAATTTTTCGGTGGGGGAAGAACCCTTGTGCTTCCATTGCATTGATTCTTGCTTGGTCTCAGAATCCCAGTGATGAACCCATGTTTCAATACCCATAACAGTTCTGGAGATGAAAGTTTCAGGATCCCTTCCATAAAGCTCTAAATTCTCTTCACAACACCGTACTCTGAACTGCTTCTGCACAGGGTTCAGAAATCCGGAGACCCACCTTGCACTGACCTTAGTCATCCAAAAAATGTTCATGGAGGATGGTTATAACTGTCTCCTCACATATGTATCATATTCCCTAGAGATTTGGGACACCTTTAAATGTCTGTCATTCAGCACAAGGGTTTCCACACCTTGCACATTTCTGGAGTGGTAGCTGTCATAGGCCTTCCTGGATGTGGATCATCTTCGATGAACCCTCTACCCCACTTAAATTGTTTTGACCAGAATTTCACCTGGTACTCTGAAGGCCTGTGTATGTTGCCATACACAGCCATCATCCTTTCATGAATGGCCTTTGGCCCAGTTCCTTCTTTGGTGAGAAACTTGATGACTGAACGATGCTCCAATTTCAGCAAATCCATAATCTGACACAGGTATCTTCCTTCTTTCTGTTACAGCAACACAAAAAAAAAAAAAAAATAGGATTAAAATTAGTATGTTTCAAGTTGAAATGTGTAGGAACATGATAAATCATGAATCGTTGAAATATAACTATGGGAAGTACCTTAAGTAGATAATTTATTGAATGCCCTTCGTAACTCTGTACAAAGAAAGTAATTCCATAAGAAGCACAGTATTAAAAAAAGTAAGTGTTTCATTTAAAGGAATACAAACTACCATCCAACAATTTGAGGAGACTGGCAGTTTAAAGGACAATTCTCAATCAGGACAACCATGCATAATAAAGGAAGTACACGATAATACCATAACAATGATTTCTAAATGTAATCAAAGACTACACCTGAAATCCAAGCTGAGTTCAACAGGAACAGATAAACTCCCATATCTATCATGATCCACTATATAACTTCATCTTAAACAAGCAGGAGTTCAGGGAATGACCCAAAGCACAGCTCTAAGCTGTGCAGAGACTTTCTTGCAACTAAACAACAAGAGGGAGTATTGCAAATTAAAATGTGGCCAACCCAACTGCCTGACTTAAACCAACAGAGATCATCTAGCCTATCAAGTACACAAAGTCTGCCATTTACACAAAATTTATGGGAAACTGTGCAGTTCACTTAGAAAATGTTAGTCGCGATTATTATTAGAATATTATAGACACTACTATAAAATTAATCACCAAAATGTCACATCTGTGTAAGGCTGTGATAAAATCTTGTGAAGGATATTTTAATGAAAAATCAGTATAGTTGTTAATATTAATCATTTTGATATTTTTTTGCTGTAAATTTTTCCATGCTTAATAAAAAAATCTTAAAATATTTTGTAGTGCGTTGTTTTTAATATTAAATCAGCAGGAATGGCATAGCTATTTTCAAAAAAATTAAGGAAACTGTTGTCATATGCTGATCGCAAACTTTTAGGTAGGGGTGTGTGTGTGTGTGTGTGTGTTTTGGGTAGGGGGACTGTTTACCTGGGAATTTTTGGAGCCTTCATAATAATATATACAGGGTGATTTACTACCAGTGCGACAAACTTGCAGGAGGTGTAGGGGGCACAAAGACGAATCGGAATCATATAGCATTGCAGGGTCCAAAATGCCTTCGTCATGCGGTAGAGGACGTTGAATGGGAGGTCGCGTGAACAGCGATCCCGCTGGAAGTCAGCATTTGCGAACCGGTTCCCGAGGCAGTAGGATGGACGAGTATTCAAACGTTGAACTGGCTGACATGCACCTCGCGTATGGAGCTGTGGACTGTAACGGGCGCGCCGCTCTATGCTTGTACCAGGAACGTTTCCCGCACAGGTGTGCTCCTCATTATACGATTTTCTCATGTGTGCACAGAAAGTTACGTGAGACTGGTTGTTTCACAAAAGGTACAATGAATTGAGAGCAAACAACGAGGATGCCAGACAACGAGGAGAATGTCCTACGTCTTGCAGAAGGCAATCCAAATACGAGTACTCGAGCGATAGGCCAACGATTGGGTATTTCCCAATCCACTGTATGGAGGATACTGTCAACAAACCAAATGAGTTCATACCATCTGCAACACGTCCAATCATTGGAGCCTGTGGATTATCCCCTCCGGAGGACTTTTGCTACTTGGTTTCTTCAACAGAAACGGTTCGCAAATGCTGACTTCCAGTGGGATCGCTGTTCACGCGACCTCCTGTTCAACGTCCTCTACCGCATGACAAAGGCATTTCGGACCCTGCAATGCTATGTGATTCTGATTCGTCTTTGTGCCCCCTACACCTCCTGCAAGTTTGTCGCACTGGTAGTGAATCACCCTGTACATATAAATCTATTTTTAATGTATGTGAAATTCAGCCCCAAGGACAAGTCATAATGAAATCGGTTAGTTATTTAGGTGAAAATTATATGGCAGAAAAAAAAAAATATATATATATATATATATATAACATTATAATACTAAGAAAAAATATATAGCAATTTTAAATTTATCAAAGAAAAAAAATGTGAAAATGCAACAAAGTCGTCTGTATTCCTGTTTAAATATAGTTTGTTTCTTTGGTCCCATACATGCCATCCAATATAAACCTTTGAAATTAAAGCTTCAATATCCATGCTGAAAACAATGACTAGTATCGACAACCAGTGAGCTTAAAATAAAAATTTGTTTCAGCAAGTAGGAGGATAAAGCATAACCAGCACTAACAAATTCTGACATGTCTTTAATGTGCCCCATTAACTTCCATGTGACAGATTAAGGTACTGATGCTCAGAAAGTAGGCCACCTGCATTCATTCCACATACCAAGAGCATGGCATTAATGGACTGCATGAGACATGTCATTTCATCCAATAATACTATTTGCTGAGATGAGATGATCAGAAAAATCTATATTTCCATCCAGGTACGATTACCCACTTGAAACTTGGTGGGGGAGAGAAATCAGGTTCTGTCAACAGGTTAATCATTAATCATAATCAGTGATTTTGTTTTAGGAGAATGTAAGATTTCTATTACTAAGCTCTATTTCTATAACTGAAAATATTAACTGTCGTGGAAAGCAAAACAGTTAAAAGGGGGGGGGACATTAAAAAAAAAATCGATGATAATAAAATGCAATGTAATATTTATAAATAAGAAACAGAATATGCATAAACCTAAAAACTAAAAGTAATGAAAAGTCAATTGTACATATTCCAAAACTTTATTTCTTTGTTGTGTTATTGATTATATTTTGCTCAAAATTTTTTCAAGATTTCAAAAGAATTAGGAACTGGTGTATATTAGAGTACACAAAATTATGGTGAATACCATTATTTATTAGTGAAAAAAGAGCAATTTTAAAATATATTAGAATGAATCAAGAAACTAAATTATGTTTTAAAGGCTGAACATTGATTAATAAAAACACAGACTTGGCGTAATTATGCAATTAGATGCGAAATTCTCTGAGTGCGGACATGTTGCCAGGACAGCTCATGGGGTTTTATCAATGATATAAAAAAAACTTTGCTAGCAGGAATAGGGAGGTGATTATCCCTTGGTATCCCTGAGTACTGTACAAGTAACACTCGTATAACACGGTAGTTTGATTCCTACAAAATCTCGTGTAATGCAAAACCGTGTTATATGGGACTAAGAACCAGTACAAAAAGGGAGGGTTACATTCCAAAAGCTAACAAAAATACGCCATTTTTTTATAACTATCAGACACTTAATTGTTATAGTAGTAATAACTTAATATTTTAACTTTAATTTTATAATAGTAGTAACTTAAATAGTAATAACTGAACAAACGTCTTACCTTACAAACTTGAAACTTATACGTCAGATAATGTACATTCATTTAATTTTATTCCTCTTCATTGCTGATTGTGCTTCATCGCATAAGCACAATCTCTTCTCCAGCACCTAGATTTTGTGTACCTTCTGCTCTTTTTAAAAGTCACGAACTGCACTCTTCAAAGTCACAATTAATTTTTACAGTCTTAAACAAGCACAAGTTCAATAGCACAGCACCTAACCTAGGGATCTCCTAACAATATACAGTGGACACCTGCTTTAAATGATACATGAAAATCAGAAGAATATTTTCCAGTTAGCAAAATAAAAATAAATGTATGCTTACATACATAGCTTAATTAATACATACTGTAATATGTACATACTAACTAATTGATATTTCTGTTCACTGACTTTTTTTTTTTTTTTTTGGTTGTAAAATTTAAAACAGTAAAAATGATAAGCAATTAATAACAAAGAACACAGCATGCACAAGTTGCAACAAACACAATACGCACAAGTGAAATACAGAGTAATGAGTTTCTAAAAATTTATTTATGTTTTTTATAAGATTGAATATTTCATGGAAGGGGAAACATATTTCACCATAATAACGTGAAAACCCACAGAATTCCAACTATCATTACTATAGCAAGAAGATCGAGTTTACTACCTGTTTATAATTGATTACACTAACAGAAAAGCCCAATAAACTGGAAACTGCAAATTGTTTTTATTGTTTTATGGTAGTGACATCCAGAAATGTGCTTTAGAAAAAATACCCTGAAGGTGATAACAACTAGCAAATCAACAGCAGGGATTCACAAAAAGGAATGGAAATGTTGAAAATTACATCTAACATAATAGCAGGGGTTTTCTCAGCACAAAAGCTCAAAAATACCGAGTTATGCGAGATTTACAGCAATTCTCAAACAAGGTTAGAGTGAAACCATGTTACTAAAGTACTGTGTTGTGCGAGGATTGCCATAATTTATCAATCATGTTATAGCGAAACTGTGTTGTAGAACTACCTTGTTATTCGGGAGTTGCCGTATACAGATCTGAAGGACTACTTTAGGAAGGATGTAGATCTGCTGGAACTTTATTTCTTTGTTGTCTTACTGATTAAATTTTGCAAAAAATTTTTTTCAAAATTTCGAAAGAATTGGGAACTGGTGTATATTAGAGTACACAAAATTTTGGTGAATACCATTATTGATTAATGAGATGAAAGAGCAATTTTCGGTCCTTGAGGTTGTCACAGACATTCTCTCAGATAGGCCAGACAAGCTGTACTTGCTACCTGGGAGTCTAAAACACTGATGGAAAGATATTCAGCAGTTTCAAGTCAAGTGGACCCAATTCTGACGAAGTCTGGCCAGTCTGTGACAGCCAAATCTTCTGCTTCCACCTTCACGATGGTGGGACTATTAGTAATCCTGGGTATAACCTCCATGCGCAAGCACACGGTGGGTGACTGTGACTACCCAGGTGTGAACCAACGTAAGCAGGGGTCGAGGTGTGGCACCCACACCACGTGGAGGAATGCCGTTCCACTGTGTTACCAGGCAATACTAGGTGGTAGATGACCCCATCAACCGGTGCAATACCACCGCTTTACTTATTGGAGGCTGAAAGTGGTGGAACCCATGTTTAGTCTCCAGAGCTAAGTTCTGGTCAACCCTTCCCCATCTCTTCCGTCATTCAGTATGACTGATGAATTTTGAAGGTATGATGAACATCAAGGCAAGATCCAATCTTCCTTACATTTCGAGGGTACATCTCTAAAATTGTGTTCGAAGACTGGCCGCAAGTTAGTACACCAGACCAACCTATTGGTAACTCTTTAGGAGGCTTCTGAATGAGCTAGTGTATAATCTTGCTACCTCTACTCTGCCAGATAGTGATCAGGGAGTCCAAGTAGTGTGATGCCATGTGTAAGCCATATCCAAAAATTTCATTACTTCATATAGCATGTCCCCCTCACTTTTCCTTACTATTGCATACACTACAAATTGTCAAACTAATGGAGTAAGCTTATCTGCGAAAAGAACTAAACCTCCCAAACACTTCCTAGTTCATTTCACAAATATACGTGGTCTCAATTCTAATCTCAACGATGTCCATTTCCACTTGCAGTTTGCCAAACCCTATGTACCGATAATCAACCGATAACTGAGATTCTGACAGAATCTCAGTTATCGGTTGATTCAACTACTGTTCATCTCAGTTGCCCTAATTCGCTTTATGATTCCTTTCACCTCAAAGGTGGTACTTGTGCATATGTCCATTCCGATATTCCCTGTCAGAGACTTGGTAATTTGGAATCTCCTCTGCCTTAAAATCACTCTACCTCATTCTGTCAAATTCATTTGTTGTCTCTACCATTCTCCCAACTCCACTAATCACTTGGAGCTCTTTCACTTCCTCTCTTTGCAACTTGAATTTCTCAGGTCAAACTTTCCTAACAGTGAGGTAATTTTCATTGGTGATTTTAATGTTGACAACTCCAGCAGGCTTCCGTTTTCTAGTCACACTGACCCAGCTGGTCGAGATGCTGAGGCTTTTGCCATTACTAATGACCTTGCACAGATTGTTCATTTATCTTCAAGAATACCAGGCAATCCTAACCAAACAGCCAACACGCTTAATCTTTTTCTCACAAACAAGCCTTCTAAGTACATGGTCGAAGTGAGTGGCCCTTTAGGCACCTCAGATCACAACTTGGTGATTGTCTCTTCTCCAAATGAAGCCTTTATCTAATGGCTATTCCCAACCTCGTATTGTTTGGCATTATAAGAATGCAAAATGGGATGAACTGCGAGATTTCTTTTCTTCTTTTCCTTGGTTGGATTACTGTTTCAAAACTTCTGATGTCAGCGTCTGCTCAGATTGTGTCAGTGAAATTATTCTTGTAGGAATGGAATTCTTTATTCCCCTTTAAAATGTCATCCTTCATCCAAACCTTAGTTTTCCAATAGATGTGCTAAGGCTGTTCAAGGGAACGTTGCATATCGTAATTGGCTCATTTCCAAATCTTCAGTTTCATTTTCTGCCTACAGAAGAGCTCGCAACAATTGTAAAGCAGTGATTAATCAATCCAAACTAGATTTTAAATAGGCTAAGAGTAGAAAACTTGCTTCTTGCTCTAATGGTAGCCAAGCATTCTGGTCTCTTGCCAAAGCTATTGGCTGCAACTTTTGTCCATCTATGTTCCTACCTCTGTCAAAACCAGATGGTTCTATTGTCACTTCAGTCAAGGATAAAGCTGACCTGCTAGCATTCCATTTTTCTTCCAAATCATTTATTACTGATATGGGTAAAACACCTCCCACAATTCCCAACACACTCCATTCAATGCCTCCTGTGGTCTTCCATCAAAAGGATTTTGACAAAT
This sequence comes from Mastigoproctus giganteus, assembly GCF_048544385.1. Classification (NCBI taxonomy): domain Eukaryota; kingdom Metazoa; phylum Arthropoda; class Arachnida; order Uropygi; family Thelyphonidae; genus Mastigoproctus; species Mastigoproctus giganteus. The sequence continues at coordinate 39,232,367 of NC_143588.1, forward strand.
GATGCTAAGAAGGCTCCAGGTCCTGATGGCATTTCTCCACTTGTTCTCAAAACCTGTGCTGCTGAACTTACTCCTTTTCTTTGCCACCTTTTTTCACTTTCTTATTCCAAAGGAGTTTTTCTTTCTGCTTGGAAATTTGCTCATATCCAGCCAATTCCTAAAAGGGTGACAAATCTCTCCCATCCAATTATCATCCCATTGCAATTACTTATACTCTTTCAAAAGTAATGGAGAAATCAATTAACTGCCAACTCTTAAACTACCTAGAAACCTACCGTCTGATCAACGATCGCCAGTATAGGTTCCGTCAGGGTCAATCCACTGGTGATATTCTGGCTTATGTTACTTATTTATGGACAAATTCAATGGAAAAGTTCGGTGAAACAAGCAGTTGCTCTTGACATCTCAAAGGCTTTCGATAGTGTTTGACATAAAGGTCTTCTAAACAAGCTTCAATATTATGGTTTGCCAACTGTTTTTTTTGTAATTGGTTATCCAGTTTTCTCTCTGATCGCTCACTGAGGGTGATTGCTCCCAGTCTTCAACTTCTCCACTAATGCCGGTGTCCCCCAAGGTTCAGTTCTTTCCCCCACACTTTTCCTCTTGTATATCAATGACTTTCTTCCATTGACTGGAAATCCTATTCATAGTTTTGCCGATGATAGCACATTACATTCCACTTTCCATTTTGAGAAACCTTGCCCTGCTCGATCAGCTTCAATTTCTCGAATATCTGCTACCGATTCCTTAAATGCCAGTCTCCAGGTAATTCTCCAGTGGGACAAAGACAACTTAATTGATTTCAATCCTTCTAAAACTCAGTCTTGTCTTATATCTCGCAAAAAGGATTCTTCTGCTCCTATGCTTATCTTTGGTGACACTCCGATTTCTAATCAAGTTGATATATTTCTTTTGGGGATTACCTTGACTTCTAATCTCTCTTGGCAGAAGCACATTACAAATATTGAATCCTTTGCATCTAAAATACTTGGTTTTCTCTTTCACTCTCGGCATTACTTTTCTTCCAAACAGCTGTTCACTTTGTACAAATCGCAAATCAGCCCTTCCATGAAATATTGTTCCCATATCTGGTGCGGTGCGCCCAAAACCTCTCTCTCAGGCTTCTAGATTCCATTCAGAAGAGGGCAGTTAGGTTAATTAATGACTCCTCTCTAACAGTCTCTCATCGCTGTCTCATAGATACTGTTTCTGCTGCATGCCTTTTCTATAGGTACTTCCATGGGCACTGTTCTTCTGAATTAGCTTCTATAATTCCCGCTCTCTCTTTCAAAACAGTCCGAACACGTGCCGCCACCAGCCAACATCCATTTACTGTCCCACCTCAAACTCACAGAACCAACTTTTCATCTTCCTCGTTTATTCATTCAACTGGTGTTTTCTGGAACAACCTTCCTTTGTACATATTTCCTGAAAATTACAATCTACAGAAGTTCAAGTCTAATGTCAACAAATATCTTCTTTCGTCTTCTCAACCGCCAACCCAAGCACAGTACCAAATACTATAGATTTTAATTACCTCTTGTGTTTGGGGTTTTCATTAAAAAAAAAAAAAAAAACTGGTTCAAAGAAGGGCAACCAGATTGGTGAAGGGAACAAAAGGGTGCTCCTAGAAGAGATTCAGTTCTGCAAATTACTGCATCTGGAGACTAAGCACCTGCTGGGTGATCTGATCGAGGTGTTTAAAGCCTTAAATGGATTGAGTAAGCTGAATGTAAATGGTATTCTTCCTCTTGCTCAGACTACACACACACATGAGGGGGTATAAATTTAAGTTGATGAAGGCTAGTTACAGGATAGACATGTGGAAGTTTGCCTTCAGTCAGCAAGCAGTTGATTGTTGGCACAGGCTTCCATCTTTTGTTATGGAAGTGGATGCATAAATTCAAGGAAGAATTAGACAAACTCTTGGAGGGGGGAGTATGGATTGGCTGATGTTATATAAGCTCACTTTCTCAACATTTACCACTAGTACTAACCAATTGATGCTGTTGCACATGGAAGACTGCACAAATTGGAGCAGTGTGGCATCGGAAGCAAATTGCTGTTAAAGGGTTGGTTGAGTGGGAGAAGACAGAGTGGTAATCAATGGACACTGCTCTTCGTGGACTAATGTTGTTAGTGAAGTTCCCCCAAGGTTCAGTGTTGCATCCATTGTTGTTTTCTGTATTTATAAATGATATTGATGATGGTATATCAAGCTGAATGTCCAAGTTTACAGACAATACGAAGGTCGGCAGGGTTGTAAATGACACTAATGATAGTACGCTGCAGCAACAGGACCTAGAAAAGTTGAGCAGATGGCTGAGAGGTGGCAACTGAAGCTTAACATTGACAAAAGTACTGCATATGGGAAGCAGTAACCCAAGAGTAATGTATCAACTGTGTGGTACTGCACTGACAGTGGTAGAGAATGAAAAGGACCTGAGGTAATTGTGCAGGCAGATATGAAGTTTTCTGACCAGTGCAGACAGTCTGCAAGAGTAGCTCATGGTGTCTTGTCAATGATATACAGGAATTGTTCTAGCAGGGATAAGGAGGCGATTATCCCCTTGTATAAGGCAATGGTCAGGGCACACCTTGAGTACTGTATACAGGTCTGGAGACCTCATTTTAAGAAGGATGTAGAGCTGCTGAATAAGATTAGTGAATGGAACAAAGGGCTTAAGATTTGCAAATTATAGTGTCTGGAGACTAAAATAAATAAATAAATTTTCTGTTTATACTCCGGGACGACCAAACGGTCAGAGGAGTTCACAAGATAGACAGAATACAAGAAACAGCACCATATTCAGCAGTCAAGGGCTTGAACCCCGGTCACTCAAGGCACGTGTACTTATGCACCCGCGCGCCTGACCACTAGGCTACGGCGGGACTAGGCACATACAAGGTAATCTGAATGAGGTGTATAAAGCCTTGAATGGTATGCTCAATGCCGATGGGATTCTTACTCTTGCTCAGAATAATTGCCTGAGAGGGCATAAATTCAAATCGAGGAAAGACAGTTGCAGGATAGATGTGTGGAAGTCTACCTTTAGCCAGTGGATGGTTGCCTACTGGACAAAATTCCATCTGTTGTTGCAGAAGTTGACAGCTTAAATAGATTCAAGGCAGAACTAGACAAACATTTGGAGCAAGTGGATGGATGAAATGAGAAGTGGTTTTTTTTTTTTTTTTTTTGGCTGATGCTATATAAGCTTGCTTTCTTGCATCATGTGCCTTTACTAATGCCAATGCTAATTATTTCTATTTATTTATTAGCACTTTACAGATGTTTACCCACAAATATCAGACAAAAGAACTGGGTTGAAATTTACTTTATGGTGCTCACCCATGGATCTTTGTGACAAGGAGTGAAGAGCTGGCCTAGCTCGCAGTGATTGGGTGATCTTTTCCCAATTTTAAATTACAGCCAAAAGGGGGGGGGGGCTTTTTTGAGTTTGAAGCTGTTTAAAATCGAGAAGCAAAGATACAAAATGGAATAAATCGTCAAATCACTGCGGACCAGTGGGAGGAGCTAGGCCAGATCTTCAATCATTGTTGCAATGATCCATGTGTAAGCACCACAATGTAAATTTTAACCAAGATCTGTTATTTTATTTTGAGATGGAATAAATGGTATTAATATTTTTTCTTCTTTGAATGCAGTTTGACGGGTGGGTAAAGTGCCTGCCTGGCAATCAAAAGGTCGTGGGTTCGAATCCCACCTCGGGCTTGGATCAAAGTACTGCAAAAAAAAACCTTGGGAGGTGCATTATGGCCACAGAAGCCAATGCGCCAACAACTACCAAAGGGGAAAAAAAACTGAAATTTTAATTTCAAACATTTATGGATTCATGTAAAACTTGCAATATGGGACAAAATTGTCAAACTGCATTAAAACAAGAAACCCATGGAGAAATGCTGACAAGATAAAATATTAATACCACTTATTTTATTGTCTTGGTTAGTCCATGTTTTTATCAATCGAATTTAAACCATAACATTTCTAGATTCATTCTCATATATTTAAAAATTGCCCTTCATAATCTACCGATTCATTACATAAATTATGACATTCAAAATTATGACATTCAAATTTTGACTCCTATAATGTATGGGGATGGGCTATCAGTTCCTTATGTTTTCAAAACTTGAAAAAAAAAAAAAAAAAAAATTAATCCCTATGACAAAAAAGAAATAAAGTTTTGGAATATATAAAATGAAATTTTCATTACTTCAGTTTTTAGATTTATACAAGACCAGCCCCAAAATTAGTAGCACCCTGGGGGCCTGTGCAAAACTTACACGGGGTGTTTTTATGCAGGGTATGTAATATACAGGGTGTCTTATACAAGGTATATTTAAACTCAAACCATTATGACAATTTTTGTAAAATAAGATTCTACTTACTCGTTATTTCCTTACCTCCAGAAGTTAAAAACAATACAGATATTATTGAGTGAGTATAACAAAAAAATTACATTTTTAAATAATGTCCTATTTCGATATCAAATGAAACATACACATTGAGAACGAAGTATACTCTCTACTTCTAGCAATTTTCAAGTCAACTTGTGCAAGTGCTCTTGGAGTGACGATAATATGGGTAACTAGACATTAAGACAGTGGTAGGCTTGTTGATAAAAATACGGAAAAGTTGCAGATGATATTATTATTTAGACCATTTGAGCACAGGGCCGTTTGCCAGAACCGTTGAACATGCTTGTGGCCGGCCGTGGATTTATGCTTACTCTGTTTCTAAAAATATCACATTGCATTTTATTATCATTGATTTTCTTTGTAAATAAATGGCTTTTTTAAAAAGTTTCTTACTATTTTGCTTTCTACAACATATTGCAGCCTGCACTGTGCTTAAAATATGCATAATATTTTAAAGCATGGCCTAAAAAGACAGTAATTGCTAACACTCACCACTTCCATATTTCCTATCTCCAAATTATTCTAGGTTTTTCCATTTTCAATTAACACTAAATGAAACTAAGTTATTCTGAAAACAACGGTTTAGTAATAGAAAGCTAAGCTGAATCACATTCAGCTTAGTAATAGAAATCATAGTGTATAATTTATATTACTAAGCTTAACCTAAAAAAAAAAAAAAAAAAATCTCTCTGATTATCATCTATAATTAACCCATTAATGGAAAAAGTTATTCACCTACCCAACCCCCTCCAAGTCACAAGTAGACAATCATGTCCCTAAAAATGTATCAGAATTGGTTAGTGTTAGATGTGTTAATCCCCCTGCTTGCTGAAACGAATTTTAATTTAAGCTCGCTAGTTGTCAACACTAGGCACTGATTTCAATATGGCCACAGAATCTTTAATTTCAGAGGTTTGTATTAGACGGCCAACAGGAGATAAAAGAGAAAAACTACTTTCAAACAGAAATGCTGTAGAGAAATTTTGGCAAGAAATAAGCGGCGAAATTAAGATAGAAGGAAATTTTTTTTTTTTTTTTTCAGTAGATTATTATGGATTAGGAAAAAACCCACCCACAACAACCCCCCCCCTCATTTAAAGTGCAAAAGTCAGACAAAACCCTCATAGTTAAAGTAAATTGTGATAAAAGTCCCCATTTTTTGTTTTGAGACTTTAAACACCATTATAAAAATTTAATTAATTTGTTAAGTAATTTAATTAAGTAGTAATTTAAGTAGTTCTGTCTACCTGAGCAATCCTCCAAAAGTTTCACAAGGTTATGATATAATGAATATAATATTTTACATATCAGAGAAGTGTTCATAAACTACATATCAGAGAAGTGTTCATAAACTAAAAATAATAAGAATAAAATTATGATTTTAAAATTTAGTACTATAATTTGTCACGGGGGTTTTTGTCCCATTGAGATCACAAACAATTATTAAGGGATTATGATGTTTCATATTTGTAAAAAATATGATTAACAATATTTTTTAATTTATATTTTTGGAAAATTAGAGTGCCTTGCATGGAAATGCATATTGACAACAAAAAGAGCTTGTATATGATTAAATATTTATACAGATTATATAAAAATTTAAAATCACAATTACAATTCAAAATAGGTCTCAGGTAAGCATGCCACCTGCATTCTAAGTGTAAGTACTCTTACCAATGCTTGTGACGAATCAGAACAGTGTTGCAGTTTGCTCTGATCTACCCCGAGAAATACCTTGATATTTCTCGGGATAGATCAGAGTGAGGGGGGTAAAATGGTCATCCTGCACTTTAGTGTCATGAGTCACGGTCAGCCCGCAAGTCACCACCAGCTCCGCTATTCTGATGGACAGTTCTGACATGCTGAGCATGCGCAACACTCACTGTCTTCCGGTTGCCACTGTATCTCCTAGTCTATGTACTAGGAATTGTCACGGAGCATGTGTGACACTCTCTGTATCTGCTGGTCTACATATTCTGACGGAGCAGTTCCGACTTGACTGAGCATGCTTGTTTGTTTGTTATTTGGTTTTTAGGAGCATTAGCAACTAAGGCCATATTGCTCCAAGGATATGCGGTGGTCATTCCGACTTTTCTGCATCCTCCGTATTTGGTGGTCACAGGCTCGAACCCCGGTCTAATCAAGAAGCGTGTGCTACGAACTGCTGCTCCTGCCCACCTGGCTACGGAGGTGCCGACTGAGCTTGCGCGACACTCACCACATCTGCTGGTCTGCATTGGGAATTGTCACGGAGTGTGCGACACTCGCTGTATCTGCTGGTCTGTATACTGGCAATGTACTATGTACTAGCAGTATTTTTTTTTTTTTTTTTTTTGTTTTCACAAAGAATAAAAACAATTTCCTGACTACATAAGAATTTGATAATAAAAATAAATTGTTATAAAAACAATAACGGACAAACCTATATATTTTTTTTATTTTCACAAAGAATAAAAAAACTCGCTCTCTCTCTCTCAGGTTAATTCAGAAATTGGATTTTTTTTTTTTTTTTTTTTGGCTGGTGCATCATAAGCCTCATGCTTCCTTGCAACACATGGCTAATATTAATAATTTCCTGACTACATAAGAATTTGATTATAAAAATAGAAATAGATAGTTATAAAAACAATAATAGAAATAGGTAATTATTATTTTCAGTTAATATATTTTGTATTGCCTGAAAATAATAATATGAGTATATTTTGTGATTATTTGTATATATCTTAATAATTTGTGAATTATTACACTTGTGAAAAGGTGAATTAAATAAAAATACATATAGTACTTAATGCTATTGATCCAATGATTTTAACTTTCTATCTATACATACACATGTATATAAAGGGTTGTTAAAATTAAAGTATCCCTATGTAGAGGGCTCTGGAGCGAGTTCTAAGGTGCGTACCGAAGAGAAATTTGGACAACAGGTACAATAAAGAATGTGCTCGCCATTTAATGGGAAAAAAAATTAGTTAAAAAATTTGTCACTGTATGGCGTGTAACTATCTTAGTTACGATTATGCAAATAATGCAAGTTATTGCCACAGCATCACTACTCAACTCTACTGTACTGTATAAAAGCAAAGCAGTCTCATCAAAATCATACAGTAGATGTTTGCCTGCACTACAGCAGCAATACCAACAACATTGCAGGAAAAGGCACTATTAGTGAAGCTGTACTTTTAGAACAGCAGCTGCGGCCATCAGAGAATTCAGGCGTCAGAAGCGCATAAGGTGTGGGTGGACCTATGACTGTTTGTGCTGTCCGCAAAATGATTGTGAAATTTGAAGCGATGGGACATCTCGGTGTTCAGCCAGGTAGAGGTCAAAAATGAGTGTACTCCTCTCGTGTTGAAGATGTGGCTATGGCTGTCTTGGATTTATCAAGTCAATCTCCATGTGGTGGGCGCAAGTGTGCCAGCTGTTTCTCATGAAGTGGACATGCCGTATTTCACTGTAAGGCTAGTAATGCATCAGGTGGTGCGGTACTATCCTTACAAGATGCACATGTTACAGCAGCTAAAGCATGGTGATGCAGATATTTGTTTCACATACACACTTCAGTTTCTGGCAAGAATGACAGTGGATACCACTTGGCCATGGAACATCCTTTGGAGTGATGAAGCCCACTTTTGCTTAAATGGACAAGTGAATACGCACAGCTGTGGCATTTTGGCAACAGAAAACCCTCAAATTATCCAAGAGGTCCCATTGCATTCTCCAAAAGTGGAGTGCGGTGTGTATTTGCGGCCACATTCATGACTGGGCCATATTTTTGAACAGGTAACACTGACTGGACCCTGCACCTGTTCCATCACTGGACAGCGATATTATGAAATGTTGGCAAATTTCGCAATACCGGAGCTGCAACAACATGGGTGCCATCAGGATACCATATTCATGCAAAATGATCACCACCCCACATCCACCATTGTGTCCGAAGATTGCCAAGGCAACACTTTACAGATGAATGGGTCATCAGCGTTGTTTCCAGACATCTTGGCCACCCCAATCATGGGACCTCACCCCATGCGACTTCTGGTTGTAGGGTTTTTTGAAGAACCAGGTGTATCAGGAAGTATGTCAAACTCTGGCATATCTGAAGGACAGCATTAGATGTAATGTGCTGGCTATGCCAGTTGACATTATTAGCCATATGGTACAAGGAAGCCTGAGGCTTCCTTGTACCATATGGCTCATAATCAGGATCCTGGGTTTGCCAAGCCCAGACGTTCTGCTGTAGAAAATGCTGTTCTTCGAATGTAAACTGTTGTTGACCAAAATGGAGGATACATTGAACAATTGTAGCACTGTTTAAGTGATTTGTATTGTCACAGTGCCATATAGTGACAAATTTTGTAACTAATATTTTTTCCAATAAATGGTGAGCGCATTCTTTGTTGTGCCTGTTGCCCAAATTTCTCTTCAGTACAAGCCTTAGAACTTGCTCCAGAGCCCTCTACGTAGGGATACTTTAATTTTAACAACCCTATATATATATTAAAAACTTTCCAGAAAGTATGGTAGTGCAGTTGTTAAAAACCATTTCAAGTGACAATAAACTGAACATGTGCAATGAAGATGCATTATTTTAATTGAATTTTTCTCCCTTTTGCCAATGCAAAATCATCAATAATTTATCCTAATTTATGTTTCATGCAACGTGAGTTTCAATGGATACAATTCATATATTGGTTAGTCATTCTTATCCAGTTGTTGATCTAAGGTGAATTTTAATCAATTTGAGTTTATTCGAGGGCCTTTCACAAGAAGCTACTATTACAGGCAGAGTAAGAAAAATTCGTAAAGCTATTTCTGTGTTTGGATAGGTTTCAATAACACAATACTCCTGAATCAATTGGGGAATATACATATACCGTGAAACTTCCCTCTAACGGACAGCCATGGGGAACGAAAATGTGTCCGTTAGAGAGAAGTGTCAGCTAACAAGAAGTCTGAGGGAGAAAAAAAAAAAAGAAAGAAAGAAAAATCGTTAAACGTTCAATGTAAAATAAAATATATACAGATTTTGAACAATATTTTTGTAAATAATATACAATTACATACAAAAGAGATAAAGAAAATCGTTAAACGTTTAATGTAAAATTAAATTAAATTATATACAGATTTTGCACAATATTTTTATAAATAACATAATACAATTGTGCTATGCATATTATGACTTTATCTTAAGAAAAATGCATACAGTAATCACTTATTTTTACTTATTTTCTTCTGCACCTTCTTCCGGCTGATAATTTTGTTTTCAACATTTGTTTGGAGTGAAGAAACCATCGAAAGTCCTTCCGTATCTTCTTCAGCGGCGAAAAACATTTTTAAACGATTGATTTGTATGAGCGCTTCTTCTATTTTCATCGGTGGTTCGTCGTTAATATGTTCTTCGACAGAATGACCTCCTTCCATTTCTTCATCCTCATGAGGAACTTCTTGAAAAATATCGATGATAATGTCGTTGATATCTAGAGCACCATCTTCTGTATCTTTGTAGCCAGGGTCACTTGTAGCGGAAGTATCGTACATTATCAATAGATGTTGAAGTTCTTTTTCTTCTTGGTGCTCCACAAGCTTTGCTATTCACAACTTCAATTTTTGTGTTTGACAACACAGACTTTACAAAACAGTTCACGACAGTTTGTTTTCTAATTGCGTTTACTGAAGAGGAAATCCACTGAATCGCATCTAGGATGCTGATTTTCTTTGTAAGGTCACTCGCACATGTTACATCGTTCATGTTTGCAATGAGATGTCTTAAAACATGTTTTCTGTAGTGAAGTTTAAAATTTTTTATTATCCCTTGATCCAAGGGCTGACACTCTGCAGATGTGTTTGGTGGCAGAAAAATGATTTGAATGTTGCACAATTCAATGTGCAGGTGAGATCCAGCATTATCCATGAAAAGAATAATTTTTCTGTTTTGACGAATCATGTTTTGGTTAAATTGACTTATCCATTCGCTCATGATATCTCGTGTCATCCACGCTTTTTTATTAGACTTCCAGTCAACATCCAAAAGATTCAACTTTATGCCCTTGAAACAACGAGGATTTTGTGGTTTTCCTATAACAAGAGGTTGTTCAAAGTCTCCCAGCATATTTGTACACAATAGTACAGTCAAGCGTTCCTTAGAAATTTTTCCGCCCTGGCACTTTTCGTTTTTTAGACTCGTTTTTCTCAGGAAGAGCTTTAAAAAAAACAACCCTGTTTCGTCACAGTTGTAAATATCCTTAGCTTCAAAATCACGACATAAATCTTCCAATTTGACGGTCCACTCTGTTACAACCCCAGTATCAACAGATCCACCTTCACCACTTACGGTTTTCCAAGAAATTTTATGCCGAGTTTTGAACTTGTCTAGCCATCCCACAGAAGCTTTGAACTCATTTACTCTCATAGATTTCGCAACCTCCAAAGCTTTTTCCCTAATAATAGGCCCATTAATGGGAATTTTTTTAGCACATGCGCGACAAATTTGAAGTCCAACAGTTTTCAGGAATGATTTTTGAACCTGATCATTTCCGTGTTGCCAAAATTGTTTGAGCAGTTCATTTTTTTTCTTTAGGATGTCGCTTACGTGCGTCTTCCCGATTTTGAATTTTGCAGCGAGATTGCGAACACTATTTTTTTGCCGATCATACGCATTAATGAGTTTGACTTTATCTATTAAAGTTAAATGTTTATGAGAAGACATTGTGCACTTCACACGACACTGAACAAAACTGAAAACTGAAACTGAAAAGACGAAAGGCCGACCATATTCCCCTCCCCCCGCACAGTAATAATCAGAAGTTTTACATGTGCCTTAAAATTCTTGAAAAAGGGTTTAGAACCGCGACGTAAACCTTGATAAAATTCAGAGAATCGGAAATAGAAGATAAACACACGATTGAGGCAATACGTGGAAGAAAAGTTCCTAGAAAAGGGGCCGTGAGCTCTCCCGCAGTCCGTTGTAGGGAGATCAAATTAAGTGCTAATCTAAACGAAACAGTGCAGATTGCCTGTCCGCGTCCGTTAAAGAGAATGTCCGCTAGACAGAAGCTGCAAACACGTTAAAACCAATGGAGGTGAGTTGGGGAATTTGAAAATGTCCGTTGTAGAGAGATGTCCGTTAACGAGAGGTGTCCGTTAGGAGAAGTTTCACTGTGTATATATATATAGATAGAAAATTAAAATCATTGGATCTATATCATTCAAGTACTATATGTATTTTTATTTAACCTTTTCACAAATGTAATAATTCACAAATTATTAGCATTTAGCATTAGTAGAAGCATGATACAAGAAAGCAAGCTTATGCAGCATCAACCAAAAAAAAAAAAAAAACCTCCCATTTCACCCCTCCATTCGTTCCAAATGTCTGTCCAGCTCAGTCTTAAATTTATTTAGGCTATTAGCTGCCACAACAAAAGATGGAAGCCTGTTCCACCAATCAACTACCCGCTGGCTAAAGGCAAATTTCAGCACATCTATTCTACAACTCTTTCCTCAATTTGAAACTGGGCCCCCTCAGGTTCTTAGTCTGAGCAAGAGGAACAATCCCATCAGCATTCAGCCTGCTCAACACATTGAAGGCCTTATACACTTCAATCAGATCACCTTGCGGGTGCCTACCCTCCAGGTGCTGTAATTTTTAGAACTTGAGCCTTTCTTGGTAAGAGCACCCCTTTGTTCCCCTCACCAATCTTGTTGCCCCTCTTTGTACTCGTTCTAGCAACTCTACATCCTTCCTAAAATGAGGCCTCCAGACCAGTACACAGTACTCTAGGTGTGGTCTGACCATTGCCTTGTATAATGGGATAATCACTTCCCTGTCCCTGCTAGCAAAATTCCTATATATCATTGACAAGACTCCATGACCTGCCCTAGCAGCCCATCTGCACTGCTCAGCAAACTTCATATTTGACTGCACAATTACCCTCAGGTCTTTTTCACTTTCCACTTCCCTGAGTGTAGTACCACACAGTTGGTGCATTTCTCTTTGGTTATTGCTACCCATATGTAGTACTTTCCATTTGTCAATGATAAACTTCATTTGCCACTTCTCAGCCCATCTGCCCAACTTATCTAGATCCAGTTATTATTATTATTACTAGCCATATAGTGCAAGGAAGCCTGAGACTTATGCTGCACCAGCCAAAAAAAAAAAAAATTTCCAAGTTACCCAGAGAGAGAGAGACGTAGAAGGGAATCACCAAGAAACAGAAGAATGGTGATATCCAGCTCAGGACCCTGGGTGTGCCAAGCCCATACTCACCAGATGTGAGCCCCTAGGGTTATTTTGGAGTAGAATACTGTCGTTAACAACCCTACCAACCTTTGTATCATCTGCAAACTTGGATATTAAACCTGATATACCTTCATCAATATCATTGACAAATATACAAAACAACAATGGGCCCAACACCAAACCCTGGGGAACTCTGCTAATAACATTTACCACGAAGAGCTGTGTCCATTGATTACCACTATGTCGTCTCCCACTCAACCATCCCTTTATCCATTGTAGCAACTTACCCTTACCGCTCCAATGCCATACCTCTCCAATTTTGTACAGCAGTCTTCCATGTGCAACAGTATCAAAAGCTTTCCTGAAATCCAAGTATATGATATCAAAATTATTTTTGGCATTCAGTTCCTTTGTGACATCATAGTATCCAATCAAATTGGTCAGACAAAGACCTCCCTTTAACAAAGCCATGCTGTGTCTTAACTATTACTGCAGTCTTGTCTAGATGATCCTGCAATTATTACACATATATATTATTACAAATATATACAAATAATCACAAAATATACTCATATTATTATTTTAGGCAATACAAAATATATTACCTGAAAATATTAATTAAAAATTGATAATAATTACATATTTCCATTATCGTTTTTATAACTATCTACTCGTATTTTTATAATCAAATTCTTATGCAGTGAGGAAATTGTGTTTTATAGGTTTGTCCATTATTGTTTTTATATCTACTTTTATTTTTATAATCAAATTCTCATGTATCAGGAAATTTTTTATTCTTTCTGAAAACGAAAAAAAAAAACTAAGAGCACGTACGTAGTACATTGCCAGTATAAGTAGTATAGTCAGTGTCGCGCATGCTCAGTCAATTCGAAACTGCACGTCAGAATACGATTCACGTCAGGTTGGAACTGGAGGTGACTTGCGGGCTGACCGTGACTCACGACACTCAAGTGCGGTATTACCGGTAAAATTGTTACCGGTACGTACTACATAGGAGAGATGGGAGGGAAGAAAGAGACACGCTTTCATATCCAAATATTCCGACTAAACACGGAGCACACTACATACACCGACATTAAATAGATTTTTTCGTTACAAAAGTGAGAAGTATATGCGCAAAATTCTAACAAAATTTCGGGTGGCCAAACTATAATTGAAGAAAAGTTGGCTAAAGTCAAATTTTAGTTCGACAAAAATTATATTACGTAAGGAAAAATGAGTACTTACATGACTAGGAAAACAGAAAGCCACTCGTTCAATGGCTTCAAGAAACTAGTAATAAAAATATATACATAAATAACAGAACATTGGAAGCCTCTCTCTTATTCACACACTCACTAGTGAACGCTCTCTTACTCTTTCGATAATGCGCTGAAGTATCTATGTTGCTTGACAGGCTTCTCTCCGTGCAAACGTAACCACCTTGAACTAGACCGTGAAAGGCCAGTGAAATCCGATTACAAATTTTCATTTCTATGGCAGATAGCTAAGAATGAAGACAGTCACACAGACAAGGAAAATTTACCACTTATTTTCATCATTGTTGTGTATCTCATATTTTTCAAGAAAAATGTCGTATGAACATATTTCCTCGTCTCAGTAAACATTTAGTCACTTTTACCGAGGCCAGAGGCCAATGTTTTCCACCGACACTCAAAATCGTTCTTACTTTGCCGCAAGGTGGCGTATATGCATGGTTTCATACTTCTAATCCAGTGGTTTTCAATCGGAGTGCCGCAACAACATTCCAGGAGTACCACGTAATTTGGGTTAAGTTACTTTATTATTATTATTATTATTAGCCATATTATTATTATTATTATTATTATTAGCCATATGGTGCAAGGAAGCCTGAGGCTTATGCTTCACCAAAAAAAAAAAAAAAAAAAATTCCAGCGTTAACCTGAGAGAGAAGTAGAAGGGAATCACCAAGAAAGAGAAGAATGATGATATCCAGCTCAGGACCCTGGGTTTGCCATACTCACCAGATGTGAGCCCCTGGGGTTGTTTAAACTTATTATTATTATTTTTTTAATTTATATATTTATTTCATTATAAAAAGTCGTACGGTATCTTTTTAATTTTGAGGTGATCTATAATTGATGTTTATTTAGAACCTCTATATAAAGAATAAAATTATTATATATATATATGATTTGTATTATGAATTTTGTGTATAGTTATATTATTGTAATTACTATCATATAAAATTATTTTTTAAATATTAGATATACATATGCAGAGAGAGAATCGGATCTAACAGGCAGAAAATTGAGTAGGGGTGCCACAAAAATAAATTAAATTACCTAGGGGTACCGTTATTAAAAAAAAAGGTCAAAAACCACTATTCTAAACTGTGGTTTTCAGAACTAAATGAATCCGCGATTCATTTTGTTCTAAAAGTTGGCGCGGCTCTGATTTAGTTCAGAGCTGCGCCAACCCGGTGGTGCAAGTGGTGAACCGCACCAGAATGGTAATGACTAAGGAGTGGCAGAGATTAAGAGGCGATAAAGACCAATATTCTGTAAACACTAAAAGAGACGGCAAAGGCTAAGGAGACTAAAAGTTCAATGTATCAAAGAATGTGTTTTGTCGTATTTTATATTAACAAATAATGAATTTTAAATTTAATTTTTTTTTTTTTTTTTCAATATTCCTCAGATGTCTGACGGAAGGAAACGACTCTCTGGCTATGAATACAGAAAGGGGGGGGGGGGGGGGGGGGATGAAAAGTGACCAAATAACAATTTTAATTTTTTACAATGTTTTAGCAAGCTAAGTAAAATGTCAAAAGATGAAATTTAAAAACATTGTTCAAATGTAGAATTATAGTTATCAATGCCACCAATGAGGAATGTCCAAAAGATATTGTTGCTGTTGATCTTGCAAATGAAATAAAAAAATTTCAAAATTTTATGTCCATGAATCTTCACAAGAAATTTTAAGTTTTGTATTCAAAACTAATTTAACCACTCTACTTCCTAATATATTTATTTCGTTAAGAATAATGTTAACAATGCCCGTATCAGTAAATAGCTGTGAGCGTTCTTTTTCGAAATTAAAATTAATAAAAAATTACCTCCATTTATCAATGCATCAACAAAGATTAAATACGAGCGAACTCGTAATTTGGCAATGATATCTATAGAAAGTGATATTTGTGATTCTTTAGATATAAAAAATATTTCGACCGTTGCTACAGCCAAAGCAAGACAAGTTAAATTTATATAATGTTTTTTAATTGTTTTATTATTATTATTTTTATTATTTACATTTTATTGTAAGTTTATATATAATCTTATTTTATTGTCTGCAGCCAAAGCAAAATAAATGTATTTTCGTTTTTTATTTTATTTTTAACATATTTACTTCATGCATCATAATACTGTATATGTTATTTTGTGTTTAAAAAATAAAATTATATATTAATTTGGAAATTTTTTTTTTAATTCCCAAAAAAAATTGATATAAGAAAAATAACCTTGGGGGAGGGGGCTGCAATAAGAAGTTTGCACCAGGGAAACTACAGAGCCTGGCGGAGCTCTTGTTAGGAATATCGAGATCGTGGACACATTGCAATACAGGCGCCCCCCCCCCCCCCCCCGAATTACGGAAATGAGTCTTTACGAAAAAAATTTAAAGAAAATTTGTGCCGATAACACATAGCGGAAGTTAAGTGAAACTTCTTGAGAATCTTATGAAACGTTTATATCAATGTTACAGTGGTTTGATATTTTACAAAATTACCCCGGGGGCTCACATCTGATGAGTATGGGCTTGGCAAACCCAGGGTCCTGCGCTGGATATCATCATTCTTCTCTTTCTTGGTGATGCCTTTCTACTTCTCTCTCTCTCTCTCTCTCTCTCTCTCTCTCTCTCTCTCTCTCTCTCTCTCTCTCTCACACACACACACACACACACACACACACAGGGGGTAACTCGGGAATTTTTTTTTTTTTTTTTTTTTTTGGCTGGTGCAGCATAAGCCTCATGCTTCCTTGTACCATATGACTACTACTAATAATAATAATAATTGTTTTACACAGGGCCATACTTATTCTTCTCGAACCTGAGGCGCTAAGTTCTTGCGGGACCCCCCCCCCTTTTAAAGATACCAGAGTCCAAAAAAAAAAAAAAAAAAAAAAAACCACTTGCATATATAAATATGATCAGGAAGAAAAAACAATTATTTTTACTAGCCTGTTTAAACCCAAATGCAATACTGCAACACAGAGTTCAGTTCAGTGCTCTTCTTTATATGTATTTCTTTTTTACTCGTATGATGACCATCCACACGGCTTTGGCGAGTCATCATATAGTCAGCGAATCGACTTCCATCTACGTGTTTAGTGGCAAGCGTCCGCAGCCCTTTCACAGTTGCTCCTCATTTCACATCACAATGCTGAACATCATAACTTTTGGCCCACCCCACTGGAATCGAACCCGGGCACCCTGTAGCTCAGTTCTGTACGGGCACACCACATCCATAACTGAGCTACAAGGGTGCGCAACAAAGCATAATACACAAATAAGTCCGACAAATAAGTGTACTTACTAATTTTATTACAAAAACAATATCAAAAATTGTGTTCAAAAATATTACAAAAACATTCACATCTTGTTTGTCTCAGCAGTAAATAATAGCAGGTAAATTATAAAATAGCAATGCAATAACTAAATTATGAATTCATACAATTTATTTGCATATTTTTTTTTCTTGGTTTTAAAATAACTATTATACCATCGTAATTAATGCTATTTACTCGTTCATATTCAATAAATAACAATGCTCATTTGTTATGCTCAAATAAATAAAAATTGCTCATTTTATCTTGAATTAAACTATTCCTCGGTTTGAGAACAGAAAATGACCGTTGCCCTCTTGCGTTACTAATTGGAATTGTTAAAAATTGTTTTAATATCGTTTCAACGTTGGCAAATGAAGATTTCGGTCCAATTATTAATGATATTCATTGATATCATTGCCAATATTTTCTCCTTTAATAAACAGTAAAAATTGGATAACTTCATCATTAAACTTTTCCAAGTCAATGTCATTTTTACAAATGCTTATTAATTTATCGTTATTAGTACTGAATTCAGTTTCATACAAATCAAGATTTATAAATATTTTAAAAGTATCTAAAATATTGGTGTATACTTCTGTTCGTCTATTTATTTCAGCAATTAATCTATCACAAACAAAATTGAATGTATTGATAACATTTCTTTCCTTTCTAAAATTATTTCATTATCTCTTGTTTTGTAGCACTTAGTTTTTTCCTTTTTTTAATTCGACTTTTCTTTTATCTTTGCATTGCCATTCGTCAGTTAATAATTTACTTTCTCCTTCAACAAAATTAAAATCGTTTCTAATATGCAAAATATATCCACGTAATGATTTCAGAACCATGCAGTAAATTTATTGCAGGATCTTGTAACGATTTACTTATTTTATATAAGCTATTTATTATTTTATCCCAGAGGACAGTGAGTAATGCAGTTTCATACTCAACTATTTTTTTTTTATTAATTTAGTACATTCTAGACACGCAACTGACCTTTCATGTTCACTTGTTGATAAAAATTTGAGATTACAGAGGCCTCGCGAGGTCCCTATATCGTGAGGCACAGAATACAGTCTCCACAGCAAAGCTTTGGCAAGTCGTGAGGCCCGACGCTAGTTCCTCAATTGCCTATTTATAAGTACGGCCCTGGTTTTACAAGTTTATTACAAAGTTTTTACAGATCTCTCCTTTGTGCTCAATGGAGGTGGGTTCGGTGGTCGCATTGCAGGTATACGTGCTCTTTACGCTTTACAACGCTCACTATTAGATTTCAGCATGTTTGAATTATAAATTTTATTTTGTCGAAATTTTTATGAAATACGGTAAAGAATGACGAAAGAAATATTTTGGTTTTTAAATTTTTAAAATTGGACTCCTAGAAGCTGAGATATAGCTGCTAGATCGCGTCTTATAGCTTCTAGCTATAAGACGTAAACGCGACACGCGTGCGATTTACACCGTGGCTTCTCTGTATTGCATCATACATCGCTGCTATGTACGGCGTGCGCCATTTCGTGTCTCATTTTCGTTTCGATTTTTGTCAATCCACGGGCGCAAGTTATAGAGTGTACATAATGTTTGGGGATGAGGTGCAATCGGTGGTTTCCCACAACTGTGCCTTTTTGGTACTCTTTTAAGGATAACAGTACTCTGTAAATACCAAAATATGTGGAGTGTGAATTTATATCGGGTTCTGTTGTTCTTCTGGCTTCTTGGCCGCGGGGCCCCTGTTGAGACCTTGCGTTGCCCGTACACACCACTAGGAGGTGAGCCAGGTAGTACAGTACAGATTGCTTCTCTGGGTGGTTGCTGCCAGGATCACTTAAGCTTCCTGGACAGAGAGCAAGTTAAAAAAAAAAAAAGAAGAGAGCGAGAAAAAAAAAAAAGAGAATAGAGGGGGGAAAAAGTAAACAGAAAAAATAAAAAAAAAAGAGAGTTGGTTGCCATGAGGCTGTAAGATGTAGATCGTAAAAATTAAAATAGAAATATTTGTTTTGCTAAAATAAATCCAGGAAGGTCGATGGAAAGTGAGAATTAGCATCAATGCCCGAGAATTAAGTTAAAGATAGTAAGTATTAAGATTGGATATTTAGTTTTAATGTAAATAAGATTAAAGTTGGAAGACACTGGATTTACTAATGGACAGTTTTAGGCATGTGAATTAAAATTTAAATTAAGCTATGACACAAACACTGACAGTCTCCCCATGGCACTCTGGAAACATTGCTTTGTTGTCCTGCAACAACAACTTCTACATCTGATAAAAGCCATTTTCAAAAAGGGATCACTCCCCGGAAGATTAAAGGAAACCACTATTACCCCTGCCACTATTACCACTATTTTTAAAAAGGGGGCAAAAGACACACCTGCCTCATTTCGACCCATACAAAAAAAGCTAACCCCGTAAGCAAGATCATTGAGAACCTCCTTTACTCTCAGCTCTGCTCCTTCATGAAAAACAAATTCAGCCACATTCATCATGGCTTCCTTATTGGCAGATCAACAGTGACTGACTTATTCTCCATAGAACATGACATCAAACACAGTCTTGACAATAACAATCAGATAGACATTATATATCTGGACCTACAAAAAACTTTTGACTCGATACCACACAAGTTGCTTTGCCTCAAATTAAAGCACATAAGTTTATCAATTATGCCTTATCACTTATGTGTAACTTCTTTGACAACAGGAAAAGTAGAGTTCTCTTAGAAGGAAGTTACTCCTCCACATTCCATATACAAAGGGGAGTCCCACAGGGTTCTCCTCTGGGGCCACCCAAGTAGATTAGGTTGGGGTTCTAACCGAGTACGGCTCTATGAATTTTGGCGTCAATTTTCGTGCTAGCAGCCGTCTCTGTCGTTTGTTTTGCCGTTTTGCTTTTGAGCGTCTGCCGGTGAGGCGAGCCGAGGTTTAGGTTTAGCGGTTGCGCCGAGGCTTAGTTGCGGAAAATATATTTAGTTCTTATTTCGCCAGCTAGATGGCGCCACTTATTTTCGACATTAAATTAAAATTTTTTTTTACTTTACCCAGGCTCGAACCCATGTCATTGCTACTGATGGTCCGGTGCTTATCCCCACGGCTACCCTTTCAGTTATAAGAATATGTGTAAATGTAGCTGTTATAGTTAAGAGTGGTGTGAGTGTGACGTAGGAAGTTGTATTTCGCCTTGTTCTGATTGGAGGGGGATACGAACCAATGTTCTGATTGGTCTGGGGGTATAAACCGA
The DNA here is from genome assembly GCF_048544385.1 of Mastigoproctus giganteus. Classification (NCBI taxonomy): domain Eukaryota; kingdom Metazoa; phylum Arthropoda; class Arachnida; order Uropygi; family Thelyphonidae; genus Mastigoproctus; species Mastigoproctus giganteus. The sequence goes on from NC_143588.1 coordinate 39,252,873, forward strand.
CTACGTCTGTGACTTTGCCTGTGATTTCTGGCCGGTTGATGCCGTAGAAATCGTCTGTTTTTACCGCGTTGGTTTTCAAGCTACCGTGTTCGCAATGAATTGTGGGTTCGCGCACACACACACACACACACACAAGCCCGAGCTCTCCCGCTCGCGCGCACATACGCACGCACGCACACACACACCGAGCAGCACACATTCTTTCCCAAGACAAAGGATTTGGCGGGAAAAACGTGGACACCTAGCCTAACATACGGGTACATACGGGGCCACAAAACTTCGAGCAGGGAGATTGCAGCGACATCGGAAGACCCAGAAACTGTGTCACCATCTAGCGAGTCATTCTGAAAGCTGAAAATTAAAGATTTTATTTTATGTAAGGTGTTTAAATGTATTTTTTCCTAGATAGCCATGACTTTGACGTTTTATAAATATATTTCCGTAGCTTTGCAATATGTGTCGCCATCTATCGAGTCATTCTGAAAGCTGAAAATTAAAGATTTTATTTAAGGATATTTTTTTTTTCTCACATACGGGTACATACGGGGCCACAAAACTTCGAGCAGGGAGATTGCAGCGACATCGGAAGACCCAGAAACTGTCACCATCTAGCGAGTCATTCTGAAAGCTGAAAATTAAAGATTTTATTTTATGTAAGGTGTTTAAATGTATTTTTTCCTAGATAGCCATGACTTTGACGTTTTATAAATATATTTCCGTAGCTTTGCAATATGTGTCGCCATCTATCGAGTCATTCTGAAAGCTGAAAATTAAAGATTTTATTTAAGGATATTTTTTTTTCTCACATACGGGTACTTGGGGGCCACAAAACTTCGAGTAGGGAGATTGCAGCGACATCGGAAGACCCAGAAACTGAGTCGCCATCTACCGAGTTATTCTGAAAGCTGAAAATTAAAGATTTTATTTTATGTAAGGTGTTTAAATGTATTTTTTCCTAGATAGCCATGACTTTGAAGTTTTATAAATATATTTCCGTAGCTTTGCAATATGTGTCGCCATCTATCGAGTCGTTCTGAAAGGTGAAAATTAAAGATTTTATTTAAGACGGTGTTTTCATCTGTTGAGTCATTCTGAAAGGTGAAATTAAAGATTTTATTTAAGTTGCTTTGATGCTTAATTTTTTTTCCCAACACACGCAACCAAGAAACTGTGGCTCCATCTAGTGAATAATTCTGAAAGCTGAAAAATCTGAAATTAAGAAATTTATTTCATTTTATGTCCTTTTTATGGTTAAATTTATATGTATATATTTTTACCCATAACTATTTGTGATTGTTCCTCTGGAATTTGTATTCTACTGTTTACTATCTATGGGAAAAAAAAAAAACTTAAGTTGCTTTTGATATTTACCAAAAAAAAAAAAACACGGAGACAACCAAGAAACTCTGGCTCCATCTAGTGAATAATTCTGAAAGCTGAAAAATCTGAAATTAAGGAATTTATTTCATTTTATTTCCTCTTGATGGTTAAATTTATATGTATATATTTTTACCCATATTTATTTATGATGTTTCCATTTTTCTCTGCAAGTTGAATTTGTATTCTGATTTGTAGAGTCTTTCTAAACAGGAAAAAAAAACCTGAAAAGTAAAATGTGTTTATATTTATTTACCGTCTTCGTGAAGCACTGGCGCCATCTTCTGTTTCTGTCTGCAAGCTTGATTTTTTTTTTTTTAATATATATTTGAAATCATTTTCTTTCCTAAAAGTAACTTCTCAATTTTAAAAAGGTTATTGATTAATGGAAAATTAAAACTTATTTTTCTACTTTCTAAGAAAAAAGACAGACAATATCTTTTTCAAATAGATATACTTTTATTTGTAAGTTTTACAGATGTAGTTACTAATCACAAAATCAACACTTACATATATATATACATTGCTTTGATCAGAACGGATACTTCGTATATTTTGTCGTGTAAGCAGTTTGAAGTTCTTCAATCATCGAAACTACAGCATTGTACAAAGCATAATCGTTGAACTCAGTAACTACACCTTTTTTCGAACACTTAGCAATAAAAATTTTAACACTTGTAGATGGTTCAGCATTTTTTACGTAATATGCATAGACGTCGTTAAATGAAACATCGATAGAACCAGTAAACACGTCGTTCTTTATACGTTCTCTAACACAATCAAGATGTTCCAATATAACTGACTGCATTAACAGAAATGCGGGTTTTTCGTCTTCTAGACGTTGAAGAAAAGAATCTATGTCTATGATTCTATTAGATATAGCTTCAAGTTCAGAAAGGTGGAGAGTCATTCGTCGTTCTGCTGATAGCGAGAATTGTTTCCAATAGAAATCACAAACACCACCATCTGTATTGATTCGGATCCCCGGTAGTTGGATTTCATCTTTAGATCTGGCTCTTACGGAAAGCAAGATATCAGTCATTTTGCTTTTGAATTCTTCCCACTGGTTTCTCGATAACATCATGTGCGTATTAGATGTCTCGATCGTAACATGTGGCTCGAATTCGTGACAATAAACACGAACTGTGCTGCTGTGGCTCAGACGTCTGTAGAAAGTTACGTTTGGTCGTCTTATATCATCAAACATTTCGTGCCGTGACATTTTTGTGGGAAAACAGCAGTGGAAAAAAAAAATTACAACCGCACTGAGAAAGTTCCAAACTGCAAATGTGGTCTATTGGATTATAACATCAGATGCTTAGAATCTACTAGCCTTGTTATTGGCTCATAACATCAGATGCTTAGAATCTACTAGCCTTGTTATTGGCTCATAAACTCATGACGTGTCAGGAGCAAGTAGGTACATGTTGTGAAGGAGACGTCTGTCCCAAGATAACTCATCTTCAAATGCGGCTGTTTGTGACATGTCGTACAAAGGAAAAAAAAAAGATAACTCATCTTCAAATGTTGTTGTTGTTTGTGACATGTCGTACAAAGGACATATAATCTCCCTTAACTAACGTTGGTATCGTTCCCAAAGACTTTGTTCAAATTTGGTATGAAAAAAAAAGACAAAAAGATAACTTATCTTCAAATGTGTCTGTTTGGGAGACATTGAGTCCGCTAGTTCACGAAAGCATTCCACAGGTATTTCCTTCAATGCATGCTGCACAGATGTTCACAATTCTATAGCATTCCTGAGTGGATGGGGAAAAAAAAAAAAAAAGATAGCTCACTTTCAAATGTGTCTGTTTGTGACCTGTCATACAACAAAAAGATAACTCGCCTTCAAATGTTGCTGTTGTTGTTTGTGACATGTCGTACAAAGGACATATAATCCCCCATAACTAACGTTGGTATCGTCCCCAAAGCCTTTGTTCAAATTTGGTATGAAAAAAAAAAGCAAAAAAAAAGATAACTTATCTTCAAATGTGGCTGTTTGGGAGACATTGAGTCCGCTAGTTCACGAAAGCATTCCACAGGTATTTCCTTCAATGTCTTTTGCATTTCACCCTCATACCATAGTGATTTCCTATAGGTTGTGACTTTAACTCTCATACTGTAGTAATTTCCTATTGGTTGTGACATTCACATACTCTTGAATCTAAGCACTGATTGGTTGTCATCAAATGTCGTTTCAATCCACGAGTTTGCTTTAAAAGGGGGGTCAATACGACCACATATCACACCTGCTTACAAGCTATCATTATGAACATGGAAGAAGTTTTTCTAGCAATGGATGACGATTCATCATTCCTAAATGATGTTATGAAGATTGAAAAAGAATACGAGGAAACTGAAATGATGAAGGCGCAAATTGACTACTGTCAAAGCTTAGTGTACACTAGTGTGAGTATTTCTTTTTTCATTACTGAAAAATTTTTATTTGATTTTTTTTAAAAAAAAAAAAGTTTATAGAATTATTGTTTAGTAACTGTGTTTTCTTTACGCTACTCTTTCAGAATGCCGAGTTCTTTAATACTACTACTACTACTACTACTACCACTGATAATGTTGAGGCTCGACCTGGATGCTCGAATGACAGTGAAGTTGTGGAGCATAAGCCCGGATGCTCTAGTGACTGCAGTTTAGGTGCTACTGATAATGTTGAGGCTTGACCTGGATGCTCGAATGACAGCGAAGTTGTGGAGCATAAGCCCGGATGCTCTAGTGACTGCAGTTTAGAAGGTGCTGGTAAAGATGAAACTGAGCTCGATAGTTCATCTTTACTGTCTGGATGTTTTAACGCCGAGGACGATGATGTAAGTATGTCTATAGATTTTTTTTTTTTTTTTTTTTTTTCATGAAAACAAATCCCTAAATCTTATGTGACACTTTTTTTAAATTTTAGATGGAAGAAAGAGAAGCAGACTTCCAGAACAACAACAACTACCAGATACAGGATGGGGTAGTTCGTTTTTCACAGAAATATCGGACCTTATTTAAATCTTACGAGGTCCGGTTTAGAAACTTGGCAGATTTAGCAGACGAGGATCTGTTTTTTTCGAACTTTCGACGGATGCTAGAGGAAATAATCGCCAATTTAAACAGTCAAGGCGATTATTCCCATGTTAGATTGTGCTTAGACGCACCTAGCCTAAAAACCCCTATAAATTTGCCATTCATGCCCCTGACGGATCTAACGTTTGACCGTGTGATGGCTGCTTTCATAGCAGTTGATCAATCAAACAGTGAATTTATGATAACGGACGACTTGAGTCTGGACGTGATTCTTATTAATATCACTAATAGGGGGGAGGGTGGTAATCGTTCTGAGAATATTAAAAAAAGGGCTATGTTGAATTTGAATGATTTTTAAAAAAAAAAAAAAGCTGTCATTCAAATCAACAATACCGATAGTTTATGTCTTGCCAGAGCATTAGCTGTTGGTATTTCGGCCCATCAGGACGATGCTAAAACATACAGACAGGTGCGAGAGGATAAACGTAGTATGCAAACTATCAGAGCTACAAATTTACATGGTATCGCAGGGGTTGCCTTAGAAAGTTGTGGCTTGAATGAAGTTGAACTGTTTCAGCGTGCGATCCCAGATTACCAACTTGTTGTAATTTCCGCTGAGTGCGGTTTTGAAGTTGCATATCGGGGACCCGCTGCTGATAAACAGATATTTCTACTCAGTCACGACAGACATTATGATCTTGTGCGATCTTTGAAAGCTCTGTTTGGCAGTGATTACTATTGTCCCCTCTGCCTTAAAGTCTTACCTACTCGCGAGAGATTAAACACACACAATTGCTCTTTCAAGTGCAATATATGCAGAGCTGTCGCCGTTCATAATGAAGACAACCTTCTCTTGTGTAATTTGTGTAACCGTTTTTTCCAAGGCGATGCATGCATTAATGCTCACGGGGCAAACAAAACCTGCTCTGAAGTGCATCGCTGTAGCGTTTGTATGTGCACTTTTCTTACCAATACAGCACACAAATGCATCCACCCCGACTTCTGTAGCCATTGTAAGACTGTGCACAAAACACAACATTGCTTTGTTCAAAAACCTGAGGACCCGAAGCACGATGTTTCTGTTGTCTACTTTGACACAAAAACAGTCTTGTTGGATGGTGAACATGTGGCTGTACTCTGCGTTGCTTCTTTTGGCGACAAGGAACGCGTTTACTGGGGCCGAAATTGCGTGGCTGAGTTTTTGGATGAGCTGTTAGGAGTCCGAGAGACCGTGAAACGAGGTAGTGATGGCCGAAAACTTCGACACACAGAGCCAAAATATAAGAATGTGCGAGTAATCGCCCACAACCTTCGCGGTTTTGACGGCTACTTTGTGCTTTCTTATATTTTCGCGAAACACATAGTTCCTCACACGATCTATGATGGGTCAAAGTTTTTGGGCATCTTTCTACAATCGTTAAACATAGTCTTCTTGGACTCTTATTCATTTCTAACAGTGCCACTCCGAAAACTGCCAGCTATGTTCGAGCTGCCAGAGGTGCGTAAGGGCTTCTTCCCTCACGAATTCCACAAGATAGATACATTAGATTATGTGGGAGCTTTGCCCGATCAAAAATATTTTAAACTGGAATTCATGAGCGAAGAAACCCGTACGGAATTCGTGTTATGGTACCAAGAGAAGTCACGAGATACCTACAACCTGAAATGTGAACTTTTGGCCTATGCCTTAGACGACGTGAGGGTATTGCGAGATTCCTGCAATAAGTTCCATTCTCTCTTCATAGCAGTCTCGCAAGTTGATCCTTTCTGTCAGGACATTACTATCGCCGGTGCTTGTAGCAGGATCTTCGCCAGAAACTATTTAGAACCAAACACAATGGCTATCCTGCCACCTGGCGGCTACATAGGGAGTAACACACAGAGTAGGAAGGCGTTGGCTTGGCTTTCGTGGCTGGAACAACAGAACAACATTAAAATTCAACACGCTCGGTCACAGGGCGGGGAAGTTAGAGTAGGTCCTTTTTTATTAGATGGGGTATGTGATAGAACCGCTTACGAATTCTACGGTTGTTACTATCACGGGTGCAAGAATTGTTTTCGGTCTAGTACTATACAGACACAGAGAAACAAGCCTATGGGCGCCCTATACGCTGAAACCATGGACCGCGAGGCCTTCATTAGGGTTCAGGGATATGATGTGGTTTCGTATGGGAATGTCAGTTTGACAGCCAAGAGAAAAACAACCCAGTCATGAAAGAATTTGTTGCAGCATTCATAACGCATGAATCGATTACACCTCGTAGCGCTCTCAGAGGAGGCAGAGTTGACTGCTTTAAACTCTACCACCAGGTGGCGGATAACGAGGAGATTCACTATGTGGATTTCTGTTCGTTGTATCCGTGGGTTTGCAAATACGGCGTATTTCCCCGCGGTCACCCTGAAGTCATTCTTAGCGACTTTGACTATAGTCACAATGCATATTTTGGTATAATCCATGCTAGGGTGACAGTGCCCGACAAGGAGTTCTTACCCGTCCTCCCAATAAGCTCCAATGGCAAATTAGTGTTCCCACTATGTGGTGCTTGTGCCGAGCAGATGTCGCCCACTTGTAATCACGAGGATCGGAGCTTTTCGGGAATCTGGTGCACGCCTGAGTTTTACCTGGCTGTTGAGAGCGGTTATAAAATTGATAACATCTACGAAGTTTGGCATTTCAAAGAGAACCATAAGTCGTTATTTGGTGGCTACATAGACACCTTCTTGAAGATCAAACAGGAGGCGTCGGGTTGGCCTGAAGGGGTTGAACCCGATGCATACATTTCCGATTTTAAAAGTAGGGAAGGTATCTCTATGGACAGGCACGAAATAAAGGCAAACCCCGCTAAGCGCGCACTTGCAAAATTATGTCTCAATAGTCTCTGAGGTCGGCTCGCAATGAGAACTAATAGGGTGAGCACAGCAATATGTAACACTTACGAAAGCGTTGTACAGCTTTTTATGGATGATACAAAAATCATCCACAACGCCATGTTAGTGACTGATGATATAATGCAAGTTGCCTTCGCCCCGATCGACGGAACGGATGAACCATACCGTCGGGGCAATGCAGTAATTGGCTCTTTCGTCACTTCCTATGGCCGAATAAAGCTCTACAAAACTATGACTACTCTACGTCAATCTCTTTTATATTGCGATACTGATTCCATAGTGTTCATCCAAAAACCGGGCGACGAATGTCCACCCATAGGTCACTCGCTGGGGCAGCTCACAGACGAATTGTCTGGGGACCACATTGTCGAGTTTGCCTCGACCGGTCCCAAATCTTACTCCTTCCGAACCCGAGGAGGTAAAACTGTGACCAAATACAAGGGTGTGACTCTTAATGCCAAAAACGCGAAGTTAGTCAACTTGGATGTTATGATTGCCGCTGCAAAAGGCCAACATGTTGACGTTTCTGTCGAGGTACCGTTTTCTGTCCGGAGAGACAAACGTACTTCTCGTCTCCTTGAGTCCTCAGTAACAAAAAGGTTTGGCTTTACTTTCGCTAAACGTGTGGTAGGAGACGACACACGCACTTACCCTTATGGATATTTCCAAGACACAGAGTGAAAGCTAGCCACCTAATCATCATACTTTCAACATTAGAAAAAAAAAACCAGTGAAATCCCCATGTTTTTGACACTAAGCAGTTTTTCAATGGCTACGCCATGGTGATGTCTCCTTTTTTTTTTTTTTTTTCAAGATGTTGGAGAGTTCGAACGGGCACGTACTTCCCATCTTATTCCCACTGACGTCACATACGTGACGGCACTCGGTTGGGAATCGCGGGGCGCCGGGGCGTGGGGGGATCGCGGCACCCTACCAACCCATCACATTGTGACGGGCACGCGCATGGGGGGATCACGGCACCCCTCCCACCCAGTCACGAAGTGACTGGGTGTGCTTAGATGATGGGGAATCCTTTTTCGTGTTGTCGCTGATCACCTTTTTCACAACTCACAGTTTTTTTTTTTTTTTTAAAAAGGGGACAATGTTTCGTTTTTCTGGATATGTCAACTTCTGTCTTTTACCGTTACTAGTCCTGCCTCTCGCATCGGCGCGCGAACACACACATAAATACTTGATCCAGACTCGCGCGCGATCATTTACACAATGTTCAAGCACCCCTTCACAGCTATAGTATCGGGAGCGACACAGAGCGGCAAGACAACGTTTGTGTTGTCACTGTTAGAAAATAGTGAACATTTAATTTTGCCACAACCTCAAAGAATCGTCTATTGCTATTCAGAACTTCAAGATAAGTTTCGGTGTTACCCCCAAATCGAGTTCGTGGATGGTTTAAACATCCCCGAATTCGATCCAAAAGTAAACAATTTACTTGTTTTAGATGATCTCTTTAGCCAAGTAAAAGATAGTATTGTAGTTTCGGAAATATTTATTAAAGGATCCCATCACAGAAATCTGAGTGTAATATTATTAACGCAAAATTTGTTCTCCCAAGGCATACAGTTCCGTACTATTAGCTTGAATTCACACTACTTGATTGTTTTTAAAAACCCTCGCGACTCTAGACAAATCTCACATCTAGCTAGTCAAGTGTTTCCCGGAAGGACACGTGTTTTAGTCGACATATATAAAGATGCCACACGCGATCCGCATTCATATTTGCTGTTTGATTTTCGTCAGGAAACTGCAGATATACTAAGGCTGCGCTCACACGTATTGCCAAGCGAAGGATCTACTATAATCTATGTACCCTAATGGCTAAGCGTCTAAAAAACAACGCTAATTTCATAAAGTATCTGGCGGAAGCTCGACCAAAACAAGCATCCACTCTGCTAAAGAGCTCAGATCCCACACAAATAAATTCGCTCTGTGAAATCTGTAAAAATATAATCAAAGGCTGTATTCCTTTGCCAGACAGAGTGAAAAACAAGTTACAGCGCAAAAAACGTCTGCTCAGAACACTAGCAGATAAAAAAGTGGCATTTAAAACCAGGCGGAAGTTAATAATTCAACAAGGAGGTGCTCTGTTTCCATTATTAGCCAGCATCGTAGCACCACTAATTGCAAGCTTGATCCGAAGATGAACGAGTCTTTCCGCAAATTCTTGCTTGTAGCTGCACCGCCAGAACAAAAACAGATGCTCTCTTTAGACGAGCAAATGTCTGAAATCTTAAAAAGGCAGGATTTACTGCCAGAGTAAAAAGTTAAAATGTACCTTCAGATACTGCAAACATATTTAGGTCTGAAAAATAATGCCGCAAAACAGCCATCTCCGATGGCATCGAATGACATCGAGGGTACCGTATCAACAGCCGCCGCCGCCGCCGTCTCACCACCCACAATTCCCTACTCTGAAGCGCAGCAACAACAACAGCCCGAGGGCGGAGTGAAAAAAAAATCCCGTAAGCCTGTCAAACGCCGATATACTGCTCTGATATCCCCGCGTCGTTTGAGAAGAAAACACACTTGGATATCGTTATGGTAAGTTTTTTTTCAATAAAACAGACACTTTTTAAAAAAAATAAATAAAATTTTATTTTGCAAGTAAATGTTGAAGTACATGTAATGTGGCTAGACCATCATTTGCCCACAAATCTTTACAATAATATTTGTTTACAATCTTTGACATAGAAATACATCTACATCTATGTGTTAGGAAAAAAATACAATGCAGTCCACACGCTATAGATTCTGTATGTTGAATCACCACTTTGTTATATGTCCATTTCTTGCTGTTTTGGTTAAGGAACTCTGCAATGTCCTGTGTCGGCGGCATTGCAAAGCTGTCGAAATATTGACTGTTGTTTTTTCCCAGGAAAATGCAAACCCAATGAGTGCCGGGCATATACAAAAAGTCCGTATTGATGACTAACAATGCTGGTTTTCTCTGTATTCTTGATGGTAACTCGTCCCTGGCACAGACACCTATCAGATGTTTTCTCGATTCACTGTCTGCTTCTAAAACCTTTAATATATCTCTAGTGTTCATAATTTACGATTATCAAACGGTCTTTAGTCACAGAAAGAATGTTTTCGAATTCAGCATACAAGATCACTGTAACGTTTTCGGGGAGAGGTTCTGCGAATTTCATTTCGAGTCGAACTCCGCCTCGTCGTAAAGAACTAATATGTTCGCCCACCGCATTGCTGTGTGGAGTCAAATCGAAAGCATAAAGCACGTTCCCTTCAGTATAATCCAAGAGCGATATGTCGTTACCGTAGTCGGAATTCCACTTGTTTAGCGATGTAAAAAGAGACAGGTAGGACCGGGTATAATGTCCGTTCTTATAATCGGGTGTTAGCGGTAAGGAGGGATGCTGGACACCATCAGCAGTCAGAAGTAAATAACACAGGTTGTAGTGACCAAAATTGAAGGGGTTGGTTTTGAGGGAACCATTGAAACTATCACTGGACACAATACCGACTATTAAACGAGCGGGGATCTGACCTAGATATATATTGTCTCTGGTAGAGTCTGACATGCCTTTTGGGATTGAGAAGTAAGTAACATCAACTCTGTTAACGGGATATACAAGAGGGTGTTTTTCAAGAACACTCATGTGCGCTAACTGTATGCTGGGGTTAAGTTTAACTTTACGCACAAAAAGACAAGCTTCGCGTACGTGAATCTTCGCCGTATTGTCGAGAGACAACAGACAGAACTTAGGCGAACTGCGAACCATTCTCAGACGGAGCGATACGCTGTTAATAATATATTTGGCTTGATGGCACAAATCTAGTCTGAGACGCCCCAAAAGTTCCACAGTTTTGGTTTTCGAAAAAAACTTCATTGATTCATACCACTGTCGGCCTGAGAAAACATTTGTGAAACATCGGAAACATTTTCTTTTATGAACAGCTCTGTAGTGAGTTGGGATTTTTTTGCTCCTTTGTCAAAATTCAAAAGCGTTTCTAAATAAGCTCTATAGGCATATGTGTCACTGCTTGGATTTATTAATTTGTCTTGAACAAAAAGATCCACATGTTTAAACATGGAGTGAAAAAAGTTGTTGACAACGCCGGCACTCGATGTTAGTTCTTTTCCATCGCTTTGAGTTAACTGTACTTTGAGTCGCAAATAAGTTTTTCCCAGGTCCAGATATTCTTCCGATGTTCCGGGTATGGAAAATTCTATTGGTCCAGGCGTGTCCACAGAAGCTAAAGGCAAGAAAGTAACGTAGGAAGATCGTTCGACGCACAGATTAGTGGCCGGCTGTGCAAACAGGTCTAATTCTGACATCATAACCTCGCCCATCATTGAAAGATGTCCTGATATTTTTTTTTTTTCGAAGCTTGCCTCCACTCTGACTACGGACTTTTTGCTTAATGGCCTGTTCTACTTCAGAAGCTCGATTTATAAATGATCGTTTCACGGGTGCTCCCGAAATGACATCATCGATCATATTACGACCTGCCGACAACACTTGGCGACCTATGAACTTGGCAGCGGGTTTCAAAAGTGGAGAAAGAAATGTAAATGCTGATCGGAATATACTGCCTAAACTCTGGCCCCTCTGGAACGCTGCTCCAGCAAAGTAGGGATTTCCCCCCGCCTGCACTTTGTAGTATTCGACGTACGCGTTCATTGGGGCCGAAAATGCAACTTAATTAGAGTTTTACCACCTCTGAATGGAAATAACTGACCGGTGTCTGTGCGAATTTGAATAGAAACGGATTGAATGCTTGAGAGAAGCACAGGGTAATAATCCAAATGTAAGAATTCACCACTGCTTCCGAACGGTACTACTCGCAACAGAGGCGCTCTAGTATCACCTACAAACTGGTCCTCAATCAAGGCACTATAAACGAAATAAGACCCGACCCCTCTATTTATATCACCCGGAAATTTTGATCTCACCGTTCCTTCGAAACCGTTGGGCATACGTTCAAAACCGAGTAAATCGCCGAGTCCAATCTCAGGGAAACAAAGACGCACACTACTTTCTATTTCGAAAGAAACAAAACCATGTGCATTAACAGAACCTTTAATTTCAGGGGCTATAAAAGTCATAACCTTTAGAATTTCGGAGACGCTATTGTAGCGAACATAAGGAATTTTATGCTCGCAAACATCACGAGTCGGCGGTTGTACGAACACAAGCTTCCTGTCAACATACTCACTGTTAGTTTTTATTGATGGTATCACTATTTTACCTTTAGGTATCCACTTTCCGATGTGCTCTCCTTTGAAATTTCTATATTTGTCAACAATATCACCCCTCACTGCTACCTTGTGGGCTAGTCCTAGAATTCGAGCTGTTCGTAAAGTCATACGCAACTCACAACCATTTTTAACACTAATTGTGAACCTCTCTTTGAATTCTGTCTCTTCTACTTTAACCTCTAAATTGGCATTAAGACCATACATATGTTCAATCAATTTAGTCGAATTTTCGTGCTCGTCGTGCAACATGTAAACCTTGGGGTTCCTAATTGTCGGTTCTTTCTGTAGAATTGCAAACTCGGCCCGGCCTTCGGAGATATTATCCCAGGACTTAGGTACGTGTATTTCTGCAAGTGCTACCTCCCACCTGCCTTTCAGCGACATAGTATCGGGTAAGACGATCGTAAAATTAGATTGCGTATTCTGGGGATGGAAAGCCATACACACATTACTCGGTAGGGTTAAGAAGAACATCTTTAGCCGAAACCCAACTGTTGTAGGAAGCAGGGTATCCTAGCCACTTAACACGGAATTGACGTTCTCCTCCCACTCGTCGCTCCTTAAGTACTTTTTCAATAAGATACACATCGGTTGGTAACGAGTCATGAATATTAACAAGCTGTAACTGTTGTTCATAAAAGGTACCTTCGATCGTATCGCCTGTTTTGTCTTGTACTCTGTACACAACTGGTTTTCTTCGTTTCAATACTTGAGATATAGTAAAAATCTCACGAGTCCAATTACCCCAGAATCCTTTGCGGAAAAGATGTGAACCTGTATTTAGAATGACACGATCCCCCAGTTTAAATTTAGGAATCTGTTCTTTGGTTTTTTTCAAGTAAAATTTCCTGTAGACGTCTTCTTCATTATGCAAAGTGACATCGGTTGGAGGTATTCCTATGGCTCGATGTGGCGTTCGATTATAAGTAGCTACAATGTCGGGAAGAACATGCCCATATTTCTTACTTTCAGAATAAGTTATCCATTTAAATATTTTTTCTTTCGGAGTTCGAATAAAACGTTCAGCGATTGCAGCCTTTTTCTCCGATCTAATAGTATAAAAATTAATGTTGAGAGATTTAAATAGGGCCCTCACATCTTTGTTTATAAACTCTCTGCCTCTGTCGCTGTTAAGACTGAATGGCGTTTCTTCCTTGAAAATTGATTTGAATGCTTTCACCATCTGCTTCAATGTTTTATTTCTAAGTGTTCTCACCCAGGCGTATCTAGAAAAAGCATCTATACAGACGAGTAAATAACACACTCAGCCATTAGCATCAGACAGATTGGAAACTTCTGCTAAGTCACACTGAAACGTATGGTGTAGTCCAGGAACTATTATTTGGTTTCTAGGAAAATTAACTCTTTGAGGTTTGTGTCTGACATAAGCAGGCTGAGATGACAAATACTCTTTCACGATACGCCGGGGTAATTTTGTATGTTTTTGTAATGCATTAATACCACTAAAACTCCCAACGACGCGCGGATCGTTGTAATCTTCTAACATTTCTTTTTTTTTTCCAGATGGACTTCTACGAAAACCAAGAATACTTATGGCGCGACCCATGTTTCTTTGCATCTTATATGGGTTTGGATGCTAATGCTTAAAGATGGGGTAAAACTAACGATGACCCACTAAGTTGTAATTTTTATTTTTTATTATTTATCAATAAAACATATCTATTTGAAAAAATATTGTCTGTCTTTTTTCTTAGAAAGTAGAAAATAAGTTTTAATTTTCCATTAATCAATAACCTTTTTTAGGAAAGAAAATGATTTCAAATATATATATTAAAAAAAAAAATCAAACTTGCAGACAGAAACAGAAGATGGCGCCAGTGCTTCACGAAGACGGTAAATAAATATAAACACATTTTACTTTTCAGGTTTTTTTTTTCCTGTTTAGAAAGACTCTACACATCAGAATACAAATTCAACTTGCAGAGAAAAATGGAAACATCATAAGTAATTATGAGTAAAAATATATACATATAAATTTAACCATAAAAAGGATATAAAATGAAATAAATTCCTTAATTTCAGATTTTTCAGCTTTCAGAATTATTCACTAGATGGAGCCAAAGTTTCTTGGTTGTCTCCGTGTTTTTTTTTTTTTTTGGTAAATATCAAAAGCAACTTAAGTTTTTTTTTTCCCATAGATAGTAAACAGTAGAATACAAATTCCAGAGGAACCATCACAAATAGTTATGGGTAAAAATATATACATATAAATTTAACCATAAAAAAGGACATAAAATGAAATAAATTCCTTAATTTCAGATTTTTCAGCTTTCAGAATTATTCACTAGATGGAGCCACAGTTTCTTGGTTGCGTGTGTTGGGAAAAAAAATTAAGCATCAAAGCAACTTAAATAAAATCTTTAATTTCACCTTTCAGAATGACTCAACAGATGACAACACCATCTTAAATAAAATCTTTAATTTTCACCTTTCAGAACGACTCGATAGATGGCGACACATATTGCAAAGCTACGGAAATATATTTATAAAACGTCAAAGTCATGGCTATCTAGGAAAAAATACATTTAAACGCCTTACATAAAATAAAATCTTTAATTTTCAGCTTTCAGAATAACTCGGTAGATGGCGACTCAGTTTCTGGGTCTTGCGATGTCGCTGCAATCTCCCTACTCGAAGTTTTGTGGCCCCCAAGTACCCGAATGTGAGAAAAAAAAAATGTATATCCTTAAATAAAATCTTTAATTTTCAGCTTTCAGAATGACTCGATAGATGGCGACACATATTGCAAAGCTACGGAAATATATTTATAAAACGTCAAAGTCATGGCTATCTAGGAAAAAATACATTTAAACACCTTACATAAAATAAAATCTTTAATTTTCAGCTTTCAGAATGACTCGCTAGATGGTGACACAGTTTCTGGGTCTTCCGATGTCTCTGCAATCTCCCTGCTCGAAGTTTTGTGGCCCCGTATGTACCCGTATGTTAGGCGAAGCGTCCACGTTTTTCCCGCCAAATCCTTTGTCTTGGGAAAGAATGTGTGCTGCTCGGTGTGTGTGTGTGTGTGTGTGTGCGTGCGTATGTGCGCGCGAGCGGGAGAGCTCGGGCTTGTGTGTGTGTGTGTGTGTGTGTGTGTGTGTGTGTGCGCGAACCCACAATTCATTGCGAACACGGTAGCTTGAAAACCAACGCGGTAAAAACAGACGATTTCTACGGCATCAACCGGCCAGAAATCACAGGCAAAGTCACAGACGTAGTCGGTTTATACCCCCAGACCAATCAGAACATTGGTTCGTATCCCCCTCCAATCAGAACAAGGCGAAATACAACTTCCTACGTCACACTCACACCACTCTTAACTATAACAGCTACATTTACACATATTCTTATAACTGAAAGGGTAGCCGTGGGGATAAGCACCGGACCATCAGTAGCAATGACATGGGTTCGAGCCTGGGTAAAGTAAAAAAAAAATTTAATTTAATGTCGAAAATAAGTGGCGCCATCTAGCGGGCTAAATAAGAACCAAAATATATTTGCTGCAACCGCTAAACCTAAACCTCGGCTCGCCTCACGGGCAGACGCTCAAAAGCAAAACGGCAAAACAAACGACAGAGACGGCTGCTAGCACGAAAATTGACGCCAAAATTCATAGAGCCGTACTCGGCTAGAACCCCAACCTAATCTACTCACACACACTGATATATATATTAACGACATACAAAATTGTATGCAACATATTGACATCAAAGTGCTCTCATAAGCAGATGACTTGAAAATATAAAAAACCATCAAAACAACACAAGACTGTGAATCACTGGAAAATGGACTAGACACCATCACCCGATGGATCACAAACAATGGTCTAACACTAAACTTAAACAAATGCTGCACCATGTATGTCGCAGACTATCACAAAAAACACAAGATTAGTTATCCCTACAAAACTAATAACCATGAGCTATTGAGAATACCTGAAGTTTCAGATTTGGGAGTATGGCTTTCTGACAAGGGAAACTTCAACAAACATGTAAATAAAACTACAGCTAAGGCCTCCAAATCCCTTGGACTGCTCAAAATAATCTGCTTCGACTTCACCAACATACAGCTCATAAAAACAGCTTGCATAATGATAATCAACCCAATTGTAGAATATGCCTCACAAATCTGGAATCCTCACACCAAAATTCTTATAAAACAACTGGAACATATTCATAAATCCATAGTCAGATCCCTAGTGTACAAATCTAGGTTGGAATTGAACACAAAATCCTACGATGAATGGTGCATTCACTTCAGGATGGTACCATTCTACCAAAGAAGAGCTGAGGCAGACTGCAAATTCCTAACGCATCTCGTGGCTGGAAAGTTGGATGCCCCCGAGCTGCTCTACCTCATCAACTTCAGCTGTCCTCCAAGAGCATTAAGAAGACACAATAAGCTGGCACAAGAGCCATTCAGAACTAATCAACTTAGATTCCATTACTTCAACAGAACTGCAAAATTGCTAAATGAATCCAATATTGATATTCTAGATGAAAACGTTAATATCAAAAAAGAGTTGCAAAGGTTTTATAATCAAGTTACTAGAAAATGAAAACAAGTTACTAGAAAATGAAAACAACTGGAACATATTCATAAATCCATAGTCAGATTCCTAGTGTACAAATCTAGGTTGGAATTGAATACAAAATCCTACGATGAATGGTGCATTCACTTCAGGATGGTACCACTCTACCAAAGAAGAGCTGAGGCAGACTGCAAATTCCTAACGCATCTCGTGGCTGGAAAGTTGGATGCCCCCGAGCTGCTCTACCTCATCAACTTCAGCTGTCCTCCAAGAGCATTAAGAAGACACAATAAGCTGGCACAAGAGCTAATCAACTTAGATTCCATTACTTCAACAGAACTGCAAAATTGCTAAATGAATCCAATATTGATATTCTAGATGAAAACGTTAATATCAAAAAAGAGTTGCAAAGGTTTTATAATCAAGTTACTAGAAAATGAAAATAAATGATTAATTTAATAATAATAACAATAATAAAATAAAATTTTGCTATTTAGCTTTAAATTTTTCAATGAACAAAGGTAATAAATAACAAATATAATAATAAAAAAATTAAAAAATTTTGGATAACAATAAGAATAATTACACAAATCAATAAATGCAACTACTCATTGTGAACTAACAAGAAAAGAAAACAACAAAATGCTTAGAAATACAAATTTCTCTGTTACCCCAGCTTTGCTAAAATGCAAATCGCTTGTAACGTATGATATTCATTGTATGTATGTGTTGAAAATTGACCTTGTACATTTGACATTGTATACTGAGATCTGACATTGTATAGACTGTAAATGGAATTATTACTGTATTGCTACTGTCATATTCCTCCTCTGTAAGGCTTTGGCTGTTTTGGAGTAATTAAAAAAAAAAAATAGCGGCTAAATGTAAACAAGTAATTTAAATAATACAAGGGAACAAACAGAGACAGCGCAATGACTAGAGAAGGGATGTCATTTGAGACCAGGCGTGAAAGGGTTGCTGAGGGCAAGAACAATAGGACCGTAAAACGGGATTACGAAGGGTCTCTTTTGATCTAAGCCACCATTAGAAAGTAAACAGGAAATTAGTGGACGTCCAGTATTCTCATCAAAAAGAAACGGCGTCAGGGTGGCTGATATATTGGGAAGTTGGCCATATTTAGAGAGAAAGTGTGAAAACAAAAATGAGTGTTTTGGAGGTTACTAGCAAACATGAAAGGGCTATACTGCCCTGTGAAAAAAAAAAAAAAGAAATTGCTAGAGAAGGGTTGGTTTGTGCACTAGGGTGATATCTGGGGTGAGTTGTTTTAGCAAATAGGAAGGAATAAAAAAATTAAACAGCATGGGATTGGTTGGATAGTTTCCATTCCATATCTGACTTCTCGGTGGTCAAGAGGAGAAAGTCGTGAATTGGGATTTTAAGTAAAACTAGATTTTTTGGTGGTCGGAGTTCTCATCTCATTGTAGCAAGATGAAGAAGAAAGGGAAGGAAAAAACGTGAAAGAAAGAAGCCCAGTCCAGCATTGGAGGGCAGTGAAGGTGGTGGTTAAGTTTAAAGATAAGTGAGCCAAGAAGAGAAAGAAAGTCTGCTTCGGCATCGAAGAGCAGTGATAGGCAGTGTTAAAATTTAAGGTTAGTTCAAGAAAGAAAGAAAGCCTTGTCCAGTATGGAGGGTAGTGTAAAAGGTTAAAGTAAACGGTCAAGAAAGAAAGCCTGGTCCGGAATCGGAGGATAATGAAGACGGTGGATAAGTTTAAAGATAAGTGAGCTAAGAAGAGAAAGAAAGCCTGGTCTGGCATCGGAGGGCAGAAGGCAGTGTTAAAGTTTAAAGTTAAGGTAAACTTTCAAGAAAGAAAGCCTGGTCCGACATCGGAAGGAAGTGATAATGGCCAGATAAGTGCCCAAGAAATGGAGGAAAGCCCGTCTGCCGCGAAGAAAGCCTAAACGCAAGGAAGTAGCGGCAATTTCGGAACTTAAATCTGTTCCTGTTTTTTTTGTTTCTTGAATTCTGAACTCAAGGACTCATAACCTAGCTCTGTAAGGAATTGAGTGATAGTCCTTTTCAAACAAAAACATTCCTGTTGTACGGAGCTCCGTATTAGGCAAGTTATTTACTAAGGTTGAGATAATTTGTTATGAATGAAAATGATTTTGAAATAACGTAAGGGTGGTAAAGGGGATGACTAAGCGTGCACAGCCAATTGAATCAAACAGTGCAATTGATAGGTCTAGGTCGAAGGCAAGATGGAATGATGAGAAAGTTCTGATCCTAGCTAACGCAGAACTCGAGTTGAGAGTCTCGAAGCCTGCGGCCAGAAATATTAATCAGCTGTTGCTGCCAGCTCAGCACCCATCGATCGGTGGAGGCAATTAAAGGCCGTAGGAAGATGCGATCTTATGCCGAAAAATGGAGGGCGCTACTGTTCATTCCCTGTTGCACCGATGTTTAGAGTGTTCACATAAAATACGGATTCTACTTTGGATTATCAATTCCCTGGACTGTGACGACCATTTCAGTTGATGCAGCATCGCTTCCTCTACCTGCAGGTAAAATTTTATAATTTTTTTGATGTGGGAAGGCCATTTTACAAGCAAGTAAATATATCGTCGTATCTTCCCTATGGAAACCCACGTGGTCGCCGTAGTGATAGCGTCACTGAGGTAGTGAAACCTGTAAACTGTGAAACTGACTGGGAGCGCAGTTCTCCCAGGAAACTTTTAAACTTATTTATTATTTATTTATTATTTATTATTTATTATTTTTAGGGTTGCCCGTAATTAAATACATTAACCCGTATTTGTGTCTGTAAATTGCGTATGTTCTATGGTTGATTTGCCTGTTTTGCTGAAAAAACCCCAGTTACTGGGGAGAAAAACCTTGCTATCTACGCCTGAGACCAACTAACGCAGCCACGGAGTGAAAAAAGCCCATTAAAGTTCCTCGCGTCATCGACGGGATTCTAACTCGGTGTGGGGAGGACGGTGACGATACCACTGTGCTACCCGCGCAGACAGGAAACTTTTAAACTGGTCACCTCACATACAACGTCTTTATTTTAGATCCTAGCAGTTTATTTTACCTTTTACCATGTTTTTCGCCGGTCTCCTTTGTTCGCCACCATATTAGCGAACCTACACGTTTTTCGAGTTGGCATTAAGAAGCTTCCTGCTAATTGGCTATAAATTCTAGCTGTTTTGAACAGCTTCAAAAATAATAATAATAATAAATAAATAATAATAAACAACAATAAAATTAAATAAAATATGTCAAAATTTTTTGAATCTCGAACGAGAAACAGTACCCCCGTAGTAGTGCTATTGCGTTCTTCATGCAGAGAAAGGCACACCTCGAGCAAAGAGGAATTACTTGAAAACACCTGCCCAAACTCAGCTCTGATTAAACGGCTCAACAACAAACCAGCTAAGCTAGGCACTGATGGTTCATCGCAACGGGATCCAAATAATAGTAATATTATTGTTGATGAGGAGGTCTCGAGTGTGGACACCAAGATGAACAACTCCACCCCTCCAGCTGAGCGAAAACGGCTAAACCCCCCGCCCAAAAAAAAGTCAAGAAATCCACTAAAACCTGTTCTCCTTCAGCTGCTCACTGGGAGACCCTAGAAGAAGAACTGAACTCCATGCAGTCCTCACTAGATAAGGATTGCTCTCACTTGGAGAAAATTATGATCCTCAAGTCCATGATGGAATGCTGCCTTCGCTTTGAAGGAAGTAGAGTAACCAAGCCAGATGCCCAAAAAGTTACAGGCTGCTGGGGTACCCTCGAGAAAATGTCACATGACTTAATACTACAGAATGAACAACTAAGAGCAATCAATGAACAACTGAGGGAAACAAACTATACCCTGACAAAGGCCTTCAGCAGTCCAGCTCGGACCAGCCATAGCACTCAGAACTCTTTCCTCCAAGATCTGACAACACAATCAAACCGCCAGACTCGGCCAGAACTTCTCCCTACACCTATCTCAGAATCAACTTATGCTGCTATGGTACAGCGGCCAAAAATTAATGTCCATCCTCCCAATCACACTGCCTTACCACTAGCCAGTATTGGCTGCCACCTTATGGACAGTGCACCGAATGTCACGGTTAATGATTATCACCAGACCGAGAACCGGGAACCAAGTGAAATGCCACAGCGCCCCCGGTCCTATTCAGATGAGCTGAGGATCCAACCAATGGCAGATAAGCTATTTGCCCCTTCCAGTACCAGACAGAATAGAGAACAAAACCTAGTCTCCTTCGCGCGACCCAGGAAGATTCCTTCACTTCAAGCGAGGCTGTCAAGGAGGTTGTTACTACCAACTTGAAACCTCAAATGAAAACCCAAATCCCACAGATAAATGAACTTGGTCTTAGCACTGAAATACCCAAACCAAAAGGCCCATCTATTGTAATCTTCGATGTCGAAAAAGGAATTTCCAAAGATGACCTCCTTGAGGAAATATATGACAGGAACCTTGCTGATCATATCACTAGACATGAAATTCAAAGTGAACTTAAAATCAAGTACTCCACCGAATCCAGATCGGATACTTATTGCAACTGGGTAGTCGAACTCTCCCCGAAGATATGGAAAATATTATCCCAACAACAGCGAATATTTATTGCTTGGAACTCTTGCCGGTTCAAGGAGCACATAACTACCATCAAGTGCTTTAAATGCCTCCGATTCGGACACACATCCCATGTCTGTGCCCGACAAGACTTCACCTGTGGTCACTGTGCCAAACGCGGACACACCTACAACAATTGTCCAAACAAAATCAAGCCCCTATCTGCGCCAATTGCAAAGCAACAAGAATGGATCCCAATCACTCCGTCCGTGATGTCAAATGTCCAATCTATTTAAGGGTATTGAGAACCATCCAGAACAAAACCGACTACAGATGTACACCATAATCGCTGTCCCACCAACGTCCTCAAGGTTCTCCAACTGAATGACCAAAGAGCCAGAAATGTGGTCGAACAAATTACAATGAAAATGGATGAAGACGAAATTGATATTCTCTGTGCTCAAGAGCCCTACACCCACAAGAGACGGGTACAAGGCTACCCTCGAGCATATAGGATCATTGAGACAACCACAGATACTCTATGAGCAGCCATCATTATTAGGAACACTACAATTACAGTCACAAAGATCGACTCCTTGTGCACACCCTTTGGTGTTTGTGCACACATTATCTGCCAACAAGGCTCTCTGCACGTAGTCTCATTGTACTGCCGACCACGAACTGATATCGCACCATATATTGAATATCTCCAGTCAGTCATAACTCTTGTACCTTCCAGCAAAATCCTAGTAACGATGAATGCCAATTGTAGATCTTGCTTGTGGCATAGCCGGGTGGATGGCCATACAGTTTCCTAGAATGGACAGCGATTAGAAGATTTCTTTTCGTCTTCTCCATTTGAGGTCCTTAACCAACCACATCACCTTTCTACCTTCAGCAATACCCTGTGGGAAAGCAACATTGACGTTACCCTCGCCACACGGTCCATAGCACAAAAGTTCTCATCATGGATGGTTCATGAGGCTTGGAGTCCTGGACCACCTCAGACCACAGGGCCATCTCCTTCCATCTATTTGGCAACTTGATAGTACTCCTCCCATATACCACGATATCATCAGATACTCCACCAAAACAGCTGATGCCTTGGAATGCCTTCAAGGACAAAATAAAATCAAAGCTATAAATGGATACATCCAACTAAACCATCTTGATCCACAGGAGCCCCTCTCCCTCTTAACAACCACACTCCAACAAGCATGTGAGAGAACTATGAAAAAACGTCAGAAGCACCTAAAAGCAGTTCCGTGATGGTGCAGGGAACTAGAAAACCTAAGGCAACAAGTCCACACTGCCCGAAAAGCCTTCCAGAGACCGAGGCACTCCTAGCCTCCTGCTGAAGTCCAGGCTCTACGGGAAATATATAGAAGACATCGTAACGACTACACAAGCGTCATTCGGCAGAAAAAGAAAGAGTCTTGGCAGAACCTTGTGACAACTACTGGTAATGCAGATTCTTGGGGATCGTTTACCGCATTGTTATGAACAAGCTGCCCAGGGGAGAGATGTTAAATGCAACCCTGACTCCCGATGGCAATCCAACACACACACATGGGCTGAATCCATGAATAATATTCTGAACGCCCTACTTCAGACTGATGAGAGTCCCATCAATGATGAACAAAAGCAAATTGAACAAGACAACCAGGCCTTCTCCAACAATAAAATAGAACCTCCTTTCACCTCTGAGGAAATGAACACTTGACAGAACAACAATAAACAAATTATGATAACTGCACCAAAACCTCCTCCGTGGTACTCACCAGGCCTTCACGTCTCGTTCTTCCTCACTGATCATGGATCTTTACGGGCCAAGCTGCATGCCCTGGGTCTCACTGATTCTCCTCTCTGCACATGCCACGACAATGAAGACTGGGTTCACCTCATGTATAATTGCCCTCTTTATGATTTACCCAGAAGTCTCCTAATTACCAGAATAGGAAATATACCCAGTGGGCGGGAACATCTCTACATAATTGATGAATCCAACTACAAAGCCTTCACTACTTTTGCCCAGACTGTATTTGAAATGCGTCAAATTCACTTACAGCAAACTGTTCAGCGCACCCCATCTTATAAAGAACCCAAAACTCATTTCACAGAACATATCCTGAATGGAATCAAAGAAAACACCAAGAGGATATTGATCTTTATCCTGACCTAACAGGAATCTCTCGACGCTCACAAAGGAAGCTATCTTACAAACCCACCATCTCAAAAGGACTTTTCTACAATAGACACAAGAACTCCAAGCAATCCTTGAGCTTCATGAATCCATGCGCCTCCTCTCATCCCCTAAGAGAAGATGATCCAAATCCACTACCCAGTGTGGGACACTGCTTATTGCCTACAAGTAACCCTTGGCTGAAGAAGATTCAATTGCTGACGCTGGGCCCTTGCCCAATGTGGGACCCACTCACTTGCTGGCACCTCTTCTCTTCGAGGTGTGGGACAATATCTGATTTTCCTACCTGTGTAGGAACTCACATAAATACTCCGCTGGGAGTGGGACTGGCATTTGACTTGTCAAATGCATGGTCATGCTATTAGGCAACCTGATTTTGTGGGTCACTTGACCTCACAATCTTTTCTCCTTTTCCTGAGGTAGGGTGGGCTCCCCCTTTCTGGGGGGAACCACCCTACCTCGCCCTCTTTCTTCTGCTTGCCTTCTTTCTTCTCTCTCAATCGCTCACCCCTTCTCCTATTTCAAAAAAGAATTTTTTTTTTGCCCTCCCTGGGAAGCTCAGGCTAACCTGAGGGTCGGCCAGCTAGAGTTCTCTTCCCACTTACCTGGTCTGGCTCCCAGTGCCAGTGACGGTAACTAGCGGTCTGTGGTGTTCCACAGACTCTAGGCTAAGCGGCCAGATGAACAACATAACCTGCACTAAGCAAACATGAACATACAC